>NC_058131.1:645905676-646118289 GCF_016433145.1 Gracilinanus agilis | reverse complement strand
CTTTGACTACAGACGTGCCAGACGCCGCGGATCCTCTGGGGCTAAATCAAATTCACATCTGTTATTCCAACGCTAGAATGAAGGAACAGCGGCCCAGAAACAGCCACGACAGTTCTCCAGCCTGGGAAGCCTTAAACTATTAAGTAGGAGCAGAGTTATTCTGCCTCATTCCTAAGGATAGAGCCAAAGCGCATCCATTGATAAATTGATATGCTGATACTTTCCCTGATCACCCCAGCTGCACGTTCCTTCCTCTGGATACTAATCGCTTTCTTTGAGCATTCTGCTGCCTCAGAGTTCTCCTGCAGCACACCCTTTTGGTTGACAACTCCTTGAGGACAGAGACTAGCTTTTATCATTCTCTGAATAAGTCCCTCATGGGTCGTTCCTTAGATAGTGCCTGGTACACAGTAGGTATTCAATAAATACTCAGACACTACCCAGCTTCAAATTGAAAGCAATTGGCACAAGTTAGGGCTTTTTATTTCTCTTCATTCTCTCCAGACAGCTAAGATTTTGTCATAACTGTTCCCACTTGTTTCTAGTAAAATAGGGATTAAGGTTCGGAGAAGTCTTCTGGACCTATTATTTCACTGATACCGGGGAACTTCCACTGGAGAAACTGTCTTCACTGATGCAGATCAGACAACTCATGTACAACTTATATTCTTAGAGAGTTGCCTGAGGCTCTGAAAGGTTAAAGGTTAAGTGACTTGCCCAGGGTCATACAAACAGTTTGGGTGTATGATATAGCACTTGAACCTTAGTCTCCATGAATCCATGGCCATGCTGCCTCTCTTAAAGTATAAGAATAAGGGAAAAAAAGAAAGGATTCTCTCCTTCAATTTTGACTGTCATTTTCTGGTGAAGTTTCCTTTCTTCTAATTTTAGTTATAATACATTTCTTCACCCTGCCTTACTGCCACTTCAGACGGTGGACTAGAAGAACAGCAGAGGATTGTATCTGCCCAAATTTTTATATTGTATTTCTGGTGCCATCCACCTTAGCCCTGTTCCAAGACTGACTAGGTGAAGTGTTGCAAGAATTGAGCACCCAGTTTAAGTATCCAAATTCCTGAATTTAGACATCAATAATTTGCCCACCTACTTTTCTGTCCTTGAATACTGAGAAATTCAACAGCTGATTGCTTACAAATGATGACTACAACTAGTTTTAAGAAAGGGAATATGGAAGAAAGGATGAGAGAAGACAATAGGATAACAAAGTGAGTGGCAGAAGATAAAAGGAAAGATCAGAAAGAAAAGAAGTTGGAAATTTGGAACTTTAGCTCTTGCCCACTCAGAACTGGCAGAAAAAATTCAAATTCTAAACTTCAATGCTTTAATTGGTGCATGATTTCATCAACCCTCTGAGAAGCAGTAAAAAATAGTGGATACAGAACTGACTTTGGAATGAGACCTGGGTTCAAGTCCTGATCCTAATACATACTAGCTCTTAACCTTTGACACATAGCTTGAGCTCTCAGTGCCACAGAAAACACTATAAAAATGTAAATTACAAATGTTTTGGTTAACTTGATAACTGGTTAACTTGATAACATGTTACAAACTACTTAAATCCATCAGGTATCATTGCATTGATCTTTGAAATATTTATTTCACATTGGCTCCTAACCTCATCTTTCAACTGAAACTTCTCTCTGAAGTTACCAGTGATCTCTTAATTAGCAAATATAATGACAGTGTCTTAACCTTTATCCTTTTTGACCTCTCAGCAGCTTTGACACTTTAGTCACCCTTTTCCCTTTTTCTAATCTCTTTCCTCTTGGTTCTCATGACACTGCTCTCCTATAGTTCTCTTTCTGTCTGAATACACTTTCTTATTTCTTATTTTCCTTTGCTAGATCTTCATCTAGGACATTGTTATCCATGTTAGGTGTCCCCCAAAGAACTGTGGGCATCCCCCAAATCTCTCTTGAGCCCTTTTCTCTTTTTTTTCTCTATATTATTTCACTTGGTAATTGCACCAGTAATCACAAATTCAACTATAACCTCTAATCAAATGACTCTCAGATCTATATAATCAGCCCTAACCCCTCTCCTCATTCCAATATCATATCTCCACCTGTCTATTGGACATCTCAAATTAAACTGGATATTTTGAAGACATCTTAAATTTAACATGTCCAAAAATGGAAACTCATTATCTTTCCCCCAAAATTCTCTTCCTTTTCCCAACTTCTTTATCAGTATTAACAGTACCAACATTCTCCCAATCCCAAGCTTCCAGCTTCAACTCATCATTTTCATTCTCCTCGCACAACCCTGACCAAATCCAATCTGTTATTCCTTCCTGTAGATTCTACCTCTATAGAATCTCTCCTATATACCTCATTTTTTCTTCTGATAAACCTTCATCCTAGTACAGGCCTCCATTACCTAACTCTTAGATCACTGCAATACATTTCTGATTGGTCTCTCTGCCCCAAATCTATCTTCACTCCAGTGTATCCATTACTCTGTTTATTAAAGTGATCTGTCTTCAGTACAATTCTGACCATATCACTGCCTTTTTCAGTAAACGTCAGCAGCAGTCTATTACCCCCAGGATCAAATATAAAACTATCTATGACTTCTAGATAACATTAAAAAGATGCCCTGCTGTGGAAGCAGATAGTTTAGAATAATTGAAAAAAATTGTTGTTTTCCCCAAGTGGGATCCAGTCCAAATCTCTCCTTCAACTTAATTTTTGACCCAGATCATGGTCCATCTGTAACTTCTCATAGTTATAAATACAGAGAAATAAGAGAAATAGAGCCAGAGCCAGAGAAATACAGGTAGGGGGAAGAGAGATAGACAGAAACAGAGACAGATAGACAGAATAAGAGATAGAGAAAGACAAAAGAGAGACAGAGAGAGATAAAGTCTTTCTAGTACTTCTTATACTATACTTGTGATCAGAAAATCCCAGACACATTTAGAGAGATAGATCCATAGTTGTAGCTGTGCAATGAGAATGCAGGAAGAATTAAACAAGGACCCCCTGCTCTGGCTAGTTCATAGACCATAGAATACTGAATCTGTTTCAAGGAAACATGTGGCTCAACCCTGAAAAGTTTGTCTCTTTGGTATGAAACAACAAACCTTGGGTGGTCTCTTGGTTTCCTACCCCATAATTGCTGAACCAAGGGAAGTTGTTTCAAAGTTGTACCAGAGTAGATGGACAACTAAGCCAGGAGGAGAGCCCACTCAGTGGACTTAAAAGGAATGACACTGCCCTCTGGTTCTCTCTTCTTCACAGATATTATAATATGTGGAATGCTTTTAATCCCTAAATTGGGTATACTTCACTAAGCAAGCTAAAAGTAAGCTTTGGACCCTGGCTATCATTTCTACTTGGAATTTCTTTCCTTAAGCCTAGGTGGCTGAACAGAGACCCTGAGACAAACATGACCAACACACACACACACACACACACACACACACACACACACACACAAATACACATTTGTTTTTGTTCAGTCATTCAGTCATGCCCATCTTTTTGTGACCCCATGGACCACAGCATGCCAGGCCCTTCTAACCTACACTCTTTCTTGAAGTCTAAACAAGTTCGTGTTTGTTATTTCCATGACATCATCTATTCTATCCTCTGCTGTATCCTTTTCTTTTTACCTTTAATCTTTCCCACCACCAAGGCCTTTTCCAAGGAGTCCTGTATTCTCATTATGTGGCCAAGATATTTAAGCTTTAGCTTCATTATTTGACCTTCTGATTTAATTTCTTGAAGTGTGAACTGATTTGATCTCCTTGTTGTCCAAGGAACTCTCAAAAGTCTTCTCCAGAACCACAATTCAAAAGCATCAGTTCTGCAGCACTTGGTTTTCCTTAGAGTCCAACTCTCACAGCCATATATTGTTACTAGAAAATACATAACTTTGACTATATGGACCTTTGCTGGCAAGATGATGTCTCTGCTTTTTAGTATATTGTCCAGGTTTGCCAAAGTTTTCCTTCCAAGGAGCCAGTGTCTTTTGTTTTCATGGCTACAGTCACCATATGCAATGATCTTTGAGCCCAAGAATATAAAATCTGACACTGCTACTTTTCTTTTCACTCTATTTGCCAGGAAATTATGGGATCAGTTACAAGATCTTAGTTTCTTTGGTATTAAACTTCAAGTCAGCTTTTAAATTCTCCTCCCCCATCCTCATTAAGAGGCTTCTTAATTCTTCACTTTCTTCCAGAGATTGTTGATATTTCTCCTGATAACTTTAAGGAGTTTTTCTTAAATAAGTAGCTCATATAAATAGAAGAAAATAATAGAATAGGAAAGTCAAAAGAAATCTCTAAGAAGATTAGAGATATCAAAGAAACTTTCATGCATAAATGGGCATGATAAAAGATAAAAATGGAAGAGATTTAACAGAAATAGAAGAGATTAAGAACAGGTGGCAAGAGAATAGCTAGGTAGCTCAGTAGATAGAGATCCAGGGCTATAGAAGGGAAGTCCTGGGTTTAAATATGACCGCAGACACTTTCTAGCTGTGGGACCCTGGACAAGTCACTTAAGCCCAATTGTCTAGCCCTTACTGCTCTTCTGTCTTTGGACCAATACCTAATTCTAAGATGGGAGGTAAGGGGAAGAAGAGTAAGAACAAGAAAGAGAGATAACAAGAATATACAGACACACTATACAAGAAAGATATTAACATCACCAATAATCATGATGGTATGATTACTAACCTAGAGCCAGACATCCTGGAGAGTAAAATCAAATGGACCTTAGGAAGCATTGCTAACAATAGGGCTAGTGGAAGTGAAAGAATTCCAGGTGGGCTATTTAAAATCCTAAAGAATAATTCTGTTAAATTGCTGCACTCATTATGTTAGCAAATTTATAAAACTCAGCAGTGGCCACTAGATTGGAAAAGATCATTTTACATCCTGATCCTAAAGGAGGGCAATGCCAAAGAACGTTCAAACTGCTAGACAATTATGCACATTTCAAAAACCAGCAAGTTCATGCTTAAGATTCTGCAAGCTAAGTTTCAACAATATGTGAACTGAGAATTACCAGAAAGACAGGTTGGTTTTTCAAAGAGGTCAAGGAACTGGAGACCAAATTGCCAACTTTCATCAGATTATGGAGAAAGTAAAGGAGTAGCAGAAAAACATCTACTTCTGCTTCGTTACACTAAAGACTCTGTGGCTCGCAACACTTTGTTAAGACTTTAAAGATACGAGAATACCACATCATTTTATGTGCCTTCTGAGGAACTTGTATGTGAGTCAAAAAGCAATAGTTAGAAGACAAACATGGAACAAACTGATTGGTTTAAATTTGGAAAAGGAGCCCAATAACTTATATGCAGAATAGATCATGTGAAATGCTAGGCTGGATGAATAAAATAAGGTTGCCCAGAGAAATATCAATAATCTCAGATATGCAGACACATACACTATTATATTGCATTACATATATGTAGGCATGTATACATGTATGTACACATATGTGTATCCTGGCATGCGCATGCACACCTGTATATACCAGCTCTTATATATACAAGAGCTGGCCTGGGAGCCAAGAAAACCTGGGTCCATTGATGCACAATATCTGTGTGAATTTAGTGCTACAGACAACACTCTAAGACTACAAATTTCAAAGGTGACACTAATCCGCATTGGTAGAAGAAATTTCCTCACCAGAGAGTGCCTTATACCAGGAAAGTCATAGGTCTAGTCCTTATCTCTATCTCAATCCTCTATACAAATGTATTTTTGGACTAATATCCTATGTAGCTGCATATCATAGTCTGGCCAATATATGCTTTTTATACATTTTGCTTTTCAAACGTAGATGGTTAGAACTATCCCTTCCACGCTACCGTGATTTTTTTATGGCACAAAACACCTTTATTGGCATGCAATTATCTGAGAGGTATGGAGACTATAAGATCCCATTGTACTGCTAATCATTTACTGATGTTTGGTTTTTAAAAATCAAACAAAATACAGCTTTAAAGGCATTTCTAAAAAAAAAAAAGTGTCTGTCTCAAGAGGAAGGAGTGTGGCATAGTAAAAAGAACATCGGGTTGGCAAAGAGTAGTCAGACCTAATCCCAAGTTACAAGTCCTGAACCTAGCACTTATAGGTTATATGGTCATATTTTATCTCTCTGTGCCTCAATTTTCCTTATCTAAGAAATAGACAGGTAGAGGACCTGACCTTTTAAGGTCTTTTCTAGTGCTAACATTCTCTGGTCCTGTGAAGGCAACTCCTTTCTGTCCATTTAGCTTTGATTTCTTAATGTGTTTTTGTTTCATTTTTAGTGAGTCAATATGAAAGTGGTTCAGTTCCCCACAGACTTTGCTGTCAGTTCCCTGGTCACTGGACAGAAGCTGATTCTTGAGTAACAACAATAAATGAATAGATTTTGGCTATATAAGAAAGTATCCTCTGCCTCCTTTTAAAAATTTTATCGTTATATTCTGTTTTTAGATAATAATCACCCCTCAACAATTCTTACCACCCTCCTGCCCTGCTGTCTCCCGTAGTATTTTTTTAATTGTCTAACTAAACGTTCAGATAAAGCAATTTCAACTGACAGCATGTAACATACTGAGTCTGTGGTTTGCCATTTCTTAACAGAGAAGGAAGTGAGTTTTTCCATCAGCTGAGAACCTCCCCTTAGACTTTAATGAGAAAATAGAGATGATTCTCTTTGATCCCTTTCCTACATCTTAAAACCACTTGGCATTATTCTCTATTTTCTCTTCTTTTCCTCCATTCTTTGATCATGAGATATTGCCTTTGTGTTACTTCTAATTGTATCCTTGATCCCATTCCCTCCCATGTTCTCTAATAGATTGTCCCCATACTTACTCCCCACACTTACTCCTACTCGTCTGTGTGTAATCTTTTTTTTTTTTAAACCCTTACCTTCTGTTTTGGAATAAAGTATTGATTCCAAGTCAGGAGTATCCACTGAACCACCTAGCTGCCCTTATTTAATTTTTAGTATCTTCTTATCTACCTATTATCTACAAATATTCCAAGTCTTTTTGAACCTAAAAAATACAAATCTTGGGGGCAGCTGGGTGGCTCAGTTGATTGAGAGCCAGGCCTAGAGCTGGGAGGTCCTAGGTTTAAATCTGACCTCAGACACTTCCTAGCTGTGTGACCCTGGGCAAGTCACTTGACCCCCATTGCCCGGCCCTTACCACTCTTCTGCCTTAGAACCAATACACAGTATTGGTTCTAACATGGAAGGTAAGGGTTTAAAAAAACATACAAACCCTCTCTAACCCTACCAACTCCTCATTTTATCACTCTATGTGTTAACTCTCCTTCCTAGCCAAACTCCTAGAAATACTTTTTTTATACTCTGATTTCCTCTTATTAGTCACTCAGTCAAAAAACATTTGTTATATGCCATGTACGAGGCACTGTACTAAGTGCTGGGGATATGATAATAAGGCACAACTGTCCCTGCCCTTAAGGAGCTTCATCATTCAGCTGAAACTGCTCTCTCAAAGTCCCCAGAGATCTCAGTTGTCAAATGTGTTGGCTTTTTCTCATTCTTCATCCTTCCTCATTTATCAGAAGTTTTTTACCTTATTGGCTACCCTCTCCTCGTGGACATTCCCTTTCCTTTTTGAGTTTTTGTGATGAGGCTCTCTTTTGGTTTTCCTCCTACCCATGTGACTGATTGCTCCTTCTCATCCTTTTGTGCTGGTTCCTCAAGCAAATCATGCACTCTGACTGAGGATATACCACAAGGTTCTGTTCTGGGTCCTCCTCTTTTCTCTAGACATTCTCATATTTGGTGATCCTGTCAACTCTCATGAGTTTAATGATTATTATCATCTTTATATAGATGATTGCAGATCTATAGTCTCTCTTGAGCTCTAGTTAAGCAACTCCAATTGCTTTTTCAACATTTGAAACCGGCAATCCTATCAGCATCTCAAGCTCAGCATGCCCAACACAGAATGTATTAGGTTTCCCTCAAATGTTCCCCTTTTCCAGTTTTTCTAATTCTGTTAAGGATATCCATATCTTTCAATAACACAGGTTCAAATCCTTGATATTAGCCCTTAATCCTTTCACTCCTGAAATTCGCACCATGGGGCTCTGATGTCTTAAGATATAATTGTTTCATATGCCTACTATATCCAGACTGAACTCCAGCCATGCTTCAGTTCATTCCCCAGCCATTTTCTCAATAGCCAACTTGTCATCACGTATACCTTTTGCCTCCACTCCCTTTGCTTTCCCGTACTGGAACCGTAATCAAATCACCAGTGTCATTGCTCTTGGACAGAAGCTGGCTCCATTTAACATCCCTGTAACTTTCCAACCAAAATATACCTCCCTTGCTACCACTCCCCTATATATATTGCCTATCCTATTTAAATGCAAGCTTTTGGAAAGAGCTATCTATACTTGTGAGCCCTAAGTGTTCTCCTCTAACTTCACACCCACTTGCAATCTCTCTTTAGATCTCATACTGATGAAACTGCTCTTTCCAAAGATATCAATATTTCTCTCTCTTTCTGTCTGTCTGTCTGTTTCTCTCCCCTTCCCTCCTCCTTCCCTCCCTCTGTCTTGTCTCTTTCTCTGTGTCTCTGTCTAGCTGTCTCTCTGGCTCTGGATTTTAGCCTGACTCTTCCCATCTTACCTAGATTAGAAGTACAGCATTCCCTCACATATTTGATACCACTACTATGTGGCAACAAAGTTCTGACCTTCTCCATTTCCAATCTGGGCTGATTCTCCCCTCCTTACTTCTTATTGAGCCTGGTGAATCCTGGGGGTTCATGACAGCTCCCCATCTTGTTGCTAGACTCACTGTAGACATCCAATTGGCTTAGCCCACTGCAGCTTAGAAACCTCAAGCCCAAGCCTCAGCCTCCAGGGTAGCATGTATTGCAGGCGCCACCACCACATCTAGCCCCATGACCTTTAATTGTCAAATCTGTTAGTCTTTTGTACCCTGGCCTTCACTTCCAGCATCCCCTTCCCTGTGCCCCCATGTTTGTGTCTTCTGTTATAAAAATAAGGTAGATGTAGAGGAGAGGATACCCTAAACTGGATACTACCACTGGTAAATGTGTGACAACAGTGATAGCCCAGATAGGTGGCTAGGGCAAGATCAACTGAGGCTTGCCCTAGCTAGATGATATGACACCTCCCTCCTTTATAACAGTGCTCAGGCAGGATCCTTCAGGTCAATGGATGATATCCCTTCAGGTCCCACCTGGGGTTGATTGATAGTGTAGCTTGGTAACGGTTTGTCTCTGACTGCATATCTCCCTTCCCAGAGAAGCTATAAATAACCACTTCAGGAAGGTACTTTAAAGGCTTCGACTGTATTTAACAAAGATGGGGTATTGGGACTGGATAGAGGTATTGGGAAACCCTAACTAAATTTGGTAATGATAAACCCTCAGATCTGTAGGCAAGTATTGAGTCAGGATGGTTAGCTCCTCTGCTCTAGCCTGGCCACAGCCAAACCAGAGTAGGCAAATTGTAGCTTGATGTTTCTGCTTCTTCTTCTTTTGTTAGATGATATGCCTAAACAGTCTTTGGGATATCCACCCCTTTCCACTCTCTTCTTCTTCTCCTGCCCACTTCCCGGATTCCTCCCAGGCCCTGGGAAAACTAGATAACTAAGATGAATAATTTCCTAATATCTAGGGGCAGTAGAATCAGGGATGATGGTCTGGGTACAGGTTGGTGATGTTATCAGGAACAAAACAGGAGGATCTTGCGAGGTTGAGCCCAGCAAGTCACCAATCCCCAAAAGACCAGGATCCACAGATCTCAGGTATCAGGGAAGGAAAGGAACCACAAGTCAGGGCTGCCAGGGTATTTATACCACCCTGGGCCAACCACTTTCTCCTCTGTCCTCACAGCCCTCTGGGAACATTCCGATATCCAACAGATCCACCTGTCAATCAACAGTGTAGACTCCTGGCTCCCAGAGATTCAATATAACACTTCATGTGTTGCTTATAAGTTTGCTCTAAGTTGTGCTTTTCCCAAGTGCCAGGCTGGGTGAGCTCCCTTTTACCCTAGCTTTTTTATTTTTCTTCAAATTAATAATTAATAAATCCTTATAAAAATATAATACTTGAAGTATTTGGATATTAATTTTAAATCTTACAATACATACTAGCTGTGTGACCCTGGGCAAGTCATTTTACCTTGTTTGCCTTGGTTTCCTCAGCTGTAAAATGAGCTGGAGAAGGAAATGGCAAGCCACTCCAATATCTTTGTCAAGAAAACCCCAAATGGGATCAGTAAAGAATAGGACACAACTGAAAATGACTGAACCACAATAACGTCTTGAGTCCAGATCCAGTGCTATCCATTGTGGCACCTAGCTTATGCCCACACATTATCTCACTTGAGCCTCACAACAGCTCTGCGAGGTACATCCTATGAGTATTATTATCTTTACAGATAAGGAAACACAAGGAAACTGGGGAATAATTGAGCTTAAAGGACTTGCCATTGTTTACATAGTTCTCAACTTTAAGAGGCAGGTCTTCCTCACTCTTAACTACAGGAAAGAAACTGCAGTCCCCTGCCAATTTTCCATAGTGCCCTTTCCATTTCTAAAGATCCCTTCTTTTTGCTAGAGAACTCCTTTCCCATAAGACATGGGTGGACGCAATCTGAATCCTGCCCTTTTTTTTTTTTTTTTTTTTTTTTTTGGCCTTATTATCACTGGGACACACAATTAAGCTATTACAACAATTCCGGACTGATTCTGACTAATCACTGCTTCCTCCAGTGGCAGATATGTGTTCCCGTTAAATGCATCACAAAGTGGCTTGATATAAAATGTTCTTGTTTCTCCATAAGAACATTGTCATTACCGTTGGTTGTGCCCTTGACCCAAACTCATCAGCAAATCATCTAATTAATCAATAAGCATTTATGAAGTACTTACAATATTCCGGACACTGTGCTAAGTGCTATGGATACAAAGAAAAATGAAAGACATAGTTTCTGCCTTTAAGGAGTTTATTACATAAATCAGAACATATAAACTATACAGTAGAAAGATGGCAGTCTTAGAGGGGACATACTAGCACCTGAGGAAACCAGGAAAGACCTCCTAAGTAAAGGATCTATACTGAATGATCAATCCATACCATGAGTTATTTATTTCAAATCTTTTCTCCTAATCCAATGATATCTCCAAATTATCTAACCTCAATTTTTTTTAAAAACCCTTATTTTCCATCTTGCAATTGATACTAAGTATTGGTTCCAAGGCAATAAGAGCTAGGTAATTGGGGTTAAGAGACTTGCCCAGGGTCACACAGCTAGGAACTGTCTGAAGCCAGCTTTGAACGCAGGCCCTCCAGTCTATTGACCTGACTATCAATCCACTGAGCCACCTAACTGTTCCTCTAACCTCATTTTTCTTTAGAAAAATCTCTAATCTCATACAAAGGGTCTAGAGTAAGGGTTCTTCCTTTTAAGGCTATCCCACTGGCTCTACCTTTTGCTTGTGTTGGCCACACGCAAAGGGCTAAAAGATAGGTGTCACATTCCTTCATAGGAAAGAAGACCCAGCCTTCTAAAGCTTAACTTACTGTTTTAAATTGGATTGTTACTCGATCATCCTTAGTGCAAATATCAATAATATGGAAATAGGTCTTGATCAATGACATGTAAAACCCAGTGGAATTGCACATTGGCTATGGGAGGAGGAGAGGGAAAGACCATGAATCACGTAACCATGGAAAAATTTCCTTAATTAATCAATAAAAAATAAAATAAATCAGATCGTTACTAACTCCATCCACAGGTAGGATGTCTCAATAAAGACCTATTTTTTTCAATCACTCAAGAGTAAGGTCAAATATCCTTTCCCCCAAATATCATACTGACTTCCCTAAACTGGAAAAGTGTGTAGGACTCTCAACAGTCTGTTGTCAAGCCAAGTGAAATTTTTTTAAAAGCATTTATTAAGTGCTTAACCTGTGCCAGGCATTGTGAAAAATTCTGAGGATACAAAGAAAAGCAAAACAAAACAAAACAAAACAAAACCTCAGGCCCTGGTCTCAAGAACTATGGTAATGGAGGAAACAACATACAAACAACTAGGTAAAAATTAGACATATTCAGAAAAGATAAAAGACACGCTGCAAAGGGAAAACATTAGCCTCTAAGAAGACTAGGAAAGGTTACCTGGAGGAGATAGGAATTGAGCTGCTTTGAAAGAAAAGTCAAGGAAACTAAGAGATGAGAAAATAGAACACTCTAGTGTGAGGAGCAGCTAGTTCAAAGGCACTTTGATGAGAGTTGGATTGTTGGAGTGTTGTGTTTGAAGAACTTTGGGGAGGCCATTATTGCTTTCATATAATGTAATAAAACATTAAATAAAATTAAAATAAAAAACATTAAATAAAACATTAAAAAAATAATAAAACAGCATAACCTAAAAGAAGACCAGAAAGGTAAGAAGACATTAAGTGATATTTGTGCACAGAAGCCTCGTCTCATTTCTTCCATCTTGCCCTGAAGTTGCAGTTCTGATACTTTCTGGTGTAATCCCTGCTTGCAATGTCTATCTTACAGAGGCTGTAGAAACTATTACCATCTCGTTATGGTTACAAGACAGAAACAGTTCAAATAGAAAAATGAGGGAACGCTTTTGTTGGCAATTTGGAAATGACAGCTAAGAAAATGGTTTCATGTACAGCAGATCTCTCTTTGGAGCCAGGGAGAAGATGTGTGATCCATAAGGGAGAGAGACTTTCCTAAATGATAGCTTGAGTGAAGATGGAAGTGATTATTTCCTGCTGTGGTTGGGAAGTGCTGTGTCCAGAAGAAAGCACATAGACATGACCTCTTTTCTGAGGGAGGTGTTTTAAACTTTATCTTATGAAAAGAATTCTGAGGTGAGATTTTACTTGATTTCTGTGGAGAAAAACTGGATGGCATTTAGATTGATTTTTGGAAGTCCATCAATTGGGGAATGGCTGAACAAATTATGGTACATGTTGGTAATGCAATACAACTGTACTATAAGAAACAATAAGCAAGATGATTTCAGAAAGAACTGGACTGATGCAGAGCAAAATGAGCAGAACTGGGAGAAAATTATACACAGTAAAAGCAATATTGGACAATGATTATCTGTAAAAACTTGGCTACTCTCAACAATGTACTGATCTGGGATATTCCCAAAAGACTTATGATGGGGAATGCTATTCACCTCTAGTGAAAGAACTGTTGAAATCGTCTTTCACATTGGTGTATATTTGGTCTTATTCTGGGAGTCTGGTTATGTATGAGTGTGCTCTTACAAAAATGACCAAGATGGAAGTGTTTTGCATGACAATTAAAAAATTTTTAAATATTGGGTTTTCATACATAAAAAAGAAGTTAATTAGAAATATATTGGGGGTTTGAGGTAACTTAGGTTATGATATTGATCATAGCCAAAATATAATCATTCTATGTCTTTATTATTAACTTCATTAGCTAATAACTCATTAATTTCATAAGCTACTAAGTTGCCGTTATTTAGTGAGTTTGACATTTGTTTAAATATAGAAAAATATAGGTAATTGCTGTTAGGAAAAGAGGTTTCTTTTGTTTGTTAAATAATGAATACTTAATGATATGGCCTGGGAGATTGGGTCTCCACCTAATTACTTGATGAGAAAGTTATTACAAATATATTAATGAAAAATAAACTCCTAATATACTACTAAATCATTCTAAATATCTGGAGGACAATATTAAATATGCAGTGAACCAAGAGATAATCTGAGAGAATGAAAATGCACGTGGCTAATCCCAGTTTAAATCAGGTCAAATCTTTATTGTCTACTATGTATCAGGCACTGTGTTAAACACTAGGGATGAAAAGAAAGACAAAAATATCTATCCCTGGATGCTCAAAGAGCTCACAGTCCAATAGGAGAGACATTGTGCAAGTAACTATGTACAATCAAGATATAGAGAGAGGAGGAGATGGAGTATCTAGTTAAGACAAATGCTACTAGTAATGTTTTCTAGAAAGTTAAATTTGTGAAAAGTAGAGAATGACTTTTTTCCATTTCATAAAGATGTTCTAAGTCATTAGCATGTCTTTAAAATAGCCCCAATGGGGGCAGCTGGGTAGCTCAGTGGATTGAGAACCAGGCCTAGAGACAGGAGGTCCTAGGTTCAAATCTGGCCTCAGACACTTTCCAGCTGTGTGACCCTGGGCAAGTCACTTGACCCCCTTACTACTCTTCTGCCTCAGAACCAATACACAGTATTGATTCCAATACAGAAGGTAAGGGCTTAAAAATAAACAAACAAACAAACAAACAAACAAACAAATAAATAAATAAATGAAATAGCCCAAACAAACAAACGAACAAGCAAGCAAATAAATAAATAAATAAACAAACAAACAAATAAATAAATAAATAAATGGATGAATGAAATAGCCCCAGATCTATCCTTAGTTGATAAGGGGAAACAAAAGAATTAAGCTCAATAAAAAGATAAGAGATTCATTAAGAACATTTGCAAAATTAGCATTTCTGCTAATAAAACCAATTGTTTCCATTTTTTGCCATAGAGATAGGAAAATGATAATTAAAAATAATGGAAGGAAAATTATTTTTGCTGCCTCTTTGTTCCTTAAATATAGCTATTTAACATCACTTGGTCTCTTAGATCTTGTAATTTCTACTCCACATCAGGAACACTGGGACCTCATTATCACACCATCTAAAAACAACCCATTCTCACAACTTTCTGCCAAAAGATAAAACATATACAAATGTTCAAGATTGTCTATTTGGTAAACTGCAAACCTTTTATGTAGTATTCTATATTCTATATTCTATTCATATTCTATATTACAGGATATACTTGTACAGAAGAGAGAGGAAATGCTTTTTTAAAATTTCTGTATCTGCATAGGAAACTAGATATTGCCTTTCTCTCTCTCTCTCTCTCTCTCTCTCTCTCTCTCTCTCTCTCTATATATATATATATATATATATCTTTTAATCATTTTCAGTTCCTCTGAAAAGATAAGTACAAAACAACGGAAAATATGATATGATGTTAGAGAGGACTTGTTGCTTTGTGATTCATGTTTTCCTGGAGAGGTTATAAGGAATATTCAGAAACGAGAATAGAGTCCAACTAATAAAACTAATTAGGCAGCTTTCCTCTAGTACCATTGCTGTTGCCTTCTCTATAGAAAGTGCTGGATTTTTTAAAATTAAATTTTAATTTTTTCAAATTAACTAATTAGCTTTCTTTCCTTCTCATGCCTCCTATTGAAAAAGAAAGAAAAACAAAACTTCTTTACCAGATATGTATAATCAAGAAAAATAAAATTCTCTTCACTGGCTTTGACCCATAAAATGTATATCTTAATCCACATACTGACCTCTGTAAAGAACTAACATAATTTATCATGAGTCCTCTGGAATCATGGCTGGTCACTGAATTGATTAGAATTCTTAATCTTTAAAAGCTATTGGTCTCTATAAAATTGTTTAAATTTTTCTAGTTCTGCTCATTTCACAATTCACAAAATTCTCCCTTGCCTCAAATATCTTGAACTCTAGAACTGTTTCCTGGGATATTGTTGTTGAGCTTGTTAAAAGTTGACAGGGGAGTGGCTGATCTTTTTCCAGCTAATGGTTAACCACCCTTTCCAATTTACTCAGGTACTTTTTCATACTTTGTAAAGGAAAAAAAACATTTTGGTACTGATGCACTCTGCCCCTTACTTTTTGTGATTAAATCAAGTAGCTGGAGGTGGGAAACAAAAATCTCTCTTTCCCCCACCTCTCACTCTACCACACATTATATTTGTCATTATGCTGGATTCTGCTCATAGCCACAATGCACCTCTTCACTGCCTGAACAGTGAAACTCTTTTTCAATTCTTAAGGCGATTGTTGAATTTCATTTCTTGACACCATGTCACACCAATAAAATACTGCTTCTAAAGATATAAGGCCAATGTTTCTGGGAAGTTTAGAGCTACTAAAATTAAAGTTTAGAGCTATTAAAAGAATGAAGTGGGGTAACTTCATAAAACAAGTCCAGGCACCCAGAAGTTCAATTTTTGGAACTGGTATTTAATTATTAATCTATTGTTTAATAAATGAAGCTACTGGTCAGGGCAGTCTTTCCTAGTGAAAGATGCACTGAACTGAAGTTACAGGCAGTTTTTATAGGATTACATACATGCAAGATAAAACGTAAGTTTAAACAACATCATGGATAATATATTGCCTTAACAATACCATTAATGAGATATGGCCCTAATGACCGGGGCAAAAATGACCGGGGCAAGCCAGTCTTGTTTTACAGAAGCCAGATGTGCTGTTATCATTTGAGTACAAGATATTTCATATTGTATATTTTAACTTATACTGGATTTAGTTCTTCATTGTTAGTGAGGGATCATTCTTCACATATTGACCATATGTTGTTTTGGAGACTGGTTCCTGAGCCAACTGATTTTCCCATGAGAAAGCACATTCCTGGTGCTTGCTTTCTGCAAGGAGAAGCAGGTTTCTGATTAATACCTTAACCAATAGATCAATGAATCAATATATTTCAAGAGTTTTCCTAATCCTAAGGAAGGCAGTAAAAAAAATTCTCCTTCTATTTAATTCTGAGTTTAAGTTATTGACCAATAATAATGACTTAAATTAATTTTTTTTGGCATTAAACTTAGGATTTTCATTGGTATTGGGAACCCTTAATGGGGAAGTCTTTCTAGAAATGCAAATCAACGTACTTGCTTCTGCCATTTATAATCTTAGAGAATTGTTTGAATCATTTATAGATTAAGTTACTAGTCCAGGGTCAAAGAGCCAATGTGTCAGATGTAGGAGGACTTGAACTCAGGTCCTCTAGACTCCAAGGCTAGCTGTAGTCATCTATTATATAATTAATTATTTGTGACTATCTTTCAGACTCAAATGCATTCTAAATTATCAATAACACAGATTCTAAGAGCAAATTTTGATAGCAGGAATGAATAAATAAATCAAGAATAATAAAACATTTATTAAATGCCAAGTATCATTTTAAACTCTGGGGATACAAATACAAGCAAGCAAGAGAGAATCTGACCTCATGGAGCTTACATTCTGAAGAAGGAAGACAGCAATAAAGGAGGACTAGAAACTGGAAAAAAGTATGCATGTGGGGTATCACAGTTTGGAAATGGCCTAGAAGTACCGACATATCTGATTTTATTGCACTTTGCTTTGTTGCAACCACTTTGTAGAGACTGCATTTATTTTTTTTTTACAAATTGAAGGTTTGTGGCAACCTTACTTCAAGTTTCTATCAGTGCCATTTTTCTGATGGCGTGTGCTCACATCGTGTCTCTGTGTCACATTTTGGTGATTCTCACACTATTCCAAATTTTTCTATTATTATTATTATATTTCTTATGATGACCTGTGATCGATGACCTTTGAAATTACTATTGTAATTGTTTTGGGGTGCCACAAACCGTGCCCATATAAAAGGCAAACTTATTCAATGTTGGTTTGTTCTGACTTCACCAACTGGCTCTTCCTAGTCTCTCTCCCTCTCCTTGGACTTCCCTATTAATTAATTATTAATTTTTATTGCTTATTTTTATGATTAACTATTAATTTAATATTAATAAATTACCACAAATTAATTTATTAATTATTGATTCATCACCAACAGCCACTAATTAAATAATTGTTTATTATTGTTAGCTGGATGTTAATTATTATAATATGTTAACTATATAATAATGCATTAATTATATAATTAGTTATGATATTATTAATTAAGGTGATTGATTAAAACAAATTAATTAATTAAATGATGGTTATGGTTAATAATTAAATATTAGATATTGTTAATTAATTAAGATTAATTCCTAATTAATTGGCCAATTAAAAGCCCTACAATGACCTCTAAGTGTCTGAGTGAAAAAGAGTCAATCAATGTGGCAAACTTCATTTTTGGCTTATTTTTAGAAATTGCCACAACCTTCAGCAACCACCACTCTGATCAGTCAGCAGCCATCAACACCAAGGCAAGACCCTCCACCTGCAAAAAGTTTACAACTCTGAAGATGATTGTTAGCATTTTTTGCCACTATTTTAAAATTGAAATATTCATTTTAGATATAATACTATTATATGCTTGACAGTATAGTACAAACATAATTTTTATATACACTAGGGAACCAAAAAATTCATGTGACTCACTTTATGGTGATATTTGATTTATTGTGGTAGTCTCAAACCAAACCTACAGTATCTCCGAGATATGCCTGAAATGTGAAGGCCTGACTCCAAGCAAAAAGTAAAAGAAGAAAAAAAAAAGACAAGGCAAAAACTTACTCCAAGATATGTTATAAGGAATGTTCAGTACTCCATAAGGAGTCAGACACACAGTCCAGGTGATTCTGGCAGAAAAAAAGATAGAAAGAGTTCAGAAGAGAAAGGTATCAGAGAGGAGGGTGAAAGAAACCAAAGAGGGAGGCTGAGGTATTGATAAAATAGAACTACATAATTTTATCTAGAGCAAACCATTACCTTTCCCTCTACCAAATGGAGCAGAAATCTGGCTAGATTATCAAGATCCTTAGTACTTTCCATTTTGAAAAATAGCAGAGAAAAAGAAATCAAAATGAGAAAAATATGATCAGAAATCATCTACCACATATTTTACAACAATGAAACACCCAAAATGATGTTTACAGACAAGCTAATATTATGAATGGGGTTTTAGTGTAAGCAAAAATTAAAAGACTTTATTTTTTAATTATTATTTTAGCATTTTAATTATTAAAATGGTCAGAGAATATGAACAAACATTGACAAAAGAATTACAAACTATTAATCACATGAAAGAATGTTCCATAACACTAATAATAGGAAAAATGCAAATAAAACAAACTTAGATTTTTTTCTCATACCTGCAAGTTAGTAGAGGTGACAAAAGATGGGAATGGTCAATGTTAGAGGGGTTATGGGAAAATTAGCAAACTGGTGCATTATTATTCTTTCTCGATCTTTATTTTATTCCAGAAACAAATTTACACATAGGTTTCCCAGGATTGCATGATTCATGTTGTCTCCTTCCCTCTCCTCCCCCCTCCCAGAGTTGATAGCAATTCCACTGTGTTGAACATATATTACTACTCAAAATCTATTTCCATATTATTCATTTTTGTGAGAGTAATTGTATAAAACCAAAACCCCAAATTATATACTCAAATAAACATGTGATAAATCATGTTTTATCTACATTTCTATTCCAGCAGTTCTTTCTCTAGATGTGGATAGCATTCCTTTTCGTAAGTCCCTCAGAAATGTCCTAGATCATTGCATTGCTATTAGTAGCAAGTCTATCACACTTGATTGTTTCACAATATTTTAGTTACGGTGTATAATGTTCTCCCAGTTCTGCTTACTTCACTTTGCATCATTTCACATAGGTTCTTCCAATTCGCTCTGAAATCATCCTCTTCATCATTCCTTATGGCACAACAGTATTCCATCACCATCATATACCACAATTTGTTCGGCCATTCCCCAATCAAGGGATATCCCATCAGTTTCCAATTCAAGTGCAGCTATAAATATTTTTATACAAACAGGTCTATTCTCATTTATTTTTATCTCTTTGGGGATACAGGCCTAGTAGTGGCATTGCTGTATCAAAAGGCATGCATTCTTTTAAAGCCCTTTGGGCATAATTACAAATTGCCCTCCAGAATGATTGGATCAATTCCCAACTTTAGCAGCAATGCATTAGTGTCCCAATTTTGCCACATCTCCTCCAACATTTATTATTTTCCCTTGCTGTCATATTGGTCAGTCTGCTAGGTATAAGTTTCTAGAGATCCCTTTTTCTCTATGAAAATATATTTTCCTTTGATATGCTATATTTTTTTCTGGGCTTCTGGTGGAGTAACGAAGCTTGCTTTTCTCAGGATGTCTAGTTTGTCTTTAATTTTTAGGGACTATTAATTTGATCCATGCCTCAGAGGACACTAAGTGTCCTTACTCAATCCTAATACACTTCTGTGCATCATAATCTCATTTCATCTAAGGCTTTTATTCCTTCCAAGTTGATTAAGGTCTTTTCATAGCAGTCTAATGCCCTAGATTGATTGATTCAGTAAAGCTATCTGGGCCATATTCACACCTAGTTTATATCACTGATTGATTAATTTATTCTTGGAAATGATCTCATCTGACAAAAGCAGTTACTTTAAGTGGGCTGGAGTGATTGAAGTGATTGATTGATTCAATTGACTCTACCCTTACATATCTTTCCAGGCTTATTACACATTATTTTCCCCTTCATACATTGTCTTGTCCTGCTAAACTGGGTCTATTGCTGTTCCTTGTTCTTAACATTCCATCTCCTTGCCCTTGCAAAGAATGCCAGAATGTACTCCAGCCTCACTTCTGCCTCTTAGTGTAACCCTTTTCCTCACAGTGATGTCAGAGAGACATGGAAAGACCAAAGGCAAGGTCACTCCAGAAAATCTTCAAGTTCTTCCAGGTCCTACTGGCCTCGATATAGACTTCTGTCAAGAAGCCAGGCAGCTATGTAGACACATCAAAAAAGGAGAAAAGAGAGCTACTTGATGATTTCATGTTGGTTGCCAAGCAGACAATAGAGTAATGATTCGTGACCATTATTCATCTGACAACCATAAGCAGAGAAAACTGGAAATGAGAGAATCAGAAATGAGAAAATCAGAACTATATCTAATGAGCAAACCATGCGGGTGCAAGTCATGGGAAGCCCAGACATGGGATCCTATATAGCAGATAAATAGTCAGTAAAATACCCAGATGCAACCTATAGTCCTCACCTCTCCTTCCCTATAGTGTCTTGGGGTAAGACAATATAATTGATCCCATTTTTCCTGTCTAATCTCATTTCCTGTTAACCATTCCTTCTGTTATACCCATTGCAACTGGCATTTGGAAGCCCTATTCCTTTTAATATTTATTTGCATTGCAATGTACTTGAAGCTGTTAATTAGCTACATGGCCATTTCCTAGGATTTTATCTCCTTATAAGTATGTAGGGTGAGATTTAGGAATAAAGGTATCCTATTTTTATTAAGTCATGCTGAATGAGAGTGAATCTCATTATAGCTGGCATATGAAATTTTAGTAATATTCAAATCAAGCCCTAGACTGCTTTAAAAAAAAAAATCAGAGACTTAGAAAGACACCGATCTTTAAATAGTATGAAGGGGTAGAGTGAATGTACATGTATACCTGGGCCAGACTGGATCAGGTCAACTGTCCTTGTCCAATGTCAGAAGATTTCTGGCACTACTCAATCTTCTTTCTCCTTCCCCCACTCCTGACTACATCAGATTCCCTAGTTCTCTTCAAGGTCAGCTAAAAAGTCACTTCTTAATTCCTGTATGAGACCTTTCCAGTGTCCACCCAACTGCTCATGCCTCTCCCACAGAAACTGTCATGTATTATTTTGTATTCATATATGTGTGCCTATTGTCTTACATGGTTTTGTACTTATTTCTCTGGATTTAAACAGTACCTGACACATAGTAGGCATTTAATACTTCTCGACTTATTGAAATACATACAGCCTTCCTTCTTTCCCAGTCATCCACACCCCAAATCAAATACAAATATGAAGAAAAACATTTAGTTCCTTATATTCAAAAGAACTGAAAGATAACACAATAACAGAGATTGTGTCAAGGAGTAGATACTTTACTGGGATGAAATACAAAAACAGTATATGTCTTTACTATTATCTTTTCTTAGTCAGATGTAGGTAATTTTTGACTTCTCTTCTATACATAAAATTCTTCCTATATCAACAAGGACTTCAGATGTTACTTGAAATTTGCTGGTAATTTACATCTAAAGGCACATTTTAAAAATGAGTCTACCTCTTCTAAGCAGTTCATATAACTGCTTTATCATACTACCTGACTTGTAGTTATAAATATGTCTATAAAAGGAGATGATTTGCTAGCATGATATTAGAAAGGAAACCTAACAAGGTTTTAAAATAGGATTTCCTCACCAGTCATTATAAAAGAAGCTATTTAAAGAGGTTAGCAATTGAAGGAAAGGAAATATGAAAGATGAAATGGATAAATGTGATAATAGAGCAAATTCACAGGAAAAGGGCAATGAAACGGGAATAAGAATGAGGATGACTAAACAGTGGGATTACTGTACAAATCAGTGAAAATCAGATGAAAGAACACAATGAAATCAGTTTTATTTGGCAGCAAGACAGTATATGAATGAACAAAAGAAAATAATGTAATAAAGTAGGGAAAGGGGAATATTTGAGCAAAAGCTGTTAAACACTAAATGTTAGGAGGTAAGAAAGATATAAATTATAGCATGTCATAATCACCATACTGTTTTGCCACAAGAATTCTGAGGTCTGTACTATGTTATTTTTTATCTGGGAGTTATAATTAGGAGATTACTTTGTTACCTGACATTATGTTGTAAGCATTTTTGGAATGAAAAATTAGTTCAAGTTTCAAATTTTCCTAAGGCACAAATATTTTTGTATAGCTATTCAAAATTTTGACATTTGGGGGCAGCTGGGTAGCTCAGTGGAGTGAGAGTCAGACCTAGAGACAGGAGGTCCTAGGTTCAAACCCGGCCTCAGCCACTTCCCAGCTGTGTGACCCTGGGCAAGTCACTTGACCCCCATTGCCCACCCTTACCACTCTTCCACCTATGAGACAATACACCGAAGTACAAGGGTTTAAAAAAAAATTTGACATTTACTTTATGCATAAGCAAATACTCAAAGGATCCATGATCTGTGTATTCCTTCGAATTGATTGGGAACTTCTTGTGAGCTGATTCCTGCTACCAATGCAATTCACAATTAACAGACTATAACGACTAGATCTTAGTAGATAAATTGTAGGGTACTGCCTGAGGCACCCAAAAGTTAAGTTGATTGCTGGAAGTGGCAAGATTCCTCTATATGACAATGATAAAATTTTAAAATTTACAACATTGCCCTATTTAAATGTTGTTCTAGTTGTTAGTTGAGACAAAAACCCAGCAGTTTTGAAACTCAATTTTCTTGTGGCCAAGAATCTGATCTAGCACCTAGCACAGGGATAGACATGGTAAGCCTAATAAATGCTTACAAATGATTGGATGCCATAGAAAATTTTACAATTAACTTAACCATCAGCATTAATTGATCATTTTGCATGTAAAATTCTTGTTAGAAAACTCTGGTTTCTAAGGCAGAAAACTAAGTAGGAATTTAAGATCAACTAAAATGTTACAACAAATGAAAGCTACATCTGGTTACCATCTTAGTTTCTCAACACTGAAAAGATTTTTAATACATTGGTTGGACTGGATAGATAAGAAAATTTAGGTGGTATTATGGAACATTCCTGTTTATGGGTCATCATGTTTTGCCATTTGTATTACTTTAGTTGAGATGATGTCTTCTAATTGAACCAGACTTAAAATATATTAGAAACTATTTTTCAAAGACAGTATCCATTAAATAAGGTGCCTCTTGCAGAAAGCATGGGTTTTGAGGACCCTCACAGCTCAAAGTCTAATTTCTGACAATGAACACAAGAAGGATAATAAGGATCCCAAGATTTCATTGAATTTTTATTTTGTTATCCATCCTAATCTTTTACCCAAAAGAGCAGAGTTTGTCTAAAAAGTCATAAAAGAGGTCTGTCTTCTTTCATTAAGTACCAGTGTTCCAATTATTATTTCAAATATCATCAATAATGCCTTATTATCAATATTAATATATGCATACATATGAATATACCTAATATTGTTTCTTTTTATGCTCATATCAGAATGTTATGTTGAAGAACTAGAGGACTTATTTGGGCTTATTTAACTAATCACATACATTCAGCTACATACATTGACCTAAAAGCACCAGGGTGACTATATACCTCCAAACTAGAAGTTGAAGCAATGTGTGGGATACAGTGGAAGTACACTGGAAGAGGAGGAATGAGGGGACTTGGGTTTGACCTTCCCAGTCCACTCACTAGTTCTCTGTATGATCTTGAGAAATTTATTTCACTTCTGCAGGATTCTCAGTTTCCTTGTCTGGAAAATGAAAAGGTAGATAGAGTTGATAGAGATCAGAGAGAATAGAAAAGATCTCATATATACAAAAAGATTTATAGTATCTCCTTTTATAGTGTCAAAGATCTTGAAACTCAGAGTCCATCATTAGATGGGGAATGCCTGTACAAATTATTTCATATAAATGTAATGGAATATTGTGTTATAAGAAATAATATGAGACATTTTAAAGCAATCTTGGAAGATTTGGATGAATTGATGCAGAGTGAAGTGAGTAGAGTAATATATGACAATATTGTGAAAATGAATAATTCTGAAAGAATTTTGATCAACACAATAACCAGCCATGTCATTTCAGACACAAAATTTCCCCAGTACAGAATCAAGCAGTGATTATGAATTTGCTCCAGGGCACTGAAATTTTTAGGGTGCCTAAACACATTTGGACTTCCTTAGAAGCATAAAAACAAATGTGTTTAGAACCTAATTAGCAAGAACAATTGGTGAAATTGGGAAGCTATCTCTTTTCCTTTTACTATTATTTTCTTCAATCCCAGACTTCCCTGCTCCCCAACATAAACTTCCCAAGCAGCAAACTTGTGGCAACTCATTGTATTATGAAATTTAGTTGCCACCTATTCTAGCTCACCCTTGTTAGTGACATTTTTTTAAGAGACCACTATCCTGGCCAGAGTCTGGGCATGCTTACACAACCCTCCTTACAAAAGGTTGATTGAAGGGTGTGTTTTTCACAGCTTTCTTCGAGTGCCAATATTGCTAGCTAGTTACAGCTTTGCCTCAGCACCAATGATGAATGTGATGCTATAATGGTATGTACAACTCCATATATGCTCTTCCATGCTACATATAATCTTTGTTTTGGTGATGATCTGCATAGGCCAGTATTATCTCCACTTTTATTTCTACCACATGCTTGAAAATGTTTCTTAGTCAATATACCCTAATACATTTCTTAAATGGTAGCAGCTAGGTAGCACAGTGGATAGAGCACTGGGTTTAGATTCAAAAAGACTCATCTTCATGAGTTCAGATTTGGCCTCAGATATTTACTAGTTGTGTGGCCCTGGGCAAGTCACTTAACCCTATCTGTCTTTGTTTCCTCATCAGTAAAATGAGCTGGAGAAGAAAATGACAAGCCATTCCATTACTGAGCAACAACACATCTCTAAAGTGCTTCTAATGTTGGAAGGAATATCTACATCAATAATCCCAAAAATCAAAGGAAGGCAGAACTGGGACAATTACCTATGCCTATTTTTCAAATTAAGGCAACAAGCATTTATATAGCACCACGTACCAGGCACTATGCAAAGTGCTATCTGCTTTTCAACCTGTTTGGGTAATTATCATCAAACAATTCATGGTTGTATTGTTTTACCTGGATACTGTAAGAGGGGAAACTAGATATTTAAGGTATGGTCGCCAGGAATCGGATCAACTCGATTCCAAATTAAAATAGACCCAAGTCAGGATGGCTTTTATGGAAGTTTATTTACAATTAGGAAGGTTGAAGGTGGGGAAATTGAGAGAGAGAAACTCTGGCCTGGACCACCAGATGAGAATTTAGAGGCCCCAGCAGAGGGGACACAGAGGTTAATTAAACAAGGCTACTAGCCACAAGGCCTTTGACAATTAGAGAGGCAAGAGAGGCCTCCTTGAGGCTAGAGCCTCCAGAAACCTCAAGGGAGGCGAAAGGAAGTCAGCCTGACTTACCCATATGACAATTCAGAGGGAAGCAGTATGAGGTCTCACCAGAGATCCTTCCACACCAAGTTCAAAGCACCAACCTCCCTCCACAGGAAGTTACCATCATATTTAAAAGATAGCAGCTTTCGGCACTTCCTGCATCCACCTCCAATTTCAAGTGGACAAATGGCAGCCTCAACACTGTTTTGGACTGCCCAAAGGGCAATCCCTTGTTCTTGATTTGTTACTTATTGTCACATGTGGGTAACTCATCTCCTCCCCACTAAGTTGGGTGGGTTGACATTATTTCTGATGGCTAGAGTCTAACCATGAATGAGGATGAGCTAATTCCATTTACACAACACAGTGTCTTCAAAAGCTTTCTAACACAGCTCTACTAACATAAGTCTTTTCACTAGTGGTTTTTAAACTGAGAATACTAGAAATATCGGGGAGTTTTTAATTCTTTTACTAAACTACAAGAATGCTTTGGATCAATTTTTTAAAAAAGTTTTGGACTTAGGTAATTGTTACCTTAGTAATAGATGTTTCGAATTTTAATAATGTATATTTCTGGTCCTTTTGATCTGCAACACCTATCAAATGGAATTTAGATAGTATGTCTTATAATCATTTCCTTTTGTTTTCTAGGGAGAAGATTGTGTTGATGATCATGAATTAAGATTCACTATACCTATGGAGGAGGAACATGGTTAGGTAGATTAAGAGCTAGAAAGCTTAAGACCTGGAAAGGCAAAGTCTATTTTTATTCAATTTCCAAATCCTAGTACATCTGGTACCTTTCCTCCATTGTTTCTACATCACTACTGTTATAATGATTGTTAAACTGATACAAATGATTGATGAAGAGAAGCCCATAGGTGTGTTGGGTGACAGATAGATGTATGTGTCTTAGTAGAGTTCACTTTCCCCCTTAATTGAAGGTTTCAAGAAGTGTATCCCTGTGATGATATTGAGAGCAGGAACCAGTATTCAGATAAGGGATTTCTATGGGTTGTGGTATACACAGTTTTCCAGGACTTTGTGTAATGGCCAGACCCCAAGAAACCCTTTCTGAACACAGCCCTGCCAGAGTAAGACTTGTAATAATTATTCTTTACATCTCTTCCAAATAGTACCCACATCATGGACCTCCTGCACAACAATCCCCTCTTCTCACTGCCATTGTTCACCCAGTTTAAATTTGAAGACCCAGTGATGACAAATTTATTGTTCCCTATTCTCTATTCCATTTTTGCATAGTTCTTTTTGTTGGAGGGAAGGCAGAAATTTGAATAAAGGGTCAGCCTTTTGGGATTGGAATAGTTTTAGTAAGCCAACAGGTGGAAAATATTGCAGTCAGTTCCAGGGAGGGTTACAGAGGTTTGCTGAGGGAGAACTTGGGTAGTGAAGAAATAGTGGTCTTTTTCCTCTCCTTTCCCTTCTCTGTTTTCCTAGCTACTTCTCAATTCCTTCCCTGCTTCCAACAATCTTTCCCATCCAAAAGTACCTGCACCCTCACCCAAATCCCTCTCTTTTCTGCCTTTTCTTAGTCTCTTTTCTCTTAGTCAGATATGGAACTAATGCATTTTCAACTGAATCCCTTCATTTATTGGGTAGAATCTTATGTTTTAATTTTAATGTTTTAACTTTATTTTAATTTTAGCAGTTAAAAAGCTAGATTTTTCATAATTTTTTTTCTTGCTGACTGTAAGCTCCCTTCAAAAGAAGATAATTTCATTCTTTGCTTTTGTATTTTCAGGGCCTACAACAGGGCCTGGTACTTAGTAAGTGCTTAATAAATACTTATTTACTGATTTCTCATTTAAAAAATTTTAATAAATTAAGGTGAAGTTTTCCTTTCCTTTTTTATTACAGATGTTTGTAACCATCAATTAATTTATTATCCATCCATTCATTCATTCCATTCATTCAGATATCTTTTCTCCAGTGCTGACTTCAAGTTTAGGACTCAGAAGGTCAACTCTGGCTCAGGCAGGTCCCTTTTCCCCAGGAACTGCTTTTTCCTCCTGCACGCTAGGGGACGCTGAAACCTCCTAATGGTAGTTATTCCAAGGCTTCTTGGTCGGCGCTAGAATCTCACTGAATGGCTATACAGGCCCATCTAGCGGAGAGGCTCGGCTCTTCTCGGAGAATCCAAGCACTTCCAATGTTATCTAAGCAGTATCGAGGCGCGGCAACCTCCGCGATTTCTATTGGTGAGAGCTCTGTCATTAATTCCAAATCGCGAATGAGGGAATGCCTACGGGATGAGGTCACAGGAACTGCGTCCTTCGCCCTCCACAAGTCCCGCCTCCAACCGACGCCTTAGCAACGCGCGCCTGGTGACAGAGGCGCGTTCCGTTCCTTTCCCCTGGGCTTGTGAGGCCTGGGCATTGCGGAGGCCTCATGACCCTGGAACCCCTCGAGCTGTTGTTGCTCCCCTGGTTCCTCCTGGTTGGAGGCACTGGCACCCAGATCCAACCGTCATCCCCCTGGGAAGCTTCCACCTCGGCAGGACTGGAGCCCCTGGGGGGGACCCCCAGCACCTCCCCTCCCTCCAGACCTGAGACCCCGGCCACGCAGCCGGGGGTCAGCCTAGAGGAGGAGCCCCGGGTGCCGTCGCTCGAGACCATGACCCCGGACCCCTTCCGAGGTGAGGAGCAGGCAGAGCTGGAGCCGGAAGTTTCCTGGCTAGAAGTTGAGGAGTTTGGAGTAACGGCGCGCCGCTATTGGTATAAGCCCCAAATTGCCCCGATCTGTACGTGTGACTTGCTACAGGATTCCTGCGATGCGAACTGCTGTTGCGACAAGGACTGCTACCTGCCCAAACCCGAGATGATTTTCTCTTACTGCCTCCCAGGAAGTTACAGGTGAGCATCCAGATGCCCAGTCCCAATTGGTGGCGCAGTCCTACATCACTGAGTCACCAAAAAGCAATCAGGGCCAGACTTAGTCCGAATTGTGAAGTATTTGATTGGAGTTCTTATCTCTTCCCCAGAAATTCTGTTTTTCCGTTCCCCCGGGCCTCTTTTCTTAGTTTGTGAGCTCCATAGGAGCAGGGACTTGATTTGTACCCCATTGCTTAGCCAGGTGCCTGACAAAAAGTAGATTTTGAATAAAGTTTCTGGACTGACTATTATTGGGTTATAGTGAACACTAAATTGTCATATAAATTACTTGTAGATAAAGGACTAACTTGCTAACTTGTTTTTGATTGCTGGTACTTTAATGCTTATTCAGAACATCCAGGATGAGTGTAGAAGAGCCACCTGTGTGGGCATGCTGCTGGGAAAGCATCATGCTACCTGCGTGACTTTGGGCAGGTGACTGTGACTTTATGGTTGCCTTATATGATCAATCTCCTGTTTTCCCATCTTTAAAATGAGGGGTTTGGACTAGATGGCCTCGGGTCTGTTCTTGTTCTAGATATATGATCCCTTGATAATCTCTACTAAATTGAAACCTATGACTTAGTTGAGAAGTCCCAGAGTTGCCTGAGTCACACAGAGGATAGATAATTTGCTTACTCAGGACCACATTGCTAATAAGTGTCAGAAGCAGAATTTGAACCAGTTCTTTGTGACACAAGTACAATACAGTTTACTGTACCATATCTTTTTAAACTAATCCTATAAATATTTTCACTTGGTCAAGGCTACCCCACCTCCTCCAGGTCTGCACACAAACAGTATTTTCTCACAGCCTACTCTTAGGTACTTACAGTCTTAATTTCTGCCCCGTGCCATTAAAATTGTTCTCTTAGAGATCACCAAATTGCCAAATACAACGATCTTTTTCATTCCTCATTTTCCTTTATCTTTCAGTTATATTTGCTGATGTTGACCATCCTCTACTACTGGAAAAAACTTTTCTTCTTTGGTTTTAGATATCAATCACTTAGTATTAAGCACCTACTATGTGCAAGGTACTCACCTAAGTTTACCAGAACAAAGAATGAAACAGTTCCTTGTCACAATGAGCTTATATTGTAATGGGAGAGACAAGTTCATATAAAAATACATGTAGCATAAATATAAACTCAATAAATATACATGTGTATATTTGTGTATAAGCACAAAGTACTGTAGGAGGAATAACACTAGAAATTGGGAATATCAGTAAGGTATCCTGCAAAAGGTGATGCCTTAAAAGGAAAGAGAGATTCTGGAGTGTAAGGAGGTAGAGAGGGAGTTAATTTCAGTTCTGGAGTGTTGTGCTTGAGGAACAAAGAGAGGGTTAATTTGTCTAAATCACTGTGTGTGGGAGAATGTAGGAAAATATAAGTGAGGTAATGGGGTCACCAGGGATATTACAATAAACTAAGTGGTTTGTGAGAACACACTCTAGGATTTATGAGAGACTGGACCAGGGTGAAGATACCAGAGTTTTACTGGATCTCCACGGGAATGGCAGTTGATCTTAACTGTCACCCAGCTTCCACTAGACCAGAGTATAGTAACAGGTTAACACAGTAAAAGGGACTTAACAGCTTTAATTATGTTAGACTAAAAGGTGGGAAAGGATTTCTATACTTAAAATCTTAAGGGGTAAAACCACAGGGCAATGGGAGGACTTATTCTACTCTTATCTAAGTGATCTACTAACAGGGCCCAAGGAGCTGTAAATGGAGTCTCTGGGTTTCTGCCTCAAACCTGGAACCTGCCAGGCTTGAGTACAGCTAGGGCTTTTGTGGCTTTGGGATTCTCACTGCAATCCACTGATGATCTCTGGATGCCAGGAGTCAAGATGATCTCAGGTACCAAGTAGAGAGGGTTCTACTTGAAGCACTGTCCTCTAGTTCTCAAACTTCTCCTCTCTTGGCTCTGTAGATTTGTCCCTTTTCTTAGATGCCACACCACACAGGATCCCAGGGGAAATCGGAAGCAGGGTGTCCTTTGCTCTGAGATCTCCCAGGCTGGCAACAGTTTTTGCCCACACCTAATGGAGTCCACACTCAGAGCACAGACAGACTTCTTCCTCCTTCATTCCAACCTGGAATTCCCAGCTCCAGCTCCTTCCTGCTAGGTACCTCCTAATCAATATATAATCAATACCTAATAACCAGCTAATCTAATCTTACTCATAACAAGAAGTCATAGCCACTGGAGGCCCAGCAGGTAGGTTGGCGTCAGATTAGTTAAAGTGTTAAAAAGACAAGTAGAAGAATTTATATTGCAGAGACATTTGGAAGCCACTAGAGTTGGTTGAGTAGGAAAATCAGATGGTTGGTCCCATTTGAGTCTCAAGGAAATCACTTTGACACAAAGTATGGGATGGACTGGAAGAACAGGAGGTTTTGCTATTATCTAGGGAGGTGATGGTGAACATTTTAGAGTTGAAGCACTGGGCCCCACCCCCATCCCACCTCCCAGACCTAGTATCATGTCACCCCCCACTCACATCCCATACTCCCTCCATTGAATGTTAGGTGTTCCCTGCCCCTCCTCCCCTTACCCCACACTCCCTTTGGGCTGCTGGATGGAAGGGCCAGTGAAGGAAGGAATGTCCTCAGCAAGTGTAGAGAGGGAGAGGGGAGTGGCCCAAGCACTCTACTCCCCTCCAGCTCTGCCAACTGTGAGCCATTCACCTTACCCCCTGTGCACTGCCATTGGATTGCTGGGCAGAGGGTCAGGAGATGTGAAAAAATGTCATTTTACTTGGTGGAGAGGGGGAGGGGAGCAACTCTGCCCAAATCCCTCTGCTTTTCCAGTAACCTCTGAGTGGGGAAAAGGGTGGGGAGGGCAGCCAAGTGTCAGGGCAATGAGCACCTGAACTAAGGTACAGGGATATTATAAAGGTAGAAACAATTGCTCACTAATTAGGCACATGGGGTGGAGTGGAATAAAGATTCCACTATGATAGCAAAGAGATACACTTGGGACACCTCCACATCCTACTCTTAAGGTTCTCCTGCCTCTCTGATTACTTTCTCTTTGTCTCCTTTACTGGACTCTATCTTCTTCCCAACTTCCTGAGTATGCCCCAGTCCTCCGTTCTTGGTCCTTTCTTATCACCCTTCACCTTCTCCCTTGGCGTCTCATTCTATTCCATGGCTTCAGCTGCCACTTTTATGAAGTTGATTCCCAAATACTTATCTTTTGTTTTGATCTATTCTGAGATATAGACTCCCATTTCCATTTGCCTACATTCCTCCTAAATGTTTAAACATTTCTTGGCTTCATTATTTCTATATGTGACACCACTTTTCACCCAACCTTCCATACTTCCTAGTATGGGCACTTCAACTTCATCTGCTTAAACAGTTGTAATCACTTGTTCTTAGGTCTTGCCACTTCTGTTCCCTTCAATTCTTCTTTGTATCTGTGCCAGAAAAATCTTCCTTGGCTCTGCCACTCCTCTATTTTAAAATGTTCAATGGTTCTATATTACCTACCAAAAAAAAAAAAAAAAAAAAGGTCAACTTGTTTACCTGGCATTTAAGGCTCCATGTCACAGTCTGACTTATCCTACTTTTAGACCATATTGCTGCCCTCCACCCATTTATCTTCCCAGTCAAATGTGACTTCACATTTGTTCCCCAAAACACTTTGTATTTTCCAAATGCTGTGCCTTTGCTCATTTTCTTCCTACGCCTAATATGTCCTTTCACTCTTGAATCCCTATCTGTCCTGTAAAGCCTGTCCAAATGTAATCATTCACCACTCAGTAAGCCTTTAGTAGTTAAACTCTGATGGTATGCAAAGCACTCAAGTTTGGAACTGATGGAGATTAGTTTAGATATATAATTCCTGCCCTCCTGTAGTCTACTCTAGTAGGGGAATAAAAATGCAGATAACTAAAATACTCAGTGTAACAAATAATCATTTTAAAGAGTTGCAGGCAAGTTCTACTAACCACTGTCAGCAGTATCAAGGACAATTGGTGGTAGTAGTTGTGTAAAATATATAGGATGGGAGTCATTAAATCAGCTGGTACCAAGATGTTATCAGAAACATTAAAAGAATGTTTCTTCATCAGACTAGAGATAACATTTAACTAGGTAGGTGGCAGACACAAAATTATATTAAGGAAATAAGAAATACATTTGATCTGTCATTTAAATGACAAATGCATAGTGAAGTAGTTGTAAGTGCAGTCAGTTAAGGGAGAGGAAAAAGAGAAGCAACAAATTTAAAAAATAATATTATGGGGCCATTTAGGTCTGATTGTTACTGAGAAAGGAAATGAATTTAGAGATCTTTTTCTATTTGCTCAATTCATTTTATATTTTAAAGGTATTACCTCTAGCTAAATTTGAATGTTCCACTGGAGTTCTCCCAACCAAAAGAGGAATCCTCTGATGACATCTAGATTTCAAATTACAAGTCTATTTTATCAAAATGACTTTTTATTCCTTAGACTTCAATAAACATTTTAACTATTGCTTCATATAAAGTTTAGGAGTTTTCTGAGAAAGTAGTTGTAGTTATTGTGTATGTTATTTTCCTGCCTCTACTTAGGTCATTCTACATCCTGTAAATCTTCCCATGCTTCTAATATTCATCATTTCTTACAGTACGGTTATACCTAATTACATTCATGCACCATAATTTTTTTTACTCAGTGATCTATGTGATGTCCTTCCAGCTGATAGTGATATATCCTGCCTGAAATTTTTCTAGAGCATTTTATTTGGGTCTTTGTTTTGCTCTTATTATTCTATCTTATAGCTCATATTTGTGTATGTGTTAGTTCTTTTCTCCACCTAGCTAGTAGATTATGAGCATGGCTGTTTTTTATCTTTATATTCCTCATTACATAATAGGAACTAAATTTATGTGTTTTAAAATTTGTGGGGACGTCTAGGTGACTCAGTGTATTGAGAGCCAGGCCTAGAGGTGGGAGATCCTAGATTCATATCTGGCCTCAAACACTTCATAGCTGTGTGACCCTGGGCAAGTCACTTAATCCCCATTGCCTAGCCCCCACCACTCTTTTGCCTTGGATCCAATACACAGTATTGATTCTAAGATGGAAGGTAAGGGTTTAAATAAATAAACAAATAAATAAATAAATAAATGAAGATTAATTTGTGGAGAAAGTGGTAGGATAAGGCAGGAAGTTACCTGACTTTCATATTCCCTGACAAATAATTTAAAATACCTCAAAGTGAACTTTAAAGTGGCAGAAATAATTAAAAGTTAGGTTAAAGTAGTCATTCTATGTAGAGAGCCATAAACAAACAATTTGATCTGTAAATCCTATCAAATCCAGCTATAGATGATGATTATAACCAATTTATAACTTCTTCCATTATTCAAAGTTTTCCTGTGTAATAAATCATTTTAATTTAAAGAAAATGGGGATTATGTGGGAAGCCATTAAGAGAAATTAGAATCTCAAATAGATGTCCAGATCTCTTTATCATCTCTGATAATCTGATAAGGACAGTTTAGTTGATAAGGAAATAAGGACAGGACAAGGGAATTGTCTTTTACCTCATGCTTCCAGCTCTAGCTCCAGAAGCATGGAGTTTATTATATATGTTTCAAGACTCATTTCACACAAAAGAACCCCCCCCCCCGAAACTTTGCAGATGTGCAGAAGTTAGAAATTATGTCACATCAAAACACAAAACATCGGCTTCAGAATAGACCAAAGCCAAGGCTGAATTTTGACTGGCTTCTTATCAGGAAGCCAAGTTAGGAGTATTTTTCTCAGGGTTGAATTGCCCCTTGCTAAAGTTTGGCTTTGGCTGTAGCTGCATTCCTGGGCAATTAACCCTTTAAATTCAGGTTTGCTAGGAACTTAAAGCTTTTCAATAAGGTCACAATACTTTTCAACAAGAAATCAAAAGGATCACAAAAGGGGTCAAAAGAGGAGTCTCAGATTTTTATCTATCATTGGCTTCCCACAAATAGATATTTTTATTTGGACCCACACACAGACCAGCAGAGCTGTGTGTTGGCCTTTCTCCTTATAAAATAGGTCTGAGACTGGAATGTGTTACCTGAGATAAAAATCCAAGATTCCTCTCTTGACTCCTTTTCATAATTCACACCTTTCTTTAAAAAGCATTATAGTCTTATTGAAAAAGCTTTGAGCTCTCAGTAATCCAGCAGAAAGAGGGGTAACACTGTTCCCCTTTGGCCAGGAATGCAGCTGCCTGGTACAGCCAAGGCCGAACCCTTAGCTGGGGCATTTTTCCCAGAATTAAAGTAAACTAATGGGTCTCAAAAATATTGTTTAATACCTTCAAGGCTGAGAAATTCAGGGGCTTTCTGTCCTAACAAAATGTCTCAGACTTCACTTAATGATAACACATATAGTTGATAGTTTAGCATAGGTTTTATTTACATCTTGAAGCTTCTAAGGCTTTTGTTTTGACTGTGGTAAAAATACTGCTCTGTGTAATTGTGGGAAACTTTCTTGGGCTTTTGGGGGAAGGGAATTTTTAACTTTCTATATAATAAACTGGTGACTCCATTGTACCTTGGAGCACTTTGAGCTAACAAGCCATGCTTCCAATCTGTTTCGTTCTTTACATCCGACGACCACCCTAGGCCACTCAGAAAAGTCTCTGGTTATAGAGCAGGATCTCTATAATTCTACCAAAGAAAACTTGGAAGGACATTAGGAAAGATTTGACCTCCCAGGGGCACGGTCTTGCCTGATTGAAGTGCAGATACCTCCAGCAAATACTGCCAAATCAACAAACATCAAGCCCTGGGGACACTTATATTGGGGTATGGACTGTGTTGGGGTTGGGAGATTGATCAGAAGATTGAGGGACCCTCCACTGGCATTGAACATGGGGCTTAGGTGGCACCGAGCAGACGTGGTCCTAGATTGTGGCTATGGGTAAAGAAGAGAAAGCACAATCTGGTAAGTATGATGCAGGGGGGTCAAATTGATTACATTATTACATGAGAAAATGATGTAAAAATACTCAAAATTTTTTGATACTTAAGATACCTAAAGTATTTAAGATTCTTAAGGTACTGAAGATATTTAATATCTTTATTATTATTAGAGCAATGAGAAGGAGCATATAGGGAGAGCAGAGAGTAAGTTGAATATGATGGAATGACTCATATTCTTAGAAATTTGACTCATTTCTCTATGTGTTTGAGAACTGAGGCCCCATGTCAGAGACACTTGTTATGTTTTTCCATTTAATTATAAAGCTTAGGCCATTTCAAGGCAGTAGTTTACTTTAAAGTTTTTCACTCTCTTATGTCTTCACAGGTTAATGGACTGGGTGTGTCTAGAAAGTTCCATTTTCTTCCTTAGTAATTCCCCATTTCCTTCAAAAAATTTGGTGTCAGTAAATGGTATCCAGCAATTTTGTATCCAAGTGAACAACCGTGAGTTAAAAATATTCTCTTCTTACTACAAAGTGTATGTGGATGTTGCCATTATTTTTGGCTGATGTTTTTGGTTGCTTCCTTTCTTTCCTTTTTTTCAGTCAACTTTTTATTTTTTCTCCCCTCTTCCCTCTCTCTAACAGACATTTTCCATGGGTCAGGAGTCTTGATAAATGGTTTAAAACTTTTAAGACCTTTAGGCAAGTGCAAAAGGCATATCAAACATTTTTAACGAATCCTCCATTAGCTTGTGTTACTACAAGAAGATAGTGTGCAGAATTGAAGTTATTATATAACCAAATCTGAGACAACACTGTAGTATTACATTTATTTGTTACAGGCAAATGTGACAGTTAAACCATGCATTTGCCTTTTCAATATACTGTTATAAATTTTAAATACAGTATACAAAATTAACAAGACTTGAAATTTCTCAACAAACAACATAATAAAGCAAAACTATAGATATATTGAGATAGACATTTTACATATTCAAGATCAGCAGATTTTGGCAGAAAGGAGGGAAATTTTAGAAACTGTTTTACTACTACTAACACCCTTGTCTTTAGTTCTTTGTTGAATAGGGAGCCCTTCAGTTGTTTGTGTCTTAGGCTTATTAAACACTATGCTATGTGTTTGATTGCTTCTGAATTTTGCTTATCTGGTCACTTCCACTGACCTTATGTTAAATATTTCTTCAAAGTAGTCTTCAAGGTTTTTTAGAACTCAGAGAAGGTATATAGAAGAGCAGTTTCTGAGAGATTGAAAGCTTGGAGACCTAAGAATATAGGTGGAAGGTTAAGTTTCTCTCATGTTGAAAAATAGCCTGGAATATTAAACAGAGATTGGACTTTGAGTTAAGAAAACTTGGGTTAAGATCCCAGTTCTGATAGTTGAGAATTGTGTGATCATTGGCAAGTTGCTTAATTCTCTGATTGTTAGTTTCTCCACCTGTAAACAAAGGATAATACTGTCGTATCTACCTCACAAGATTATTGTGAAACTCAAATAAGATATGTATGAAAGAGACTTTCAGACCTTAAAATGACAAGTGGAAATATATTCCAGCTGTTATATTTATAATAATAAATTGAAGGAGCATTAGAACTAAAATAGTAATTTGAAATGGAGACCGTGTATCATATTTTAGTGCTACTATTTTGCAAAAAAATAAATCTACATCAATCCCCAGAGATGCTCCAGTTGAAGATAATTTAGACACCTAGAATCTTAGGAACATTCACAGATTCCAGTCCTGCCCAACATCTTTCCCCTTCTATTCTGATTTTCAGGAATGGAGGAAGAGAGAATGAGCTACCATAGAGGAATTTACTCTTTTTTTCATCATATTTTCAGAAGGCATAGAAAATATGACAGAGAGCCAAAAGTGTTTATCATTAGCATTCCCTTCCAGCAGAAATTAACTTCATACACCATTGAATAATTTTTCTTATATCTTGATGGTTTCAAGGAAGGGAAGTTTGGGAAAGCTAGAGAACAGAGTTGTACACTACTCTGGAAGAAATGTTAGAATTCTGTCCTAGAGTAAAAGGGACAAAACCAACAGAAAACCATGAATCTGTGAGATGTAGATAACATTAGGATTTAGAGGAAAGGATAATTTAATGATAAAAAGAAATTCTGTCTTGCTATAGTGTTTGGGATAGTAGGTTTTTTTTTTTTTTTTTTAATTTTATTGAAGAGTAGTTTTACATTGGGCAAGCCATTTTCTTGCTGAGCTTGATTTATTTATTTGTTCATTTTTTGCTACAAATCATCAATGAACAAACTTCTGGCTACCAAGAATTTGGAATATGCTTAGAAGTAAATTCTGAAATTCATTGCCTTTCCCAATAACTTGAAACAGAGCTCTTATAGACCCCTAATCTTTAAAAACAACAACAATAAACCTCAATTTACAGACCTAAAATAAATAAAACTCTTTCCTACTAGTTACTAAAAGATGTTTCTGTCTTTAAATCCCTATTTATTTATCTTTAAAATATTTTTATTTTAAAGCAATATTGAACTATTTCCAGCATCTTCAAAAAGTTAATGAGACCAACGTACAAACCTTGGTGGCACAGTATGGAGCCACAGCATTCTTCTCAGTACCTCAATCCATGTCATCTTTTTCTTCATTTTATATGGTGAGCCTATGGGAAAGGGTTATGATTTTTTTTCTTTAAGGTAAACAATTGGCAATAGGTTGTATGGAGGCTTCTTAATAATTATTTGGACCTTAGTTATTTGGAATGGAGATAATATTTGCTCCCTATGTGTTTTCTTTTTGTCCAGCATACCCTTGCAATTCATGTATTCTGCAATAGGATCAGCTGCGTTTTGACTTTTTTTCTGTGATTTTCCATTCTCTTATGTCTTACTTAGGCCATTTGTCCCTACTAACAAAGAACTCCTCGGTTTCTTTTAGGCTGGAGATCCCATTCTGATCTACTTTCCCCAGTGGTCACTACTGAGTTTATTCAAACAGCCATTAGGAATAGGATCTACTGGACTTTGCAATGAAAAGAATCCTGCAAGTGAGTAAATTGAGGGTAGTTTGGTACTGTGCTCAAATTTAAAATAATTTCTCTTTTATTCTCTTAATTCTTTATGTTCTTGTGGGAGCAGAAACACCAAAGAAAAACAACTGCTTGATCTCATGGGTCGATGGGGATATGATTGGGGAAGTGAGCTCTAAGCTATCATCCTAGTGCAAATATCAATAATATGGAAATGGGTCTTGATCAATGACATGTAAAACCCAGTGGAATTGCTTGTTGGCTATGGGAGGGGGGTGGGAGGAGGAAAGGAAAAGAACGAATCATGTAACCATGGAAAAATATTCTTAATCAATTTTAAAAATTAAAAAAAAATTCTTTATGTTCTAAGGATTCCTGGAAAGTAGAAGTACCATCTGCATTCGTTTTTTTAGCAATATAAGAAGTAGTTGTACCACAGATCCTTCACTCAGGGTCAGCTCTTATCATAACTTCATGGTCTTGAAGGTATGTAACCCATTTTTTATCATTGTATTAGTTCTTTTAGAGCAAGGTATGTGTCATTCTTACCTACTATTAAGTTCAATTCAGCATAAATGTGGGTCCAAAAAAGCCCACAGTTTTTATCCAAGTCTTCTATTCACTAACTGTACAAATTTGGGCTCTTGGCTTAACCTCTCTCTTGAGCCCCAATTTTCTTGACTATAAAACAAGAAAGATGATATAACCTTATCTCTTAGGACCTTTCCAAATCTAAAATTCTAAAATCTACAACATGTATACGTATGTTTCTGACTACAAAAATTTCCTAGTTTTTCTTTCTTGCTAGTGAAAAAAATATTTTAAAAAAGAATGTTTTTATTTGCACCATGTATTGGTTTCCTATTAATTTCCTGTGGATGATACCATCTTTGTTTTGAGGGGTCTGTGGTCTAAATGCCTGCAGACCTCTCAAAACAAAGATGATATATCATCCACACACACAATGAAAACAATTTTAAATAGCAACAAAATTCATATTAAATACAATTAACAATGTTGATATTAACTTATTGAAATGAAAGCATGCATTCTTTCTTATTAATGAACAGTAAACCACTAAAATGTAAGTTATTGAAGTTGAATTTTCAGTTTTATTTCAGTAGGATTTGAATCCCAGTTTTCAATGTGATCCCAAGTCTAGAGATAGTCACTTGGGGTTTTTAACCTTTTTCATTTCATGGGATCCTTTTGGGAGCCTGGTGAAAGTTATAAATGCCTTTTCAGAATAATAATTTTTAAATAATTAGAGGAAATGTAAAATTCAGTTAAAAGTTAATGAAAATAAATATACAATTTTTCTTTCCTATCCAAGATTTGAAATCTCTCCAACTTTGGACCTAGTTTAAGAACCCTGTCCCAGATCCTACTTCCTTATATCAAAATAAAGATTATTTGCGGAATTAATATAAATTATATTCTTCTTTCCTCTTTTAAAAGGAAAGTTTTGAAAACCCATTTTGGTTGGTACCAGCCCCACCCTTTTACTGGGCATGCATGCATACTATGGGAGGACACCAAAAGCCTCATGGCTTCCTATTAATCTGGAAGAGGCTTGCCTCTTGTGCCCTTTGACTCCTAACATCTGGAAGACTGTCCTCTGGCCCGGAATGAGGTCAAGTCTGTCTAACCAGAGAGACCTAGAAGGAGTGACATCACCAGAGATTTTAAGAGAGGGGTTGGAGAAAAGAGAATTCTCTTGTTCTGAAGACTTTTCCCAGCATGGTGGCTTTTGGCTGACAAGTGGAGATAAGCATGGCAAACTCAGATTAACTAGACAGGGCCAGGTGATCATGTGAGTCTCTTTAACTTCAACTTTTGCTATTTATTAAATAATTATAAATGTATATACTCCAGAGAATTTTAATTATAACAGTTAGTTGAACTAAGTGCTTTATTATCCACATAAGGTTGATGGAGTACAAACAAGAGAGTATGTGGCCAGTAGAGGTATTTGGGGTAAGGAAGACAACCATTCTTGTAGTAAAATTTTGCTGCAGGATCCTGATGATTTCCTATACCAAGAGCACCTTCATAATCCTCTTTTCCAATTATTTTAGGTTCCAAAAGGTGTGACAGATCTGCAAAACATGCAGGTGAGGACCTGTTGCATCAAAAGGGACAGAGAAAATCTCAGCTCTAGATTTGAGACAGGAAATGTCTCAAATCACTTACGGGTATGATGTTGGATGGGGAATTATGAGCCATGCATGAATTAGGGATAAATACTCCAAGGAAAGTAGAATAATTCTTGATTGAGGATGTAGTCTTTCAAGGGGAAAGAGAGGATTCACATCTTCTAGGTAGAAAACTCATCTACATGAAATGTGAATCTGAAAAATAATCCATCACCAGGATGAGGTCTGTGTTCTTTATTGATTGGCAGTTGTTTCTTTCTTTTCCAGGTGCCTATAACACTTACTTCAGAGCCCATTTCACCTATACTAGTTGGAGACACCTGCCATAATGTTGTTTCTAAGGTATAGAGCTAGTTTTGGAGTTTCTTTATCTACTTCCAGAACTAATAAATATTGATTTACATTCTCAAAAGTACTTCAGCTTCTCTTAGCTACAAGGTATGCCTACTTGTATGTCATATTATTACTGAAATTCTCAAGAGATGGCGGTTCATTATCTTCTTGACCTAAAGTGTCACTTAATCCTATTTTCTCTTCCCCCAGGCTTAAAGTATTTTGAAACTCTTCCATTTATCTCACATATCCCATCAGTTATGTCTTCTTTATTATTCTGTCACATTTCACAGATATCTCCCTTTCTATTTCTGTAGTCAAGACCCTAACCTAAATTCTGATCACAATGATTATAGATTACTGTAGTAGCCTAGATAGTGTCTATTCCTCCTATAATAAATAAAAATTAATCTTGGGGACTTTATATTAAATTTATAAGTATTTATTAGTGAAGAGAAAAAAAAGGTTGCCAGCCTAACTCCCCAAAGTCCCCAGCTATGGTTGCAAGTCTTAGTTCCTGGATTCCCAGTGTGGTCTCCTGCTGGTCCATTGCTGCACCACTTGCCAGAGATGGCTTTGGGATGACTCACCAGTGAGGGAGCTTCTTTCACAAACCAAAAAATGGCAGAGAAACCCAGCCTACTTTACCAGCTAACTTTTTAAGATCAGACAAAACCCTTCCCCAAAGATTTTCTAATTTGCCAGGGTTTCACTTCAGTCCCTACACATCACATTCCTTGACTACTACCAGTCAGGAATCTCACCTGCCATGCTGGCAAGTTAAGATACATGGTTCTGTGATCCCTATTAGGTAAGTCTTCGGGGATTGAGGGTCCCCTAAATATTTAATTCACACATTTCAACTACTCAACTTGCTTATAAAAACAAAAAGCATAATTTTGATCATGTCAGAATAGACTCAGATCACCATGGTTATCTCAATTACTTTTATACCAAATGCAAATTCATCAACCCAAACTATTTACATGTACAAGGGAGGACCTTCATCTACCATTAGCCACCATTTATATCTTAATTGCATTAGCTTAGTGTGCTTCTTACATGACTTTGTTACATTCATCTTTATATGTTGTCTACTTGTAATACAACACCTCTTTATTCTATCATGCATCTTCTCCTTTTTCAAAATCTTCCCCTCAGACCACCTCTTTCATGATACTAGCCTTCAGTAAACCAGACCTCGGTTATTGTTACATTCTCTCTTTAAAATTGCTTCACCATTTATGCTAATGTATTTTGTAGTAGGTACTTATTTTTTAATATTTTCCTTTGTTTTCAGTGCCTCTAATGCCTAGTATATTGCTCTGCATTCAGTGAGTATTCCAATATTTTTGACTAATTTTATCTTCTGTTTCATTTTAGGTTACCTATGACATAGAGACTAATGGAACTTTTGGAATCCAGAAAATCTCTGCCTCTTTCAACTTTACAGACCTGTCTGGAGTTCCAGAAGCTTTTTTAGAACAGCATATCACTATACGTTTCAATAACAAGGTCCTTACATTCTGGGATATTGGGGTCTGGTGGGAAGAAAAAATGTAAGAAACAGAAGAGATTCTTTTAAGAAGGTTTGGAAATTGGAGGAAGTAATTGAATACCTATTTCAGCTTTTCCTTTGTAATCTTTTCACCCAGTTCTCCATTATCCTTGACTAAGGGAGTGAGAGATAGCCAAGTAACTAAAGTCCAGAGATAATCTGCCAACCACATTTTAGTCTAAATTTTGAATATCTTTAACCACTGCACCTTTTTTTTATTTTAATTAAAATTTGGTAAAAACTCATTGATTTTTCTGAATTATTTTTCTATTTCTTGATAGGTTTACTAAGGATCAATAAGATGTTAAAGGAAAAGTACATCAGAGGATAAAAGAAAAAGTGATCTAAATACTTCTAAATAATTGGAGAATTTATAATATTTCAGTGCCTTCTCCAAAAAATAAGGAAACATGAAATTTTCAGTAGAAATCAATGGTTGGTAGTTAATATTGTTTGAAATGAAACAGATCTTCCCTAGAATGATCTCCAAACAAAAATTTCCTCTCCATAGGGGCAAACACTGTTTCCCTCTTCAGAGATAAATAAGATTTCTCTAAAGACAATATTTATTGATATTTTGTCCCTGCTCTTCTCTGGTGCCACCCTTAACCACATTTTTTAAACTATAAAATTGAAGTAATCTCAGAGCATAGAGTTGAGATAAGTCAAAAAGTATGCATATTCAGTGTTTCCTAGTTAGCTTTGTAAGAATTTTCTCTAAGCTCTCATAGTCTTTGCTCACTGGATTGCCTATTTCTAATGTCAGGTCCAGACAGAACTCTCTTGGAAAATTATGGTTCTTTTCTGTCAGAGCTAAAACTCCTTGCCACTAGGTTGGAGCTCTTTTCAATTCAGCAATTATCTCCTGAGCTACACCCAAAGAAATGTCCCATTTTTTCCATTGGTTCTAGGTAGTCATCATGGTATTTATTTGCCTTTACTGAGTCTCCCAAGTTAGTACCTCTTGAGTTTTCCCTAGCTGGCTATGCTTTCTGAACCCTTTGGATCTCTTATCCTTGTATTGTTCCTTTACAAGTACTAACTAGCTCCTGTGGAACCTTCATACCTCACTGGGGAAGAACTCCCACCATCATTAGAAACAGCTTGGGAAATTCCAAGGTCAATGTTTCTTCTCAGATAATATTTACAGAATGATTGCACATCTACAGTTCAGTTATCTTTTAATTCCTTTGGATCAGGGAAACTGGACAAATCTCCAATTATTTGAAATATGGTTTTTATTTTTCCTTGCCTCAAGATCATTGGTGGATTTATAAGGTAGTAGATTTGGGGCAATAAGGGAATTTAGAAGCCACTGAGTTTAACCCCCTCCTCTTGGCTCAGAAAGGTTGAAGTGACTTCTTTTGTAGTAATTAGCAAATGGGATTGAAATCCAAGAAGGAAATACAAATACTTTTTGCCTTGGATACTTCCTTGTTTTATGACTTTGGGCAAGTCACTTAATCTCTCTCAAGTTCAGTTTCCTTACCTATAAAATGGGAATAATAGTAATCACCTCACAAGGTGATTGTGAGGCTCAATTGAGATAACATATGAAAAGGGCTTACCTCACCTTAATATGCTCTATCGGTATGAGCAATTAGATTTAAGACTCCTGTCTTCTAATCCACCATACTTTCTGCTGAAGATGTTAGCCAAAGCTTATTTCAGCATTAAAATTGTGGAGATTTGTTTTTTTTTTTTAATTTTTTTTAAACCCTTAACTTCTGTGTATTGACTTATAGGTGGAAGAGTGGTAAGGGTAGGCAATGGGGGTCAAGTGACTTGCCCAGGGTCACACAGCTGGGAAGTGTCTGAGGCTGGATTTGAACCTAGGACCTCCTGTCTCTAGGCCTGGCTCTCAATCCACTGAGCTACCTAGCTGCCCCCAGGAGATTTGTTTTTTAAGAGTTCCTAATTAATTTTTCTCCATGATTTACTATTTTTTTTCCTTATAGGATTTTCAGCAAAAAAAGTCTTTCTCTTTGGAAAGAAGTGGAAATCCTGGCTATATTTTTGGAAAGCCTCTCCTGGTTTTACAAGGTAATTCCAGTGGTACGGTATCCTCCTCAGAGTAAAGTTTTGTTTTATTAAGGCAATCCAGAAATTCTAAAGAACAAAAGGAAATTCTATTATTGTCAATTTTCTGGCTTCTTCAAATGTCTCAGATCTCTTATCTCATTTATGTTTTTATCTAGTTTTTATCTATTGATTTTGCTAGATTGTTGTCTAGTCAGATATCTCCAGTGAAATACTGGGCCAACCATAAGATCTGAGACATATCGTAGGTTGGATAAAGGTATACATTTAATGCTTTTTTTTGACTGGACCATTTATATGTTAGTGGGTGACTTAAGTGTTTTTTGAAAATATCATACTCTGATTAATCTAATGAATTAAGAAGAAGAAAGACAAAATTGAGTCCTTTGAAAAGTCTGAAGTTTATCAGGCATAAGTTCTGTTAGAGAAGCAGATTCCATATTTTCCATTATTTTCTACTTTTCTTTCCTTGTTTTTTCCTTGACCTTCACTCCATATCTTCACAGATGACTATCTCACAGAGCCACAGTGATGGAAGTTGCTCTGTGAATAGAGAGAAAGTACAATTCGGAATGAACATGATGACTGGTTGCACATTCAGGTAATGTACTCCAGCATTGCTTTCATCGTTATATTTCTGCTCTAGCTAAAAGTATGTTCCTAAAGGCTTGGAGATTCAGAGAAGAGAGGGAGAAAGGACTCTTCATCATCTCCATTCTGAGTGTGAAAACCACAAAAAAGACTTCCAGGGTCACTCCCTCTGGACAGGGTATATTGTTTCTTCCAAGACATTAGACAATGCTAAGGTTATCACTACTGTGTGTTTTTTATCCATTAATCCTCAACTTTTGCTGAATAGCAGAATAGGAAAGGAGAAAGAATGGTCTGCAACCATCATCAAGGTGCATATCAATTAATTTCCCAGACCATCCTTCTTAAATTTCTACTCTGATCTTCTTCCCATGTGCATTTACAGGATAGAGAACAGAGAGTGTGACAATTTGCGGGAAGAGCTCTATAAGACACTGAGTGGAACACCCAGACCTCTGTATCTAGGCATCGTAGGTAATTCAGAGCCATTCAGAAGAGGAAATTGGGTCAAGATCTTCACCAAGAATTGCAGTGTAATGAATAATGAACAGGTAATGAGGGAATTAATCTACTTACTTGAGACCGAATTAACTTTGTCAGTTCAATAAAACATTTGGATATGTGTAGAGGGTACCATCAGAATCAGTCCTGTTTACCCATATAGAGTTTCTAGATAAGAAAGGACTCCTTGTATAGAAGTTAGTGCCACTAAAAGGAATTTATTTCAATATTTCAGATGAGGTTAAATAGGTACTCGGTTTGCCTTAGTGTGGCATCATGTTAAGTACTCTGACTTGGGAAGAGAACAAGCATTTATTAAGTACCCACTGCATGTCAGGCATTGTCCTAAGCAGTTTTACAAATATCTCATTTTGGGAGGTAGGTGCTATTTATATTAACCCTCACTTACAGTTGAGAAAACTGTGGCATACAGAGATTAAGTGATTTGCCTAGAGCCACACAGTTAATAAGTGCCTGAGGTCAGATTTGAACTTAAGTCATCCTGACTTCAGGCCCAGTGCTCTATCGACTGATGAAGGAAATAAAGTGAAAGATGGCAGCCCTTTAACCAAAAAAAAAAAACAAACACCTAAGAACAAACAATGAACATGAAAACCACATCATTTTTGCAACAAAATTTCCCTTGTTGCTCTTCCCCCTCCCAGAAAGTCATCCCATAAGACAATTTTTTTTTAATAAAAAAGAGGATAAAAAAATTAGCAAAACTGAACAGCACATCAACAAAGTCTGAAAGCATATGTAATGTTCCACCTCACCATGGACATGGACCACTTATCTCTGCAAAGAGATGAGGGGGCTGTGTCTTCTCTTAGCTCTTTGGGACCATTCTTATTCTTTGAAATTTTATGACATCCAATTCCTGCTGTTAAGGAACTGATCATTCCATGGACATTGTCGCAGTATTTGTTTCTCTTTTCTTAGCACTGCTACTTTATTCTGCGTCATTTTCCTTATCTTTCCATACTACTCCATATTTGTCACCTCCTCTCTTTTAATAAAAGTGAACTGTATTTCATCATCTATTCTCAAAAACCAAGATAGTCTTTGCATTTGATCCGAATTCAGCTGTCTTTGTGTGGCTTTTATTTACATTATTGTAGCCATTCTTCTTACTCTGATCAAGTCTCCCAAATCTTTGATCAGCTCACAGGTCTGCTCATGTTTATCCTTTTTTTAATTAGATTGACCAGTACTTTGTCAATTTTATTTGTTTTTTCAAAGTACCAGCTTCTGGTCTTATTTATTAATTCAATAGTTCTTTTACTCTCAATTTTGTTAATTTCTCCTTTCATTTTTATGATCTCTAATTTAGTTTCCATCTGGGGATTTTTAATTTGTTCACTTTCTAGTTTTTTGATTTGCATGCCCAATTCATTGATCTTTGCCTTCTCTAATTTGTTAATATATGCTCTTAAGGATATACATTTCCCCCTGAGTACTGCTTTGGTTGCATCCCACATAGTTTGGTAGGATGTCTCATCATTGTCATTCTCTTCTGTGAAATTATTCATTGTTTCTGTGATTTGTTCTTTAACTAACTGATTTTGAAGAATCATATTATTTAATTTCTAAATAATTTTTGATTTGCCTATCTATGTACCCTTACTAATTATTATTTTTATTGCATTATGATCTGAAAAGGTTATATTTATTATCTCTGCTCTTTTTCATTTTTTGCCAAGTTTCTATGCCCTAGTACATGGTTAATCTTTGTGAATGTACCATGTGCAGCTGAAAAGAAGGTGTATTCCTTTTTGTCCCTATTTATTATGCTCCACATATCTATTAACTCTAATTTTTCTAGGATTTCATTTACCTCTCTTGCCTCTTTCTTATTTATTTTTTGGTTTGATTTATCTAGATCTGATAGAGGAAGGTTTAGGTCTCCCACTAGTATAGTTTTACTATCTCTCGTTCTTGAGCTCCACTAGCTTCTCCTTTAGAAATTTGGATGCTATACCATTTGGTGCATACATGTTGAGTACTGATATTTCTTCATTATCTTTACTGCCTTTTATCAGGATATAAATTACCTTCCCTACCTCTTTTAACCAGATCTATTTTTTCTTTGGCTTTGTCAGATATCATGATTGCAACTCTTTTCTTTTTTTTTTTTTCTCAGTTGAAACCCAAGCGATTTTGCTCCAGTCTTTCATTTTTACCCTATGTATGTCTACCTGCCTCATATGTGTTTCTTGTAGGCAACATATGGTAGGATTTTGGTTTCTGATCCACTCTGCTATTTGCTTCCATTTTATGGGCAAGTTCATCCCATTCACATCCAGAGTTATGATTATCAACTGTGTATTTTCCAATATTTTGATTCCATCTCCTTGTCCTGTCTTTTCTTCTTTCATTATTTCTTTCTACACCAGTGTTTTGTTTTTAATCAGTCCCCCTACTCCCCTCCCTTATTTTACTTCTCTTTCTCCTCCCTCCCTCCCTTCTTATTCCCCTCTTATTTTTTTTATGGTCTTTTTAAAGCTACCCCCTACACTCTCCCTCCGTCGTATTGCTTCCCTCCCCACTAGTCCATTTGTTACTCTTTTACTTCTCTATAGGGCACAAATCAATTCTCTGCCCCAATGGATCTGATTGTGCTTCCCTCCTTGAGTTAATTTCAATGCACATAAGAATAAAGTATTTCCTGTCTCCAACCTCTTAACCCTTACAGTGTATTGGTCTTCTCCCCTGCTCCCACCATGGGCTTCTTAATGGAATATAAATTTACTCCATTTTGTCTCTTTTCCCATTTCAAATAATATTATCCTCTTTTTTTACCTCTAGTTTTATATATATTTATACATACACATATATCTTGACATTTCATCCTATACAGTTTATCACTGTTTCCTCTAAGTATACTACTTCTAGCTACCCTGTTGATAATAACAATTTCTAAGAGTTACCAATATCTTCTTTTCTTATAGGGATACAAATCATTTGAACTTATTGGGTTTCTTAAAAAAAAATTTTCCCCCGCTCTCTTAATTACCTTTTGGTGATTCTCTTGAGTTCTGTGTTTAGACATCAAATTTTCTATTTAAGTCTAGTTTTTTCTTTATGAATGCTTGGAAGTCTTCAGTTTATTAAATGACCATACTTTCCCCTGCAAGGATATACTCATTTTTGTTGGGTGGTTGATTCTTGGTTGTAGATCCAGTTCCCTTGCTTTCCAGAATATTATATTCCATTCTTTCTGGTCCTTCAGTGTAGATATAGCCATATCCTGTGTTATCCTAACTGTGCTTCCCTGGTATCTGAATGACTTCCTCTTAGCAGCTTGTAATATTTTTTCCTTTGTCTGGTAGTTCTTGAATTTGGCTATAATATTCCTGGGAGTTGTCAGTTGTGGATTAAATGTAGCAGGTAATCTGTGGATTCTTTCAATCTCTACTTTTCCCTCTTGCTCGAGGATGTCGGGGCAGTTTTCTTGTATAATTTCCTGTAGGATGATGTCCAGGCTTTTTCTTTTGTCATGATGTTCCAGTAGTCTAATAATTCTTAAATTGTCTCTCTGCGATCTGTTTTCCAGATCTGAGGTTTTGGTAATGAGATGTTTCATATTTTCCTCACATTTTTTATTCTTTTGATTTTGTTTTATATATTCTTGCTGCCTTGTGATGTCATTTGCTTTTAGTTGTTGGATTCTAATTTTTAAAAATTAAATTTCATCCCTGGATTTTTGATCATCCTTTTCCTTCTGGTCTGATTTTCTTTGCAGGTCATCTTTCACCTTCTTTGCCTCATTTTTAGGCTGGTCAGTTTTGGCTTTCAAGACACTGTTTTCTTTTTTTAGTTTATGTATTTCCTTTTTCCATTTGTCTTCAGCCTCTCTTGATTGTTTTTTGAGTTCTTGAGTTAATTAAATTTTGAGTTCTTGAGTTAACTGAATTTTGAGTTCTTCCAAAGCCTGTGTCCAATTTGCTGGAGTTTCTGTGTTTTTTCTTGGAGTTTCCTGGTCCTCCTTTGATCCATTTGCTCTTTGTTCATTTCCTAGATAGAAGCTGTTGATTGTAATTTCTTTTTTCTTTTTTCTGTTGTTTACTCATGTTTTATCCTCCCCCCCCCCCCCCGTAATTGGCTATAATCTTGGACCTCTGATTATTTGCTGGATCTGTGGGTTTGAGCTATTCGGTCCTGGAAGGGCTTCTTCTCTGCTCTGTTGACTCACTAGATTAGTGGGCCCTGAGGCCAGATCTTCCCCAGCTGGTAGTAAAAGCTAAAGATGTGATTTCGGCTACTTTCACTGCAGTCTATAGGGGAGGGGTGTTGGGGCTTCCCTGCCCTCTGAAAACTTCTTATCTGCTGTATTGATAAGATTTAGCTAGAGTGAAGTTTTTTTGCAGTTTGATGTGCCCCAAGGGAGTGTTTGGTCTTCCTTTCTGAGCTTCTCCTCCAGCTACCTCCCTGTTGTCTGTGATCAAAGCCTTGAGTCTAGCACAGCTGTGCCAGTGAGGCACTCCCTCTGGACTAGCACCTTTACCCGCCCAGAGATTCCAGGATCTGTGGAGATTTGGCAGATTAGGTGTGGGAGGGGACCTGGATCTTCCTTTTTCCCTTTCCCCTCGAGCCCAACAGTTCAAGAATTCAGGCTTTTTTTTTCCATGTACCTTTTAAGTTGGGTTTAGCAGGAGGATCCCCCAGCTCTGTTCCATTGTCAGATTTGGTTTTCTGTCCTCTCAAAGCCCTTTGTCCTTGATCGGTGTTGAAGGGTTTACAGAGCCTTGGAGTCTGGAGAGTCTGGAGCCTTGCTGCTTCTAAGCTGCCATCTTCCCAGAATCTTGGTTTCACGCTTAAACCATTTCATTATAATCTTGCTTAAAAGGGCCTCTTACTGAATTTTCTATAAATCAGTTTTTCTCTGCCATGCTTCTTTATTTTATGAGGTTATAATGCTGATCACTTTCACACCATCCTCAGGATTGAGATTTTATGAATGAGTTTATATTCTGAAATTTGTAATAGAAGGGCAGCTAGGTAGTGCAGGGGAGAAAGGGTTGGACTTAAGAGTCAGGTAGCCCCAAATTTGAATTCTGCCTCAGGCTCTTACTAACTCGGTAACACTAAGCAAATCACTGACCCTCTCCCAGCTTCAGTTTTCCCATCTGTAAAATTCTAATAAGTAGCACCTGCTTCACAGAATTGCTAAGAGGATCATATTAACATGTAAAATGCTTTGAAAACATTAATGTTTATATGAATTCAAGGTGCTGCCACTATTGCTATTGTTATCATATTTGTATTGCATTATTGCATTGGCTACTATTTATCTCCCATTTGGCAAGAAGACCAACTCTGATTTCTAAACACTTAGTCTCTCTATTGTATCTGAATTACAAGGTGGCTTATGTTGACCAAACTTAAGAAATGGCCCTGTTCTATGTCAGTATTTTTTCTATCCATTTCTGTGTGTGTGTGTGTGTGACATGATTAAATAGGTTAGGTGGGAGTAACCTTCACTTGCACAGTCATCTCATTTTTATTCTCATTTTTTAGGTTTCTGTGTAGTCCATGTTTCTTTGACCTTTCTCTTTTTTTACTCTAAAACCAGGTTTTCTGACATTTTTTTTCTCCCTTTTGTCTTCCTTTCCATTGAAGTCAAAGAAGATTAAAATGTTATGCTGATTTCATTAGGTCTTCATTATGTTTTTTTACCTCCTGAATGTCCTGTCATCTGAAATTCAGCACATCCAAAACTGAATTCATTGTCTTTCCCCTAAACCCTCTTCCCATCTTCTAACTTCTCTATTACTACCCTTCTTCCCAGTCACCTAGGTTTGCAAACTAGGTGCCAAACTTGACTCTTTACTCTCACCTCTATCATTTGCCAAGTCCTATCATTTCTACTTTTGTAACATCTTTCAAATATATCTCTTCTACACTTAGTCATTGGCCCAGGGCAGGCCTTCATAACCTCACCCTTGGATTATTGCTATCACCGGGACAGTTGGTCTCCCTCACTCAAATCTCTCCCTATTCTAGTTCATCATCTATCCAGCTGCCAAATTGTCCTTCCTTTAGCTAAGATCTAACTAAGCCACTCTTGCTAGTCAATAAACCCTAATGACTTCCTATTATTTCCAGGATCAAATATAAAATCCTATTTGATTTTCAAAGTCTTTCATCACCTGGCCCCTTCCTCACTTTCTAGTTTTTTTTACACCTTGTGCGCCTCCATGTACTCTGAGGTCCCAATGACAGAGGCCTTCTTATTTCTCAGACAAGATACTCCCTTTCCCAACTCTGGGCATTTTCCCCGGCTTACCCTGACCCCATGCCTGGAACTCTCTCCCTCCCACCAAAGTTCTACCTTCTCTTAAGAAGCCTTCCCTCTGACAAGATCTCCAGCTTGACCTATATTGTGTATATATTGTAGGAATATCGTTGTTTTGATGTTTCCCCCATTAGACTATGAACTCCTTGTGAACAGAGACTGTTCTCTGCCCTTAGCATGTTGTCTGGTACATAACAAATCTGATTGGCTAACACATCCTCTGCACAATATTAGTTCATAAATTAAAGTTGTTTTCATGTTAGTCTATTTGTAACTGTTTATCTTGAACACTGCAACATGAGGTAGTCAAAAGTATCCCATGAAATTGTATTTCTTGTTGCCGCTAACTCTTTATTTGTTTCTCTAAGGGGAACTCATGTGCCACTTTCATAATGAACTGAAACTTCCCTTTTTTAGTTTCTGTGATAGAGAAGAATGTCAAGATTGATGCTCTTCCATTTCCCCATAGTCTGTCCAATTAATGGTCACTGGCTAAGAATCTCATATGTAGAGTACCAGCAGCTGTTAATATAATATTGCTCATGATGTCATGTTTACTCAGATTCTTGGCAATTCCACTGAAATAATGATAACTTCCTCACTACAGGCTAAAAATTGTACCTCGTGCTGTCTCATACCATTTTCCTTGGAGATCCAGATAGTGTGGGCTCTTGTAGGCTCCTGGACCAACTCACAAGCTCATGTGCTAGGGGGCCGGTACAAGTATCAGTGCAGCTTTATAAAGGTAAGTTGTTGCTTTGTCCTGGACTTAATATCTTGCCAGTGTCACTGCACTTGAGGCGGGCCAGATGATTCACTAATCCTGTAATGGGCCCAGGAGTTAAATTCCATTTCCTCTCACTCCTATGCTCTACTGCCTTTTGATTGGAAGTGATCCATTGCTAGTATGCTAACACAGCCCATGCACATTTGCTCGACTTTTAAAATCTCCTCCCTAGTCTGTTGTTAATGTCTTCTACCACAAATTGTATATTATATAATTACTTAAGTTTTAACTGTACTGAATTCAATTAATGGATACATTTTCCCTGACTGAAACTTAGTTAGTGACAGAATTTATCCAGCTTTTAATCATTCATAAACCAAAGTCATAGTCTAATATTCTAACATCCTCTACTTTTTGACAATGTCAGTTATGCTATAGAATATAGTCTATATTCATCATTTACTGTTTCAATTTAAACTTTAAAATAAGCAATTTTAGTCTCTAATAAAAAAGGATGGAAGACTTTTTTGTTTAGGGCATGCCTCATAATTACTTTGCTTTCATAGGATCATAGATCTAGAACCAAAAGGCACTTTAGAAATTACCTTACCCAGCCTTGTTTTGTTAGGAAACTGAAGCCTAGAGGTTATAATGACTTGCCCAAAGTCACACAGGTAGGAAGTGGCAAAGTCAGGATGTGAACCCAAATTCTCTGACTGCAAATCCAGCACTCTCTTCAGTACCCCCTACTGCCGGCCTTTGCAAGATTATTGGGAGGAAAGATTTATAAACCTTAAAATGTCACATTAATATGAACTATTGTTATCATTATCTCTTTTTCTTCTTTAGCATCTGATCATTAGCTTTGCAGATTCAGAAATTCCATTTTATTAGTTTATACAGAATTTAAATCCTAGTGAATCGATTAATGTTTACTGAAGTGTCAGTTTATTAATTGACAATGGGGGGGCAGAGCTTCCAAGATGATTGGGTATTTTTTATTTATATTTATTTTACATATTTATAATATATTATATGTAATTTATTTATATAATTTATTATTATTATTTATATAATACATATAGTATTTGCAATATTTATTTCAAGTTAGCACATTCTTCCCTCAAGAGAGGAAAGCATTCATTTGAGTGTCATGAAGCTAGTAATTTGATACCTCTGAATCTTAGAATTCTTTTCTTTACAACAGGGATAGTGTTCTCTTTCTTTATTCATAGAGTTGTGAGATCAGTTGCATGTAAAAGACATTTATTTTCCTTATAGGAAGTAGTTTGGAGGGCAAAAGGGACTTGTGGAAATCTGGAAATACAAATGCTATACCAGTCTTAAGTTCATTCCTCTTATTCACTTTGTTATGATTTTTTTCCTCTTCTTCCGTATTATGTTCCTTCAGTTATTTTCTCTTAAGATGGTTGTCTTGCTATTGGCACTCTTCCCCTTGCTCCTGATCCCCTCTTTTTATTTATTAATACTTTCTCTTTGGGGTTTTACTTATTAGTACTTTTTTCTCTCCTACTTTTATCTGGTTATATAATTCTTCCCCACTCCCCCCACCCTTTTTTCTCCTCAGTTAGTCAAATAGATTCCCTTCTTCTCTGCCCCTTCAGCTAGGCTTTTAAAATTTCTTTTTTTGCATCCCTTTCCAAAAAGGATTTCTCTCACTCCCTACATTATCTATCTTCTCTTCGTTTACTCCAGACCTTCAGGCTCTTATTCATGTCCCCAATAATCATCTGGTCTCTCTCTTTTCTCTCTGTTCTTTATACAGTTAAAGCTTCCAAGGTATCCATTTTATCCTCTCTGTTCTAGGCAGTTTCCGTCACTGCCTTGTAGAATTTGCCCCTTGGATTCTCCCATTCCATTGTATCTTACTTCCAGAGTAATGCCAGTGATTTCAGGTTTCAGAGAAGATACTGTCCCAAAGGTAGGGCTCCTTTCTTACTAAGTCCCTAATTATACAACCAGACACTGATATATATATATATATATATATATATATATGTATATATATATATATATATATATACTCTCACCTAATTCTTTGATTTTCCCCATTTGCCTCAATATCTTTCCTCTCTGGATCCTTGTTCTCTCATTTCCCCCAGGTGCCAGGGTTCCAATCTTCCCATTCAGATGTAGGGCAAGTAGATTTTTAAAGCCTCAAATCCTTAAGGTGATAACCAAGAAAAGTCCCCATCCCCCTTCACAAACCATCTCTCTTCCCTAATAAAAGTTTTTATCAGTGGAATACCTCCTCCCACCAAAATAAAATCTTTTTCCTAGCTCCCTTTTTCAAACCTTTCCCTTTCCCCAACCATTCCTGTAAGTTCTTCTCTTTCTGAAACCTCAGGGATCACTTTCCCCTGTTGCCAGTCCTTGATTTGGCCTTAGCACATCACTCCTCTCAATCCCCTACACCCTTCCTCCCTTTCATGTACCCTCCCAGTCTATAATACAACCCTACATAAGAAGCATTTACTAGTTGGCAGGATGCCACCAGGTTCTGTCCAGAATACCCTCCTCAATGTTCCTGATTTCTACCTGCACCCCTGTCTCCTTGTGTGCATTTAGGTCTCTCTGGTGCTCCTTGGCTACTGTATTCACTCCTCTTGAATTTCTGCTGTTTGAGGTGTTTAAGATGCAAAGAATATCTTCAGTTTTGGTTTTCTTTCTTAAAATGTTTCTAATGTCTCCTTATTACTGAATGTCCATCTTTTTTTTTAACCCTTTCTTTCTGTCTTAGAATTGTTAAAAATATTGATTCCAAAATAGAAAAATGTTAAGGACTGGGCAGTTGGGATCAAATGACTTGCCCAGGGTCACACAGCTAGGAAGTATCTGAGGCTAGATTTGAACCCAGATCCTCCTGACTCCAGGCCTAGCACTCTATCCACTGAGCAACCTTGCTGCCCCCCATCTTTTTTCATATGTTTAATGTTTCACATATATTTGCAGTATGGATCACCATGGGCTCCTGAGCTCCATTGTTGTTCTGAATATATTATTCCTTTCCCTCCTATGTTTTCTAGTGGATACAGAATAGTCTTGTTCAGATTGCCTTTGTATTTGAAGGTCTTTATTCTGATTGTTTGCAGAACTTGTTTCTGAATTGAATTGTTAAAATTTAGCCACCGTGGTCAGGCTTGGATATTTTTCTGGAAGCAAACTGAATCTTTTAATAGGTATTTCACTTTCTATGTTCATAAATTCTGGGCATGTTTCGCCTACAATTTACTTGATTTTAGTATAATTATTTTTGTGCTGCCATGTTCTTCTGGGAAACCTATGATATTTGGAAAGTATCTATACATCCTGTCTTCAAGATCAGTATGCTTTCCTTGTGTAGTGAGCACATTTTCTCTTAGTGTTTTTTGCTTTTATTCTACATTATCCTTCAATTCTGTGTAATTGGATCCCCATTCTGTTGTTCTCACTTTCATTTCTTTGGTGAGGCTCACTGTGTTGAAATTATCTCATATTCTGATTCCCCTGACCATCCCCTCCCCCAGTTAATATAGTATGTATATGATTAGTTTATTAGTATATGGTAAGTATATTTGCCGGTATAAATAACAGTAATGAGAAGATTGTAGTTACTTGCAAACTCATAAATTATGGTAGCAGAGAAACCATTTACATCTGCCTTATAAATTAACTGAGGCCATACACTGAGACTGAACTAAATTAGAAGAAGCCAGCGAGGCCCCAATATAATGCTCCCTTAGTCCTATCTACTGCCCTTGGTCTGTAAGCAACAGATTAGCCCAGACATGCACATTAAGAGCAACAGCACATTATGTAAATTAGATCACCCTGAGTTGGCCCTGAGCTAACCTGAAGATGTTGTGGATAAGAATTAGACTCCCCCCATAAGAATGGGACACCAAATCCCCAGCACTGCTCCTCTTGCTATGGGTCTGTGTTGCCTGAGTGCTCCAGCTCTGATCTTTGGTTACACAGGTGCCTCTCTGTGCCCCTCTCCCTCCTCTGCCCCTTTCCCAATGCTTCTTCCCTCCCTGCACAGTCCTAAGCTATTCCTGAATTCTGCCTCTGTATTCTCTGTGCCTTATGAAAGTGTGATTGATGTATTACCCCCTGCTTGCTGCCAGTGTGGCCTTTTCCTGAAAGTTTCCAAAGAGCCAGGCATGATCACCCTGACCCAGTGAGCATCTTTTTGGTGGTTCCTTTCCTTTGGCCCATAGTCTCTAGGGCTGAGACTTACCTTGTTCTTCCCAGAGTCAATAAGCAATAGTCCAGCTCCTCTCTCTTCTTGGCCAACACTGCTGCCTTTTCTTATCTGGCCTGCTTGAAGCCACTTGCGCTAGGCCGGTGTGTCTTGGGCGGAAACTGGTTGGGAGCTGTGTAATTAGGATTTTGCTCCCCAGAACTCTCTTTCCCAGCTTCCCATGTTCCTTCTCACATTATGTACTAATGTAAGGAAGATATAAGTTTTGTGTAGCTCTGCTCTCTCTCTTTTCTTGGGAATGTGGCTGGTGGAGGTTGGGTGAGTGCCAGGCAGGAGAATTTTACTCACGTGTTATTTACTTAGGCTTTTTCTTTTGTTCTTTTATTTCTTCTACTTCAGGTTATTATTAATAAATCTTATAAAATTTAATACTTGGAGTTATTGGATATTAATTTAAGTTTTACAGAGCCTGAGCTGGAGAAACACTTGCAGTGGCTTTAACTCTCTCTCCAACTTTTACTAATGAATAATTATAATTTGATATACAGTCTCCAAGAAAATTTTAATTATAACAAATAGTTCCATTATGTTTGAATTATTATTGGCTCTGCAAATTCTGATAATTACATCCAGTAAAATATTGAGAGACTGCTTCAAGAAATAATGTTTCATCATATTCTCCAAAATATTTCCCTCTCTACCACCAGTACATGTAGTATGAACTAAGAGCTTTCATGGTTCATGAGCTTTGGCTACCAGGAAGTAAAGTTATTTTCTTTTTTTTTTTTTTAATTAAATTTTATTTATTTATTTTTTTCAACAAGTGTATGTGAAAACAATTTCCAACATTTTTTGAAGAATATTGTCTTGTTAGTCAATCTGCAAGGTGTGAGGTGGTACCTCAGAGTTGTTTTGATTTGCATTTCTCTAATTATAAGAGATTTAGAATACTTTTTCATGTGTTTATTGATAGCTTTGATTTCTTTATCTGAAAATTTCCTATTCATGTCCCTTGCCCATTTGTCAATTGGGGAATGGCTTGATTTCTTGTACAATTGATTTAGCTTCTTATATATTTGAGTAATTAGACCTTTGTCAGAGTTTTTTGTTATAAATATCTTTTCCCAATTTGTTGATTCCCTTCTAATTTTGGTTGCATTGGTTTTGTTTGTACAAAAACTTTTTAATTTAATGTAATCAAAATTATTTTATATTTTGTAATTTTTTCTAACTCTTGTTTGATTTTTAAAACCAAACTTAATTTGTTTGTCTTAATTATTCCAGGGGAGGAGAACATTGGACTTGCTAAATTATACTAATAACTTTTTATCCAATATCCAATCAACACATAGGCAAAAAAAGTTTGTCTTTTATTTTAGAATGCATTTTTGTTATATCTGAGTTGTAGTGTATCTTAGAACAGAGTGAGTGCACAAAAAATGATGAGTAATTACTAAATAATACAGTGAAAATCATTTCTAGTAAGAATTAGAGAACTATTCAGTTTTTTTTTGCCCCGGCCCCCTGGCTTGTACCATATGCATGGAATGGATAGCATTCTTTTTCAGACTTAAACATAGATTTGGCTTAGTAGTACCTACTCAATTCCCCTTACATATGGGTCAGTCTTTAGTTCATACCTTTTCTAGGAGTCAAAGAGGTTTTATTTTTGTGGCCCTTCTTGGTAGCTGAACCTGAGTTTGGGGGAGCCTCCAACTGCTTTCCTATACAGTTCTCTGTGGGCTCAGACAGTACTGAGAAGTAAGAGTAATTAAAGTCAGGAATTTGAGACACAGATATTAAGTCAAGTGACATTAGTTAAGAGTAAGATATCATGTGGGTAGAGTGTCTCTAGAGATAATGCCAAGGTAACCAGATTGTGTTTAATGTTCTTCCATTTTTATAGGAAACATGATCTCTTAACATATGTGGAAAGTAAATATGAGTTGGCATAGGGATAGGGAGGCTGTGCTGCATATGGTGTCAGAGATCCTCATTCAGATGTTGGCTCTGCAACTCACACCTAACTGACCTCTATGGGCTTCAGGTTCATTATCATTAGAATATCAACTCCTTTGCTTAGGGATTGTGTCATTCTTTGTACTTGTGATCACAGTGCCTTTTACAGTGTCAGACACTTAATAGATTGTGATTAATAAATACTTGCTGACAGATTGATAAAGGTTGTCCTAGATGACCTCTGAGATCTCTTTTAGCTCTAAATCCACATTCCTATGATTTTTTTTTTTGCTTTTTTACCTTTATCATGCATGTCTATGCTTAGCCCTTCTTCAATCCCAAGGTAGATGTGACTTTAGATAAAGAAATCTTCATATTTCTATCATATTTGCTCTTGTAGCACCAGTTTTTCAAAAGAGTATTAGAGTTCTTGCTTTTTAAGAGTAGTTTTTAGAGTACAAAGAGGAATCTAACTGTATTAGGCATTTGAAAATGAACTAACATCCTGGGATTTGTAGAGCAGAAGGACAAGCATTCCCTCTCAATACTGAGATTTGCTTGGGACTGGCAAAATCTTTCAGCCAAAAGGTGGATTTAAGTCATATCTGGAGAGTTTTTAAAGGGACAAACACAATCTTGAGGGAAAGAGTGAGAGTGAGGACTGCAAGAACTGAACAGCCACAGTAGAAAGATGGTTCCCCTACTTCCTTCTGGGACTTAAACAAGATGAGTTGGAAAAAAATTAGTGGCACAAGAGTAATAACTGAACAAAGAAATGAAAGGAGGGCTGAATTGTGCCAGTGAAGGGAGAGATCAAGGTGAATCATTACATTCTACAGGCATCTCAGAATAGAGGTCATGGGGTTACATTCACTTCTTCAAGGACTAAGGGAAGTTGTTGGTTTTTTAAAACAAAAACAAACAAACAAACAAACAAACAAAAACCCTTACTTTCTATCTTAGAATCAAGCCTAAGACAGAAAAATGGCTAGGGCAGTGATTCCCAAAGTGGGCGCTACCGCCCCCTGGTGGTTGCTACAGTGATGGGGGGGGCAGTGATGATGGCCACAGGTACATTTATCTTTCCTATTAATTGCTATTAAAATTTAAAAAATTAATTTCTAGGGGGCTAAGTAATATTTTTTTCTGGAAAGGGGATGGTAGGCCAAAAAAGGTTGGGAACCATTGGGCTAGGGAATTGGGTAAAATGACTTGTGCAAGATCACAGCTAAGAAGAGCCTGAGGCCAGATCTGAACTCAGGTCTTCTCAACTCCAGACCTGGCATTCTATCCACTGTGCTACCTAACTGCTCTTGACTGAGGGGAATTCTAGGGAGGAAAAAGTCTGCTTCCCCTCCCCCCTCAGTTTCCCTACTTTTACCTATACTGTAACAGACACTATTCTGTTTTGACTAAATATTTTATGTATCCTGATTTTGCTTTATATTTAAAGAGGAAAGGAACTAGCTAGAGGTATACAAAACTCTATAGACAGACCTGTGTTTGAATGTTAGGAATTTTTCTAGTTGGAAACTGACCTCTTATAATTGTACTAATAACTTTTTATCCAATATAAATGCCTTATAAAAGCACAGAAAGGGGCCCAGGAGACCTGAGGACCATCCTATTGCCCATAATTATTATAACAGGATCTGGCTAACTAAACATCCATACTCCAATTTGAAAAAGGAAAGTGGAACAAGAAAGAAATAATTGAGGCTTAGGTGAGAGTCATCTTAGCCTCTTCCAGAGGAGAGGACGGGATAGAAAGTGTCTTTAGAAGTACTACCCACTGGAGTTACCCAACAGATATTCATTACTATGTGCAAGCTGTTAGAAATAAAAAGAAAAAAATGAAGAAGCCCTTACACCCAAGAGAGCTTGGGAACATTTCAACTAGGAAATGGTGACATTTACATAGATCAGTAAATATGAAGTAATGGAAAATAAGTTTTCTGAAGAAATGTCTGTCTTCTTCAATTCTCCTTACCCTAAGGAGCATAGTTTAGCCTCTGATTGAAAAGTAGTACCTTCAGCAGAAATGGTGACAAAGGCAGATTAACTATTCACCAATGAAATTTCCACTATAAAAGGTTATCTCTTTTACAAGTCATTTACTGACTGTGGTGACATTATTACTTAATGAATTATTAGACAATGCTAGTACTTTGCCCTTTTTCCTATGGTAATTTTTGTTCATGGTCTCTGTAGAAGACTCCCCAGACTCCAAGTTCACCAAGTTACTTTTATTGTTTTATTACCTCGTTAAAAAAAAAAAACTTTTTGAAATTAGACTCAACATTATGGATATGTGCATATTTCTTTGAGTCTTTTATGTGAAATAACTAAAAGCTAAATTGTGTTATTTATATAATTTATTTGTGATTTCTAATAACACCATTGACCTAGTGCATCTCACTAACTTCTAATATGTGGTCATTAGATGGGGACTTCATGAGTTTGAGGAATTTAAAATAAGGAGACTTGATTAGTTTCTCCTACCCATTTCATTTCCTTCATTTGGTGGCAAATACCTCTTTTAATTATATTGCAATAACTAATTCTGGAGTTTCCTGCATTCTATTTAGGGAAGGGGAAGGGAAATCCTTCATAAGACTTAGGTCTAAAAGGGATTTAAAGGATGTTCTTTTAGATGATATAAATAGAATGCCAGGGGCCTTCAAATCAATCCAGGTTGGAGTAATGGTATCACAGCAATAAAGATTGTCCTTCAGCCCTCATTTTCTATATATGAAAAGCCTCATTTCTACTGTATAATAAAAATGTTTCCTCTTTTCATAGAATTCCAGAGTAGTAAGGAATTGGAAGCGGAAAGGTGCTGCCTTCCCTTTCAAATCTGTGCTTGGAAATCTTTGAGCATAGGAATTGGTTAAGGAGAAATGAAGAGTATGAAAGAAAATGTGTTCCCTCCTTTATTCTCAGTCAGCTCCAGCTAACCTTGCTAGGTACTGTGATGCCAGATATATCCTGACTGATTTTTTTTGTCTATAGTATTACTGAGAAAAAGAGGGAGAGTTCTTGGCAGAATTTAGGGGGAAAGAGAGAAGCAAGAGGCAGTTAGCATTTACAAAATCCATGGCAGTTATCTGTCATGTAGCTTCATAATCTTGAGAGATTCTCTCACATGAAGGATCAAAAGGCTCGAGGAAGTGTTTGGGTTCCCCCTTTAGGGTTCTACAAGTGAAAAGCTAACTCCATAGTCCTTAGTGTTGGAGAAATAAACTTCTAATATGCAAAGATTATAAGATGGCCTTTTTTGTTTTATAGCTCTAAAATGCACATTTTTTAATACCGAAAGTCAAGTGTACTTATACAAAGACATAATATGAAACAGTATTAATTCATTTGTTCTCTTGAAATGAAGATAGCAGTTAGTAGTTGAACATTTCTAAAAAGCAAGAAAGGGGTCATAGATCTGTGGGATACAGCCAAGGCAGTACTCAGGGGGAAATTTATATCCTTGAGTGCATATATTAACAAATTAAGGAGGGCAGAGATTAATGAATTGGGCATGCAACTCAAAAAATTAGAAAGCGAGCAAATTAAAAATCCCCAGATGAAAACTAAATTAGAAACACTAAAAATCAAGGGAAAAATTAATAAAATCGAAAGTAAAAGAACTATTGAATTAATAAATAAGACTAGAAGCTGGTATTTTGAAAAAACAGATAAAATAGACAAAGTACTGGTCAATCTAATAAAAAAAAGGAAAGAAGAAAACCAAATTGACAGTATCAAAGATGAAAAGGGAGACCTCACCTCTAATGAAAGGGAAATTAAGGCAATCATTAAAAACTATTTTGCCCAATTATATGGCAATAAATATAACAATTTAGGAGATATGGATGAATATTTACAAAAATATAAATTGCCCAGATTAACAGCAGAAGAAATAGAATACCTAAATAATCCCATATCAGAAAAAGAAATTAAACAAGCCATCAAAGAACTCCCTAAGAAAAAATCGCCAGGGCCTGATGGGTTCACAAGTGAATTCTATCAGACATTCAAAGAGCAACTAATCCCAATACTATACAAATTATTTGATATGGTAAGCAAAGAAGGAGTCCTACCAAATTCCTTTTATGACACAAATATGGTACTGATTCCAAAGCCAGGGAGATCAAAAACAGAGAAAGAAAACTACAGACCAATCTCCCTAATGAACATAGATGCAAAAATCTTAAATAGAATACTAGCAAAGAGACTCCAGCAAGTAAAGAAGATCATCCACCATGATCAGGTGGGATTTATACCAGGAATGCAAGGATGGTTCAACATTAGGAAAACCATCCATATAATTGACCATATCAACAGTCTAACAAACAAAAATCACATGATCATCTCAATAGATGCTGAAAAAGCCTTTGACAAAATACAGCATCCATTCCTATTGCAAACACTGGAAAGTATAGGAATAGAAGGACCTTTCCTAAAAATAATAAACAGTATATACCTAAAACCATCAACAAACATCATATGCAATGGGGATAAATTAGAAGCCTTCCCAATAAGATCAGGAGTAAAACAAGGATGCCCATTGTCACCTCTATTATTTAACATTGTACTAGAAACACTAGCAGTTGCAATTAGAGAAGAAAAAGAAATTGAAGGTATCAAAGTGGGCAAGGAGGAAACTAAGCTATCACTCTTTGCAGATGATATGATGGTCTACTTAAAAAATCCTAGAGAATCAACTAAGAAGCTTGTAGAAATAATCAACAACTTTAGCAAAGTTGCAGGATACAAAATAAATGCACATAAATCATCAGCATTTCTATACATTTCCAACACATTAGAGCAGCAAGAGGTAGAAAGAGAAACACCATTTAAAATCACCCTAGACAATATAAAATACTCGGGAATCTATCTACCAAAACAAACACAGCAATTATACCAAAACAACTACAAAACACTTTCCAAACAAATAAAACTGGATCTAAACAATTGGAAAGCCATTGATTGCTCATGGGTAGGACAAGCTAACATAATAAAAATGACCATTCTACCCAAATTAATTTGCCTATTTAGCGCCATACCTATCAAGCTACCAAAAAACTTCTTTACTGAATTAGAAAAAACTATAACAAATTTCATTTGGAATAACAAAAGATCAAGAATATCAAGGGAAATAATGAAAAAAAATGTGAAGGAAGGGGGCCTAGCAGTACCAGATATTAAATTATACTATAAAGCAGCAGTTATCAAAACAATATGGTACTGGCTAAGAGATAGAAGGGAGGATCAGTGGAATAGATTTGGGGTAAATGACATCAGCAAGACAGTGTATGATAAACCCAAAGAGCCCAACTTTTGGGACATGAATCCACTATTTGACAAAAACTGCTGGGAAATTTGGAAAACAATATGGGAGAGATTAGGTTTAGATCAACATCTCACACCCTACACCAAGATAAATTCAGAATGGGTGAATGACTTGAATATAAAGAGGGAAACTATAAATAAGTTAAGTGAACACAGAATAGTATACTTGTCGAGATCTCTGGGAAAGGAAAGATTTTAAAACCAAGCAAGAGTTAGAGAAAATTACAAAATGTAAATTAAATGGTTTTGATTATATTAAGCTAAAAAACTTTTGTACAAACAAAAACAATGTAGTCAAAATCAGAAGAGAAACAACAAATTGGGAAAAAATCTTTATAACAAAAAACTCTAGGGGGCAGCTGGGTAGCTCAGTGGAGTGAGAGTCATGCCTAGAGACAGGAGGTCCTAGGTTCAAACCCGGCCTCAGCCACTTCCCAGCTGTGACCCAGGGCAAGTCACTTGACCCCCATTGCCCACCCTTACCAATCTTCCACCTATGAGACAATACACCGAAGTACAAGGGATTAAAAAAAAAAAAAAAACAACTCTGACAGGGGTCTAATTACTCAAATATACAAGGAGTTAAATCAATTGTATAAAAAAATCAAGCCATTCCCCAATTGATAAATGGGCAAGAGACATGAATAGGCAATTTTCAGGTAAAGAAATCAAAAGTATCAACAAGCACATGAGAAAGTGTTCTAAATCTCTAATAATTAGAGAAATGCAAATCAAAACAACTCTGAGGTATCTTCACACCTAGCAGATTGGCTAAAATGAAAGAAGGGGAGAGTAATGAATGTTGGAGGGGATGTGGCAAAATTGGGACATTAATGCATTGCTGGTGGAGTTGTGAACTGATCCAACCATTCTGGCTGGCAATTTGGAACTATGCTCAAAGGTCTATAAAAGACTGCCTGCCCTTTGATCCAGCCATACCATTGTTGGGTTTGTACCCCAAAGAGATCATAGATAAACAGACTTGTACGAAAATATTTATAGCTGTGCTTTTCGTGGTGGCAAAAAAACTGGAAAATGAGGGCATGTCCTTCATTTGGGGAATGGCTGAACAAATTGTGGTATATGCTGGTGATGGAAAACTATTGAGCTCAAAGGAATAATAAACTGGAGGAGTTCCATGTGAATTGGAAAGACCTCCAGGAATTGATGCAGAGCGAAAGGAGCAGAGCCAGAACATTGTATACAGAGACTGATATACTATGGTAAAATTGAATGTATTGGACTTCTGTACCAGCAGCAATGCAATGACCCAGGACAATTCTGAGAGATTTATGGAAAAGAATGCTACCCACATTCAGAGGAAGGACTGCAGGAGAGGAAACATATAAGAAAAACAACTGCTTGAATGCATGGGTCGGGGTGGACATGATTGGGGATGTGGACTCGAAACTACCACACCAATGCAACTATCAACAATTTGGAAATAGGTCTTGATCAATGACACATGATAAAACCAGTGGAAATGTGCGTCAGTCATGGGTGGGGGAGGTGAGGGGGTTGAAGGGGAAAGTAGGAGCATGAATCATGTAACCATGTTAAAAATGAATATTAATAAATGTTTGAAAAAAAAGAAAGGGGTCATAGAAATTAGAAAACATTGGAGCAGTTAAAAATTTGTTGGCTCTGCCACAGTCTCTTTAAATCCATAAGTTTATTTCTGAGAGTTAATTTAAATTAATTTGTCTGGTCTGATCTGATTTAAAAAATCTAAATCACATTTTCCTGTTTTTCATTTTCCTTATTTTTAATCTTCACTTTTGATGATTCTTGCCTCTCTTTAAAATTCCAATTTAATTACCAGCAGTCAAATTCCATCTTCTGAAAGCAATTGTGCTCTTTGCTTTAGGAATATATACCTGATTTTTTCATCACAAGGCCTTAACTACTTGTGACTTTCTGGTTTAAGGAACTCTGTAGATGAGGAAAGCCTTTCTCCCTGTACACATTGGCAGCTTCTCTGCATCTTAAGCTTATTAATAGCAAGTTGTTTAGGTCAGTAAGAGGTTAAGTGACTTGCCCGCAGTCACACAGTCATTGTGTCAGAAGCAGGAGTTGAACCCAGATTCTTCTGATTCTAGGATCAACTCTATATTATATCACCCTGACTGAGAATTAAGAAAGTGAGTGAAAAATGAGTGAAAGGAAGACAATTTGGTTTCTTGAACCAAAAGTCATGATTACATAATTTTAGAGGCCTAATTTGAACCCAGATCTTAAGAAGTCATCTAGTCCAAAATCCCCCACCTTCCACCTTGCTGAACTGTTCACCCACAGTATGAACCTCATTTACAAGAGTTCAGTCCCTACTTAAAAGACTCAAAATTTGAACTTAATCATTAAGAACCTTTTCAGTCTAAGATAGGGCAAAAAAAATAAAATCCATAATAACAAACTAAATTTCTGTGGTTCTTTTTTAAAATAACTGAAATCAAAACATTAATTTCAACTAAAGCAATTAAAAAGTCAGGAACAAATATGTACCAATTCAACATTTTCCTCTTGTATAAATGTTTGCCTTAATAAAAGAAATAAATGATTAACCTTTTTTTTTTAACCCTTAACTTCTGTGTATTGGCTCATAGGTGGAAGTGTAGTAAAGGTGGGCAATTGTGGTCAAGTGACTTGCCCAGGGTCACACAGCTGGGAAGTGTCTGAGGCTGGATTTGAACCTAGGACCTCCCGATGATTAACCTTTAAGGAGATTTTTTAAAAGTTTTCTTTTCCTTCTTTTGCACTAGTTTTTTTTTTCTTGTCCAATTGAACCTGCACATAAATCAGAGAATAAGTTTGAAAAAGCTAGTGGGAAAAAAAGCCTTCGATTTCATCCTCTTCAAATCTGACACACAAGAACCTTGCCTTCTAGATGGTATTGAAGTATTCCCATAGGTCTGACAGGTACGATTAACTTCTGTTCTTCCCTAATTCTGTCTAGACTCCAGAGAGTAGCATCTACTTTTTTCCCTCTCAGACATTCAGCATAATTGTAAGTGCAAACTTTCTTTACTAGAAAAAAAAAATGGAAATTTCATAAGAAACGAGAGAGGAAAAAAAGGAAAATAGCTAGTTCCACAGGTGTCAGTGCCAGGCCAGAGGGTCACTGGTCAATGTAGAGAGCAAGGACCAGGGTTGTCTGTTAACAAAAACAAAATATATGTCAGAGTCTGCCAGGAATCAGCAACATCTATGTCAGTCAAGCAGTGAATCACATGCTGATTGCAAAAGTTAAGAGTTAGCAAGGAGGCAACAACAAATGTCAGGAGTCAGGGCGCACTAGAAGTCAAAGAACCTTACAGATAGTCTAATTAGAAAAGGATCAGACATAAGTAGTGTGAACTCACAAAACAAATACAGCTGGTCTGTAATAGGTCAAGGTAATAGTAGCAGGAATTTATTGCCAGAGTTGATGAAACATAATCACAGAAGCACTTTCCTGCCCATGCCTCTGGGCTTTTCTGTGGATCCTGTGGGATAGAAATTAGTCCTAAGAATATAGGTCCTTGTGGATAGAAACGGCAGTAAGGTGGGAGCTAAAGAGATAGAAGGTAGCATTAGTTTCTGGTGAGCAAATCTCAACATCCTGAAGCAGCTTTGGCCATTAGAACTGTTTAGAACTTTGATCACTGGGTGTCTCTATTCAACATGACTTTAAAAGGATAGAGGTTTTTTTGTTTTTTTGTTTTTTTCACAAGATAGATCCAGAGGCTTTCCAGATCCTTATATCAGGGTTATTTGGACTTAAGATTATCTCAGTGATCCAACTTTTAAAAATTTTTTCCAGAGCTGCTTCTTCCTATCTCATCTAGGATAGAAGTGGAAGTTCAACAAACCAGGTCCCACTACTGATTTTTTAGCACAGAAACTTTGACTTCCATTTCTTTTAAGGATTTTTTTTTATCAATTATATATATTAACAAATTTCCACATAAGTTTTCCAAAGTTTTGTGATCCAAGTTGTCTTCCTCTCTTCCATCCCTCCCCCTCCCAGAGCTGGCAAGCAATTCAATCTGGGTTATACTATCATATAAAACACATTTCCATATTGTTTATTTTTGTAGGAGAATAATCATATAAAACTAAAAATCCAAATAACTACAGTGAAAAGTCATATGCTTTGATCTCCACTCTTACTCTAGTAGTTCTTTCTCTGGAGGTGGATAGCAGAATTGTTCTGGATCGTTGCATTGCTGAGAACAGCTAAGTCTTTCATAGTTGATCATTCCACAGTATTGATGTTACTGTATACAATGTTTTTCTGGTTCTGCTTACTTCACTCTGCATCAGTTCATGTAGGTCTTTCCAGCTCTTTCAAAATCATCCTGTTCATTATTTCTTATAGCACAATAGTATTCTATCACCAACATGTGCCATTATTTGTTCAGTTATTCCCCAAGTGATGGACATCCCTTTAATTTCCAATTCTTCGCCACTACTAAAAAATGCTATAAATATTTTTGTATAATTAAGTCCTTTCTCTCTTTTTTAATATCTTTGGGATACAGACCTGGTAGTAGTATTACTGGATCAAAGGATCATTGTTTTATAGCCCTTTGGGCATAGTTCCAAATTGCCCTCCAGAATGGTTAGATCAATTCACAACTCCACCAGCAATGCATTAGTGTCCCAATTTTGCCACATCCCCTCCAACATTTATCATTTTACTGTTTGACTTCAATTTCTGTCCTGGACTAATGACCTTCTGTACTTTAAGGGCTCACCATATTGTTGCTTGAGCCCTCTGCATCTTAGAACTCCCTTTAGGTCACAGGAACTTTTTAGATGGATCCTCATCTCAGTTCCCCTTATTCTAGATTAGATTAACCCTGAGGTATCACAGCCTCTTCAGAAGTGAATGCATAGAAAGGGATTGAGTTCTGCTAATTACTGAATTGTCAAGATCAGTATGTAGACTAGTTCGTAAAAGGCATGAAATGAACTGGTACTTTTGGTGAGTGCTTCATTAAAAAAAAAAAAAGATTGCATAAGTTTCAGCCCCCAGACATACATTCAATTCTTTGTTGTTTTATACAAATGCTATTTGAGAACACTAATCCCTACTTTCCCAAATATACACATATATACCATACTTTTGTGGACCCTGAAGCATCATGTGATCTGACAGGGAGCTGCAGAGCAATAGTTGAGCCATGTAGTTTTCTGTGCTCTGAAGCAGGCTCCCATTAGGGGAAAGTTGAGTTCTTTCTCAGGGGATTATAGTTTTTCATGGTCTAGGCATCACGGACAAATACACAGGTTTTTGATGGCCTGTGTGTTTGAATTGGCAGTGTGACATTCATTTTGGTGTTTCAAAATAAAGTATTATCCAGGACTATTTTATAAGTTGAAGGCTGAAAAGAATTATGGAGATGTAGCAATTTACTTGTAGTTTTTCCTCACTGAGAGAAATACAGATGGATTACAATCTGTACCCATATGTTTTACTGATACTTCTTGTCACATCACAAATTAACTCCCCTTCTAACCCATTCAAGCCTTCCCTTGAGATCATGCAAGATTTTTTTAATGACAGTGATTAGGAGATTCTGTCTAAATCCTCCCTTCCAGATACCCTCTCCCTGTTGTAACAGGGTAGGGGTAGGGAGCAAGCTGGAGTTTCCTTTTAGTGAACTTTTATTTATATCATTGCAGCTGTTGAAAAAATTGTTTGAGTCAGATTATTTTTATGCGTATGACTCAAATCTTCCAGTGTTTTTCTGAATTCCTTATTTTTATTATTTCTTACTGTACAATAATATTCTGATGTTCATTTGCCATACTTTTTTTTCAGCTATTTTGCAGGTAACTTTGTTTCTAGTTCTTTGATAGAAAAAAGTGCTGCTGCTATGAATATTTCAATTTACATCAGGTTGTTCTTTCTAGTTTTTTATTTCCTTGGAGTGTATGTCCAGAAGTGCGATTGCTGGATCAAAAAGTATGGATATTTTATTATTTATTTATTTTTAAGGCCTTGCCTTCTGCCTTAGAATCAATACTGTGTATTGGTTCCAAAGCAGAAGAGTGGTAAGGGCTAGGCAATGGGGGGTTAAGTGACTTGCTCAGGATTTCACAGCTAGGAAATGTCTATTATTTATTTTTGAGGCTAGGTCTTCCTATCTCATTGAGGCTAGAAATAGAAGAGTCACTTATTGGATCCTGTCTCTCTGATAATGAACATGTAACCTCATGGATAAAATATAAACTTCTTAACCCGGCATTTAAAATTTTGTTCAGTCTGGCTTTTTCTTTTTCTTTTAAGCTCTTACCTTTTACTTTGGAATCAATACTAAGTATGAAGTCTGTAGACCTGACTTTCAATCCCCTGAGCCACCTGGCTACCCACTGCTGCCTACCTTCCCAGCTTCATTTCATATTGCATGCTCTATCCCTAGTCATGCTGGCCTTCTGACTGTCTCTTGGGTGTCTCATTCTGCCTGTCTACACCATGGTCTTTGACAGGAGGTCTCAAGCCTCCCTAAGTTCCTCTAGTGCTCCCTCTTACATGAGGCCTGTGCCAATCCTTCCTGTTGTTAGCATGAAGTTACTCTTGAAATAATCTCATTTACTTTGAATATACTTTGTATTTCTGCATCTAGTGAAGATTGTATCTCCCAAATAGAAATTCAGCTTTGTGAATCCAGGAAGTCTTCAAATCCACAATGCCGCTACGACACAAAGGCGGTTAAATATGTTGGGGTTTTTTTTTACGTTCTTTTATTAATTAAGTTGTTTGTTGGTATTTGTTGAATCAAATTAAAATTATATGCCTAAAGCCAGCAGGCTGCTTGACGTGTCATTTCTTTCTTTCTGCAGTTACCATCATCTGTGCCAGAAATATCTTTGACAACTTTTGTGTCCTTCTCTGATGTCACAGTGAAGCCAGGTTTTGTAAAGGCACGACCAAAAATAAACTGGATATTACCATTGGCCTACTTTATTCCCCCTGCAAGGGCACGGAATGGAGAAATGGAATCTCTAAGAAGCTTGAGTACTCCTCTTGTCCTTCTGTGTATGTCATTACATGGCCTTCTTAGCTTAGAGATGAACTGAAGAAAGGAGAAGAATCACATTGCATTTTTCCCTAATGGGACTTGTAGGGTTGCATTCCTGCTTGTGCTATAGGATTGAGTCTTATTCATTATGAGCAGGAAAAAATGTTTACATCAATTATGGGATAAGAGGGAAGGAGTCTGTATATGATGGTGTTTCAGAAAAGATAAAAATGGGGGCAGCTGGGTAGCTCAGTGGATTGAGAGCCAGGCCTAGAGACAGGAGGTCCTAGGTTCAAATCTGGCCTCAGACACTTCCCAGCTGTGTGATCCTGGGCAAGTCACTTAACTCCCATTGCCTAGCCCTTACCATTCTTCTGCCTTGAAGCTAATACACAGTATTGACTCCAAGATGGAAGATAAGGGTTTAAAAAAAAAAGAAAAAAAAAAAGATTAAAATAATTCTGATCTTAATTCTTTCTGGTAAAACACTATCTGAGAAGCAGCAAAGAATCGTACTAGACTAGATTTGGAATCTGAAAGGAATTAAACCTCTAACATATACTGACTGTGTGTTCCCGGGCAGCTCTTGTGTCCTTTCTCTGCCCTGGGCAGCACTCTACTACAGTTGCCTATCTTTATTGATATTAGAATTTTCCTACACCAATGAAAACCCAAGTCTGGGCCAGAAAAACAGAACTTAAGCATGGTCTTAAGCAGAGAAGAGATAAATGTCCTTCTAGATAACCAAATCCAGATTCAAATCAACTGTTACAGAAATAAGAAGTTAAAATGTTAACCCAAAGTTAAACTTGACAGTAACTGTTGTGGAATGCAAAAGGACTTAGTGTTCATAACAGAGAAGTATTGACACCCTAGCTTGACTCCATTCAAGGCTATCCTTTTTTTGCCTATCCAAGAATGGGAAAAGCAGTTTTCTTTCCCTTTTCACAGTGTCTCTGGTGTAGACTCTCAGCTCACTTTTTCTGCAGTTAAGGGCAGCATTGTTTGTCCACCTCTACCTTTCCCCTTGCCAGGGTCAGGGAAATAAAAGTGATCAAGTACTTGGTGTTGCACTAATTCATAGGAAAAGAATACTGAATTTAGATTTGAATCCTGACTCTACCTGTCACTTAACCTAAGATATAGTTACCATATTTTTAAAATGAAAAAGACTAGAATAGGTGACTCCTTATGTCCTAGTTCCAAAATCTATGTTCATATGAAATCAAAGTTGAAGACTACCCTGGAATCTGTGTTTAGTTCTGAACCATTTAGCTTTTTTTTTTATCAATTACTTGGAAAGGCATAGATGGCATGGTTACCAAAATTCCAGACTGCTTAAATCTTGGAGAAAAACTAACATACTGCATAATTGAGTCAGAATCCAAAAAGATCTGAACAGCTTAAAACATTGGGTCACATCTAATAAAATGAAATATAATAGGGATATATGTAAAATCTTACACAGGTTAAAAAAACAACAAAAGTAGCTTTATAAGATGTGGGTAAACATGGCTACAGAATAATGTCTCTGTAATAAAGAAGTAATGGTAAGAAATATTTCACTCAAAATATCCAGAAAATGCATAAAATATTTAGGAGTTAACCAGCCAAGACAAAAGTAATATTTATAGAAATAAAACTCAGTGTGTCAACAATATGTATATAATATGGCAGCCCAATAATACCACCTTGGGCTTCCTTAAGAGAGGCACGGTTTCCAAAAATAAGGAGGTATAAGAGTTTTTCTTTACTATGTCCTGTTCAGATCTCGTGCTAAATATTATGTTCAGTTTTAGAGATCACATTTTAGAAGGCTATTGATAAACTGGAAAGAATCTACACAGATTCTTAACCTTTCTTTGAGTCATGCCTCTGCACCCTTCCTCAGAACATTGTTAAATAAATAAAATACATAGAATTACCAAGGAAACCAATTACATTGAAATAAAATTTTCAAGATTAAAAACAAACAAACAAGGCTACACAGCCCAGGTAAAGAATTTCTAATCTTGAGGAAGGCAACTAAAATGATCTGGAGCCTTGAGTTCATGCCATAAAAGGTTAAGTTCAGGAAACTAAAAGTGTTTAGCATGGGAAAGGAGAGATGGGGAAGGGTGGTGTAGGTCCTAATAGTATTTCAAGGCTAACAGGCAAAAGAGGGATTAAAACTGTTTCTGTTTGGTCCTGCAAGGAGTCAACGGATAGAAGTTAGTCTTAACCCTGGAAAGGTAAATTTAAGTAATTGAAATAGACTTATGATGATGTGGTGCTAACATTCTTTTTTTTTTTTTAAACCCTTAACTTCTGTGTATTGGCTCCTAGGTGGAAGAGTAGTAAGGGTGGGCAATGGGGGTCAAGTGACTTGCCAAGGGTCACACAGCTGGGAAGTGTCTGAAGCTGGATTTGAACCTAGGACCTCCCGTCTCTAGGTCTGACTCTCAATCCACTGAGCTACCCAGCTGCCCCTGGTGCTAACATTCTAATAAAAAGAAAATAAACGTCCATTCAAAACCTTCATAACTTCAAAGATTATGGCAGAGATTAAGTAAGAAAGACATCTTTTAAATTTGAGGTAGAAGAGATTTGGCATTAGTGATGCAAAAAAACAAAGTAGGATGGAGTGGGGTGAGGGAGCATTGAAACATTCTTTAAAATGCCCAGAACAGAAAAGCAAGACATTTTTGAAAGTGTATAAAATTCAATTATACTTTAAAAAATTAAAAAGTCAGCAGTATGAAATGCATAGTTTCATATGCAACCTTTTTGTGTGTTCTGTGTATAAGGAAATGCTCTTTTTTGGAACTTAAATTTAAAATAAAGCCAATGATTTTTTTAAAATGGCTTAGTGTTCATTTTTTTTCTATTCCCTTGCTAATTTGTTCTCTTCAAATATTTATTCACTGCTTTCAATATCTGTTGCTTCTATTCTCTTACCTCTCATTCACTTCTCAAGCCTTTGCAGTCTGACTTCTTTTTCCATCATTCAATTGAAACTTCTCTTAGGTCACTAAAGGCATTTGGGCCTTTTCTTTTGGTCTTTTCTCATCATCATTTTCTTCCCTTAGGAATATTGTACTAAATTTTAAAGAATTTACTTCCAGAACTGTTTTACATGATTGCACATTTAAACATAGATTATTTACCAACTGGAGGGTGGGAAGAAAATTCAAGATTCAAAAAAATTTTTTAAATGTTGGAAACCATTTTTACATATAATTAGGGAAAAAAATAAATTTAAAAAATTATCTCTCAGGTGCAGCCATGTATCATAATGGATAGAGCACCAGACCTGGAGTCAGGAGGATCTGGGTTCAAATTAGGCCTCTAACATTTTCTAGCTTTGTGGCCCTGGACAAGTCACTTAATTCCAACTACCTCACCCTTGCTGCTCTTCTGTCTTAGAATTGAGATTATGAGAGAGTATAAAGGGTTAAAAAAAATTTTTTTTTAATTTTAAAAAATGTATTCCCTGGTATATCCCCCCCTCTCTCCTTCCCTACACCATAGAAGGAATTACCTGACCAAAAAAAAGTGTATCTATAAATTATATGTTTTGTGTTTCTATTTGCCAGTTCATTCTCTGAAGTACATTCGCAAGTTGTTGTTCAAATATTAATTCTGGAGTGGGGTGGAGCCAAGATGGCAGCATAGACTTACCTGATCTCTATCAAATTACCCTCCCCAAAACTATATGATAAGACATCTCAGAATGAATTTTGGATCAGAATAACCAACAAAAAGATGGAGTAAAATAATCAGTCAGCCTAAAACAACTAGTGCACCAGGGTAGAAGTAGAGGCCAAAACAGCACACCAAGGCAATCACCACCATAGCAACAGGCCCTGGGGGCACAGAATCAGCAAAAGCTTTTCTGAGCTTTTCCTGCTTGTCATTTCTTACCACACAGTAGTATTCCATTACAATCATATGCCATAGCTTACTCAGCCATTTCCCAATTGTTGGGTATCCCCTCACTTTACAATTCTTTGCCCCCTCACAAAAAGAGCTGCTTTAAATATTTTTGTGCATATAGGTCCTGCCCCCATTTTTTGTCTCTTTGGTATATAAGCCTAGTAATGGTTGCTAGGTCAAAGGGTAGGTACTGTTTTATAGCCCTTTGAAAATAGATCCAGATTGCTCTCCTGAATGAGTGACTTAATCAGTTTACAATTCCCTCAACAATGCATTCATATCCCAGCTTTCCCACATGCCCTCCAAGTTTTGTCATTTTACTTTTCTGTTATAATAGTCAATCTGCTGGAAATGGGGGGGGGAGGGTTCCTCAGAGTTTTAATTAGCATTTTTCTAATAGTACTTTAGAGCATTTTTTGTATGACTATAGAAAACTTTAATTACTTTGTTTGAGAACTTCCTGTTTATATCCTTTGACCATTTATCAATTGGGGAATGATTGTATTTGAGAAATGAGGCCTTTATTCAAGAGGCCTTGTACAAAAACATGTGCACCATTATGATTCCTGTATATTACTTTATTTATCCTATGTATCCCTCTTTAGTTTCTGACCTCCATCTCCCCCAATTTTTCCCTTTTTCTATCAGCTCCACCCCGCCCCATCTCTTATCCACTTATCCTCCTATTTTCCTTTAAGGAAGATGGCTTTCTATACCTAATTAATTGTGCATGTTCTTCCCTCACGGGGCCAATTTTGATGAGAGTAAGGTTTACATGTTCTCTTCCCTACCTCTCCCATCTTCCCCTCCACTGTGAATGTTCTTTCATGCCTCTGTAAAGAATTACATTAAGGGTTTCACTAAATATGTGGGAATTCTAAAATAATATGGTGGTCGCCGATTTAAAATATTATAGCTCAAGTCAAGATGACTTTTAATAGCTTTTATTTACAGAGGTAGAAAGAGTGAAAGTAGAGAAATACAAAAAGGGGGTAGAGAAGATGTCTAGCCTATTCACACTAAATACTGCTCAGGTGCTCAGCTCAGCCTGGCAGGGCTTGCTAACCCTTGACAGGGGGACCCGGTGTTCCACCCACAGGGCCTCCTCCTCCAAGAGGGGAAGTCTCTCCTCAGCTAATCTCTCTCCAGAAGCCAGGAAAGGAAAGCCAGCTACTCACTCATTCAAGAAACAATCCAAGAGTCAAGGTCCCAAGTCGAAGCTGAGATCTAAGTCCCAAGTCACTTCCTGAAGACCACTCCCAAAGATGACCTCTGAAGATGACCTCCCAGCAGAGGAAATTAAGGACTTTTTATAGTCACTTCCTGTCCCTTCCCCTCTTCACAGGGGTCAATCACTGCTTCCACATTTCCTAGCACTGCCCAAGGGGCAGTGTCTGTGGGATCCACTTCTCACCCTCTGAAGGTGTCAACTTTTATCAAAGGATTCACAAGTTTCTGATTAAAAGGGTAGAGTTCTCCAAGTAAGTGACTTGTGAATTCTCTTACTTGATAACAAAGTGTTAAGTAGGGGTTAAGTAAGTGTAAACTCAAAATGGACACAGAGAATAAAGAATTCCCTTTCACACCTTTATGTTCAATAATTTACCACATTCTATTTTTCTCTTCACCTTCCTCCTAATTCATTGCTCTTTCTCATACCTTAATTTTATTTTACTTTTTAGTATCATCCCATCATATTGAACTCACACTCCTGCCCTTTGTCTATGTATACTCCTTCTAAATACCCCAATTATGACAAATTTCTTTGGCATTACAAGAATCATCTCCCAATGTAGGGATATATACAATTTAATCTTATTGAAGCTTTTTGATTCTCTTTCCTATTTACTTTTTTATGATTCTCTTGAATCTTGTACTTAAGAGTCAAATTTTCCATTCAGCTTTAGTCTGTTTGAAAGTTCTCTATTTCATTGAATACCCTGTTCCCCTGTGGCTGCAAGTGCTGGTATATGCTGGGCTCCTTCTCACTCTGCCACTGTACCCCAAGACTGAAACTGGTTTTGTGTATAGGTAATGCAACAAGAGTCTTGTACCTAGAGGAAGCAAAGGGACCCCTATAATCTCCTTCTGAGCAATTGTCCAACCCCTCCTCTATCTTTCCATCTGTAGGTGAGAGTTCTGAAAGAAATGCTGCTTCAGTTACACCCAAGGCCCGTTGCCTCCATGGGATCTGCCATGGTGTGCTGTGCTCCACTTCCACTCTGGTGCACTAGATCTATCATGTAGGTCTGGAAAATTACTACACCTGGTCTTTTTGTGGGTTATGCTATTTCAGAATTCATTTTGAGGCATTATAATATTGCTTTTTGGAAGATAATTTGGTAAAAATCAGATAATCTCTGCCATCTATGTTCATCATTTCTTATGGCACAATAGTTTTTCCATGTACTATCAATTGGGGAATGTTTTGTATTCTTGTGCATTCAGATAAATTCTCTATATATTTGAAAAATGAGACCTTTGTTAGAGACCCTTGCTATAAAATTTTTTTTCTCCATTTTGTTGTTCCCCCTTGAATTTTGGATTAATTGGTGTTGTTTGTATAAATCCTTTTTAATTTAACATAACCAAAATTATCCATTTCATTTTTAATAATATTCTCTATGTCTTGTTTGAGCATAAATTCTTCCCTTAACTATAAGCCCAACAGGTAAACTTGTCCATGTTCCCCCAATTTGTTTATGGTATCACCCTTTCTTTCTAGATCAAGTATCCATTTTGACTTTATCTTCATGTATGCTCTGAGATGTTGGTCTATGCCTAGACTATACCATATTGTTTTCTGGTTTTTGTCAAATAGTGAGTTCTTCCCCAATAACTTAGATCTTTTGGGTTTATTGAACACTAGGATATGTAAGATTTAAATTTAGTGGTTCGACTTATATTATGTGAAATACCATGGTTGGCCGGAGAACTTGAATTCTCAAGTCAGAAGTTTACTTACAAAAATAGAGTGGGAAACAATGAGGTAGAGAAATGTGAGAGAGGTTAGAGAAAATACCTACACTAGTCCTCAGTCAGGAGGACTGGTAGTGAGTAACTACTGGCCTCCTCCAAGATGGAAGCTAGTATCTTAAGAAACTAGGAAAGTAGTCAGTCCTTTTCACTCACCCAATTAGGTAGTTCAGGAGTCAGAATCCAAGGTTGATGCCATGATCCCACAGTCTAAGCCACAGTCTCCAGTGAAGTTCCCTCAAAGACTATCTCCAGGAGATACTTCACTAGAGTTACCTTCACCAGATTGACTGCTCAGAGATTTTCATGGCTTTTATAGTGGTTTTCTGTCCCTGCCCCTTTTCATGGGGGCCAATCACAGTTTCCAAATTGTTTGAGTTGTCACCTTTGGATTCTTGTGATATAATGCTGTAATCTCTTTGCTAGTATTTTATTTAAAAATTTTTGCACCAATATTCATTAGGGAGATTGGTATACAGTTTTCTTTCTCTGTTTTAGCTCTTCCAAGTTTAGGTATTAGTATTGCATTTGTATCATAAAAAGAATTTGGAAGAATTCCTTCTTCCACTACCTTTCCAAACAGTTTATGTAGTATTGGAGTTAATTGTTCTTTGAAAGTTTGGTAGAATTTACATGTGAATTTATTTGACCCTGGAACATTTTTCTTAGGAAATTCTTTGATGGTTTGTTCAGTTTCTTTTTCTGTGATGGAGTTGTTTATTTACTATAGAAAAGTGTTCTGTTTACTCTTTTGTTAATCTGGGAAGTTTATATTTTTGTAAATATTCATCTATTTAGATTATCAAATTTCCCCCCCCCTTACCCTTCTGTCTCTCTCCTTTCAGCTTTTCCTTGTTCACAAATGTTTTACTTCTTACTACCACCTCCCCCAGTGTGCCCTCTTTTTTGTATACCCCTCCTCCATTTTCTCATTACCCTTTCCCTCTTATGTTTCTATTGGGTAAGGTAGCTTTCTGTAGTGGGTAAGTGTGGGTATTATTCCCAGTTTGAGCTAATTCCAGTGAGAGTAAAATTCAAATATTACCCACCACACCCCCTATCTTCTCCTTCAGTGAAATGACTCTTAGGTACCTTTTCATGTAAGATAATTTACCCCCTTCCATCTTTCCTTTTCTCTTCATCCCATGTTTACCTTCCCTTGATTTTTTTTATATCAACCCATCCTATTCAGCTTACTCTATGTATACTCCTACCTATTGCCCTAATAGTGATTAAGTTCTTAAGTATCTTAAGTACTTTAAGTATCTCAAATATTTTAATTACCTCATATGATTCAAATATATATCTTAAGTATCACCTTCTGAAGTATGAATGTACTCCATTCAACTTTATCGAATCCCTTTAATTTTCACTTTTCTGTGCTTCTCTTTAGTGTTGAATTTGGTTATCAAATTTTCTTTTCAGCTGTTTTTTTTGGAGGGGGGTGGTCAGGAATTCCTGGAAGTCCTCTATTTTATTAAATATCACTTTCCCCCCCTGGAGTTATTCTCATTTTCACTGGATTTGTAATTCTTGGTTGTAGGACCAGATCCTTTGCCTTTCAGAATATCATATTTCATGCCTTCTGGCTCTTTAATGTAGAGGCCGCCAAGCCTTGTGTATTCCTGATATTTGAATTGTTTTGTGGCTGCCTGTAGCCACAAATTAATATATTTGTGGGTGGACACCTGAGAAGGGAAGTTAGAAACTGAGGGAAAATGGGTGATGGGAATAGAGAGAGATGGGGAACAAAAAAAAGGAAAAAAGACTCAGAGACAAAGGGTTCAACAACATGGGCTCCCATATGTGTGCTCCTCTGATGATGGAAAAGAGAGAGAGCTACATGTGCTCCCAGTCTTTTGTTGGAGAATCAAGGAATGGGGAATGGGAGGTAGCTAAAGAACATGTGACAATGGCATATGATTTGATATTGGCTCAATTGACAACCACAAGATCAAAGAGGAGGTTAATCAAACATGTCACCTGGTAGGGAATCTGGTCTGTCAAGGTAGGAGCTGGACCCTGTGGCAGATAATGTCCTGCCCAGGAATTCTCTTGACCTTTGGCCGTAGGTTTGGAGAGTGGTCAGAATTAATAGAGTACCAAATAAATACAATGATCAAGAAATATTATGACCATGAGTCTGGTACATGAGCACATAGGTTACAATATTAATACATCAATAATACTTTCAAAATTAGAATATACCTGGGATACTACATGTTTCTTGCAGTACTTTTTTCCTTGATCTGGGAGTTTTTGAATTTTGTTATTATAGTTTTAGGAAGTTTTATATTAGGATCTCTTTCAGGTTTTTGGTGGGTTCTTTAAATTTTTGTTTTCCCCTCTTGCTTAAAGACATCACAGCAGTTTTCCCTGATGATTTCTTATAATATGGTGTCAAGCCTTTTTTTCCTCCTTAAATCATAGCTTTCATTTATTCTGATGATTCTTAGATTGTCCTCCCAGATCTATTTTCCAGATCAATTGTTTTTCCAAAGAGATATTACAGATTTTCTTCTATTTTTTTCATTCTTTTGATTTTGTCTTATTGCTTCCTTATTCCTTATGGAATCATTTGTTCAATTCAAAATTTTAGGAAGTTATTTTCTTCCTAGACCTTTTGTAGTTCTTTCTATTTTGGCCCATTCTAGTATTTAGGGAGTTTTCTTCAGTGGTTTTTTTTTTTTTTTGGTAGGGCCCTATTTCCATTTAGCCCATTCTAACCTTTATGAAGTTGTTTTCCATAGTGTTTTTTGGGGGGAACCTCCATTTCCTTTTTGCCCTTTCTAGTTTTCAAGTTGCTCAATTTTTCTATTGTTTCTTTTATTATTTTCTTTATAAATTTTTTTTTAAATTTCTTCAAAGATGTCTTTTGGGGCCTGGCATCGTTTTTCACTTTTCTCTAAGGCTCCATATATTTTCTTTTCCCCATTGTTATCTTTATTTTTAAAATATATTTTGGTCTTTCTTGTCATTGAAATAATTTTCTTTAGTTAAGGTTTTATTTTGTCTTTTGCCCATTTCTCTAGTTATTCTTTCCTTCTCCTCCCCCCCTCCCCCACCCCTCACTTCATTACCTTGTCTATCTGCTGAGGTTTTGCTCTGCTCTGGGGATGGAGGGAGAGCTGTTCAAAACTTGCAGTATAGCCTTCTCTGGTGTTTATGGTAGGTCTGGGTGTCTTTGAGCCCTTTAGAATGCACTTTCAGGGAGTAGACTGACTGGCTTCTCATAGAAAGGCTTGTAGCATTTTTTTTTTCCAGTTGGATTCCATCCCCCCTGCTTTTTGTTTCACTGTTGTCTCTTGTATTGAGCTGTTCCTCACTCTGCATTCTCTTTGCTTCAAGCTATTTGGCAGCTTCTAGGGCTCTCCCCAACTCTGGAAGGGGATAGGGCTGGTATTCTTCTGGTTTCATTGCCTCAGACCAAACAGAAGGCTGCTCCCACCTTCATAGGACCTGTCTGCTGTTTCATTGCTTCAGGCTGCTTGGCAGTGAGTAGAGCTGGGATGGTGTGTGCTCAGTAAGCTCCTCCATGCAACACTTGCTGGGCTACTTTCCCCTTTCACCCCAACCGAGATGTATCCCTCTTGCTTTTCTTTGTTTTGAGGTAATTTATTTTCTACTTTTGGGTGTTTGGGCAAGCTGAGTTACCCTTACTCCACCATTTTAGCTCCTAGCATCTCTCTATATTTTAGATATGACACATCTCTCCTCTGCCCATTCCACTGGGGAAAGTCTTCACATGCTTTAGGTAGACATCCCCCTAACTCATAGATGGGTTTAAAGCCTGTCGGTTACCCTCAATCTGGTTTAGCCCACCTGCTAAGACAGTTTTATCAATGTGTGACCACTGCTCATGTTATAGCTGTAGTCACAGGTAAGAATTGGGTGATAAGTGTACCCCAAAGGTATATAAACAGCCTTGAAAAGGGCTTGGTACATCCTCCTGCCACTAGTGCTAGTCCTTGATGAACATCCCATACACTCCATATAGTATAAAGTATATGCTCTACTTCTACAGCACAGTGCTTGTCAAGGAATAAGTGCTCAATAAATTATTTCAGTTTTTCCATGTTATGTTCTTCAATATTTAGGTCACATATCTCTTTTTGAAGTTATTATGCTATGTGGTATAAGAAATTAAGAAATTGATCTTTGTTACCATAATATCTCTGATGTGAGTTGATAGCCAAGATATGTAAACTAAAAGAAATAAAAGCCACCCCAAGAGATAAGTGGTCAAAGTATATAAGCAGAGGAGAGTTGGGGGAAGATAATAATAGATCCCCTAATAAATAGGCCAGATCCCCTAATAAAGTTCTAAAAATGCACCAGAAAGAATGATAAAGAAAATAAAAAAGATTTTATCTGTAAACTGCTCTATTCAATCCTGGATTGTATAAAAAACCTCTGGAAGTACAGAGTAGAGACTAGGAGGACTGTGGTGCCTTGGACAGTAGTCATAAAGGTGGTTGGAAGAGGGAAGGATTTGGGGAGAAAAAACTGAGATGAACATGCAGTCAAACTAGTTTTTAGCTGTAAACTTAAAGCTTTGTCACTCTTCCAGACTGATGATTTTCCACTAAATTTTGACAGCCTTCATTATTTCATTTAATGTACGTTTGTTGAGCACCCATTATGTATGAGATATTGTGTTAGGTGTCAATGAAGTGTAAAAAATCCCTGATAAAACACTTGAGAACCACCTTCCTTGGCTTACAAATTAGTCAGGAGGAGCTATCCAATTGCTACAAATGACTGGCAGTGAGTATTCTTGAAAGATCTTGTTTGCCACATAAGCAAAGTCTGAGTCAAAGAAGTAAGAAATGACATGGGGGAAAATACTGAGATAGAGGGTTGTCACCTCCATGACAGAGCCCTTATTTGGTAAATTTTTAACTATTTTCAGAGTACCTCACACTTTATGAATTTGTTCCTATAGCGGATCCGTGCCCTTTGGGAGGAACATGGCAAAAGGGAAAAGAAATAACTCGACCCGATGTGATAGGATTAGAATCATCGAGAAATACAGCATGTTGATCCGAAAATAGTGCCACTGTCTATTATCTTTTCTAAGCCGTATAGTAGAAATAGGGAAATAGTGTTTCCCTAGGAACTTGTTTGTAGAGATGTTGCCACCCAGGGGGAAAGTAATTTTCTCTGTTCCAGAATTTTCTCACCTGTGAACTGAAAGTAATATTAAGTGTCTAATACAGATTCATGTCCTGTTTGCCTCCGGAAGTCCATAGAATCTTTGTAGTCCGAAAGTTTTTTATACACATGCCCAGAATTGTTGATGAAAAAAGAATGAAGAAGTCCATTTACTCCAGGAGACGGGGGACCTGGCTATCCCTCCCTAGACGCGCTTAAGCAGAGGAGCCCACAGACTTTTTATTGGCTTGTCTGGACCCAGAAAAAGAAAGTGCCTTTAGTCCAGGCGGGACTCTCGGGCTCTGCCCTGGTTAATTTCAGTCAGAGAAAAGGCGGGGGCGGGAAGGGGAGGAGAGAAGGGGCGGAGCCCGCCACGTGGAGGGCCGGGGATTCTCGGAAGCCGCTTACGCTGGAATCGCGGCCACTTACGCTACGTCCCCAGTTCATCTGCGCCGCTGGCGTAAACTTCCCCACCGGCGAAACGTCTGTGGCCGGGGGAGGGGCAGGCCGGCGCGAGCTAAGAATCGCTCTTCTACGTGGCCTCGGGCAGACATCGCGGGCCCCTGGAGGGAACCTCCAACCCTCCCAGGGGAGACGGCTTCCGAGCGGAGGAGGCTGGTGAGGAGGCCACGGAGGGGTACGAGGAACCAGGCATGGGAGGGGGTCCGAGCGGTGGGTTGACTGGGAGGGCGCTTCCCGTGAAGCTTGGAGTGGCATCTGGCTTGGGGCGCACGACTTGGGGGTGGGAGTGAGAAAGGTTTGAAGGGATCCTGGGGCAAGGGTGGGGGGCACCGACGGGTCCAGCCCGGGATTGGGATGGGCATATGCCCGCGCTGGGATCCGGGTGCCCACGTATGCCGCCGGAGCAGGAGGATGGGGATGGGGTCGTGGTACCCAAGAAGCGCTGGCTCTGCAGCCTCTGCCTCGTCCATCCCTCTGCGGCGCTCCAGATGCCCCTTGCCTCGACCGACTGGTGGAGAGGCCCGGCAAAGTTCGAGGAGTCGGCTCCTCTCTGAGGGACCTCTGGCCCATCCCCATCGTCGCCCTGCGGGCCGACTAGGGCACCTGTTTATTTACCTTCGTTCAGGTGTCTACTCACCTGGGACACCCCCTCCCCCCATTCCCATCTTCGGAGCACAGATGTGTGCCAAAGCGCTGGGTATACCAAGAGAAGTTAGAAACAGCCCCTGACCTCGGGGAAGGAGCCCACTTCTGATGGGTTAGGCAACATGGAAATAGCTAGGGAGGAGGAAGATGTACAGAGTAGTAGAGCAGTGGATGCCTTTTGGGTGTTCTGGACCCAATGTATATAGGTGTACATTTCTATACCATATATACATATGCACATACACATATACACATACACACCTACACCCACATAAAGAGCACAGATGTCAGGAAAAATGGAAGGGATTCTGGAAAAGGAAGGCAGTAAGGGGAATGGAAGGGAAGCAGGGAATGGCCTCCTGGAGTTGGTTGGGTTTAAATTGGGTCTTGGAGGAAGTCAGGGAAACTAAGGTGGAGGTGAGGGGACCAAGTATTTTTCCAGGCATAGAGCAAGTACAGAGCCTGGAAATGGGAGTTGGTATATTCCAGAAATTGCAAGTAGGACATGGAAAATAATTTGTGGCAGGTAGGAATAGACAGGCTCTTGACTAAGTTCTATTGTTGATTTAAAAAAAAAAATCTCTTCTAGTGGTTACATTTATCATCAGAGGTCTTTTTATAATGTGTAGCCTATAGTGAGTATTTTTATGAAAAGGTTGGAAGTGAAGTTCAGTGTTCTATTTAAATTTAGATAGGAACTTTCTGTTTTGAACTCCTAAAAAGCAGAATTGAGAAATTAGTTAACTTGGTCAAAAAATAAAAAACTATTTGATAGAAGTAAACTGAGTGCAAATACCTTTTGTTCCAAGTACCTGGTCATCTCCTTTAAATAGACTTGAGACTTTGTCTTCCTTTATAGATCTAGAACCAAAAGGTCATCTTGAACAATGCCCTTATTTTACTCTTGAGGGAACTGAGGCCCCCAAATGGAATGAGATGCTCAGATTCCAGACAGGATAATATCCATGCCTTATGCTGGATTAATTTAAGAATTTCAGTATGTCTGAGCAAAGGTATTGGAAAGAACACTGGCTGGCAAACCAATGGCTTCTGATTGAACCTTCATTTCTTTCTAGTTTTGTAGCTTTGGGTAGTGAACCCCGCCTAGGCTCATATTTTTTTTTTTTCTTACAGCCCTTACTTTCTGTCTTAAGAACAACTTTAAAATAGGACAAGGACTAGGCAAATGGGGTTAAATGACTTACCCAGCCAGAGTCACAAAGCTAGGAAGTGTCTGGGGTCAAATTTGAACCTACATCCTCCTAACTCTTGACCTCATGTTCTATCTATCCACTGACCTACCTATCTGCCCCTCCAAGGCTCATTTTTTAATGTAATTTTTTTCCTCAAATAATGAAAATATACATTTTCCCTTTCAATTTCTCCTTCAAAACCTTTGTAACATCTATAATCACATAAAACAAAATTTGGCTTTGGCTAAGACTAATTTTCTTTACCTGAAAAATAGGAATGAGAAACATTGTTGTCCAAGGAAGGTGGGTTGAGGGGTCAGTCTTGGAGCCAGGGTGATCTGGGTGACTGGCTTCTGATAAATCTGGGCAAGTCCACAGATCACCAGGATGGCAAATTCCAGAACTGTTGCAACTCTGAATTGGTAGAGGTTACCAGGAGCTCCCTGCCCTGAAGAAATCACAAATCTTCACACACACACACACACACACACACACACGCACGCACGCACACACACACACACACACACACACACAGCCATTGGAGTGCCTGTCTTGCCTATCAGGGTTATTTCTCTGTCTGACATGTACAGTGCACTGAGTAATTTGTGGGGGGATACAGCTACAAAGTGTTTTTCCTGCTCTCAGTGAGACTTATGCTTAGGATAGATTTGGGAGAATCAGATGTATTCTCAGAAGATACTTTCAGTTGCGATAGTGAAGGATAAAAGGTGGTCTGAAGATCTTGCACCTAGCACAGTACTTTTTTTTTTTTAAATCACAGAATCTTTGTGTTGGAAAGGACTTTTCAGGACATAGACCAACCATACCTGAACAAGGAACTCCACTATGTTTCCAACAAATGGTCCCTCAGCCTTTTCTTGGTTACTCCAAGCCTGGAGAAATTCGGTGCCATTCCATTTCTAGAGCAAAGAAAGAATTTCTATTTTTAGGGTAGGACATCAGGGATCATTTTGTGGAGAATCGATATTAGAGCTGGAACTTGAAAAGTGGTTAGGATTCCAAGAGAAAGAATCTGGGGGAAAGGACAGTTTAGGCCTAAGGAGTGGTGGAGGAGAAGTATACAGGGTATGGGTAGAACTGTTTGGCCAGAGCATAGTACTTGTAAAGGGGATCAATCTGAGATTAGTAAAGAAAGATAAAGTGGTGTCAGCCTTGAATGGATTTGAGCTGGGCCTTGGAGGAAGAGAATTTAAAGAGGAAGAGAGGATGTTTTAGTAGAGAATATGCCAAGGACAGTAAAGGAATTGAGTTGATGGGTGTCTTTCTGTTGAGAAGTAAATTGGGTATTTACAGTGAGGCTAGATTATAGATTATAGCTTTGAAAGTTAGTCTCAGAGTTTACACTTGATTCAGTATGTAGCAATTTTAAGTTCTTGAGTAAGTGAATGACATGAAGAAAATACTGATTTAGAAAAATTAGTCTGGCAGTATATGGAAGTGAATGACCCTTATACTATTGTGGTTATCTGGTAATAAATTATAGTTATCTGATGTGAGGTAATAAGGACTTAAATTAGTTAAGGATAAGTCCCAACTAAAATCCCATCTTTTATGGAAAGCCTTTCCCAACTCTTCTTTATTCTAATGTCTTCCCTCTTAGTTATTTCTTATTTTATCTTGTAAATAGTTTCCTTTGTATATATTTGTTTATGTGCTATCTCCTTCATTGAATTGTAAGCTTCTTGAGTACAGGAATTGTCCTTTGCCCTTTTTTGTATTCTAGCACTTAGTACAGTACCTGGCATTGTGTTTAATGTTTTATTGATTGATTTAGAATGAGGAGTTGTAGAGATAACTCAGGCCTGGGGAGGCTAAATGTTTTGCCAAATGTGAAAATAGTAATAAAGTAGCAGAGAATTTTGCTACTATATAAAGAATAATTAATATGAAAATTCAGAGAAATATGAGATTTGTTTGAGGATGAAGAGCAAAGAAAAAAGAAACAAAATAAATAATACAAAGTTGGTATGGAAAAACAACAAAATTCAAGTTGAATAGTCATCAGTGGTCATACCACACCGTCAAAGTATACCTTCCTTTTTAGTCTGTAAAATAACTCTTCGAGGGCTGGGGAAAAGAGTATGAATACAATATGATTCCCTACCCTCATATCTGATAACCTAGTGGAGAAAATAAGATGTAAACAAATATATTGCAGAGTAGAATATTGGTATCATAAAAAGTTCAGAGGATGTGCCTAGAAGGAGAAATGGGAGATGGGAAGGTATTGTGGAAATGGGCCAGGTGACTCTGGGAAGGCTTTTTTAAAAATTTGTTTTTATTTTACTGATTAATTATGAAATTTTTTCCATGGATACATGATTCATATTCTTTCCCTCCCCTCCTCCCACTACCTCCCATAGCCAACACATAATTCCACTGGGTTTTACATGTGTCATTGATCAAGACCTATTTCCATATTATTGATATTTGCACTACGGTGATCATTTAGAGTCTACATCCCCAATCATATCCCATCTACCCATGTGGGCAAGCAGTTGTTTTTCTTTTGTGTTTCTGCTCCCACAGTTCTTTCTCTGGATGTGGATAGTGTTCTTTCTCATAAGTCCTTCAGGATTGTCCTGGATCATTGCATTGCTGCTAGAGGAGAAGTCCATTACAATCAATTGTGCCACAGGGTATCAGTCTCTGTATATTAGGTTCTTCTAGTTCTGCTCCTTTCATTCTGCATCAATTCCTGGAGGTCATTCCAGTTCACATGGAATTTGTCCAGTTCATTATTCCTTTTAGCACAATAGTATTTCATCACCAGCAGATACCACAATTTGTTTAACCATTCCTCAATTGAAGGGCATCCCTTTGTTTTCCATTTTTGCCACCACAAAGAGTGAGGCTACAAATGTTTTTGTACAGATCTTTTTCCTTGTTATCTCTTTGGGGTACAAACCCAGCAGTGATATGGTTGGATCAAAGGGTAGGCAGTCTTTTAAAGCCCTTTGGGCATAGTTCCAAATTGCCCTCCGGAATGGTTGGATCAATTCACAACTCCACCAACAATGTATTAATGTCCTTATTTTGCCACATCCTCTCCAACATTCATTAGTTTCCATTGCTGTCAAGGTAGCCAATCTGCTAGGTGTGAGTTGGTATCTCAGAGTTGTTTTGATTTGCATTTCTCTAATTGTAAGAGATTTAAAACACTTTTTCATGTGCTTATTAATAGTTTTTATTTCTTATCTGAGAATTGCCTTCATGTCCCTTGCCAATTTATCAATTGGGGAATGGTTTGATTTTTTTTGTACAATTGATTTAGCTCCTTATATATTTGAGTAATTAGACCTTTGTCAGAGGTTTTTGTTATAAAGATTTTTTCCCAATTTGTTGCTTCCCTTTTAATTTTCATTGCATTGGTTTTGTTTGTACAAAACTTTTTAATTTAACATAATCAAAATTATTTATTTTACATTTTGTACTTTTTTCTAACTCTTGTTTGGTCTTGAAATCTTTCATTTTAGAAGGCTTCTTAAAGGAAGGTGGTATTTGATCTGGTAGGGTTTCAGTTGGTAGAACAGTGGGGGCATGTTCCAGATTGGGGAACCAACATGAGTCAAAAACAGAGCCAAGAAAGGGTAAATTGACTTAGAAATTAAATTTTCTTTCTTGTGGAAAGTTATCTGTATTCACACCAGGTAGATTTGGAGCTAGCAAAACCAGTTAGAAGTTGGAAAAAGCTCCAGAGTTTCATGGTTAGAGGTGCCAAATAAACTTGTTTTCCATTCAACTGGAGATTTGAATTGTCTTTGTTCATCTCTTTCTTGTCAGCCTTGAAACATCATTCCGCCCTCTTGTCCCTGCCCTGAGAGTATTGTTTGGGAAGTAATAAAGCCACCAAATCATGTAGTCTAGAGAGAAGATGATTAAAGTGCTTAGGCAGTAGTTTGTCTAGTTATGATTGTGTAAAGCACTTTGATCTGGGGGAAAAAGGACTTACTTAGAGAATTTTTTCAGTACACTAATCTGAGCTTTTACTTGTCCATTATATTCTTTTCTCCTGTGCTTAGGTCATTTAGCTCAATTGTTAGTGTGATATTAATTGGAGAATCTTACATTTTGGAGCTAAAAACAGTTTGCAATCATCTGGTCCAAGGCTTGACAATATGCTTGTTTTACTTTCAATAACTAACTCCCTCCCCCCAAACAATAACAACAATAAAAACTCTTTACAGCTGGACATATTTTGACTTTTGAGGAAAGACAAACAAAAGAAAGAAAAAAGATTATTTTTTAATAGGGTGTTTCTATCTAATCTCGTATTGAAATCCCAGTCATCAAAGGTCTGTACAAGAATCCAAAAGGTACTTGGGAAAAGTGAAAATGAGGGAGTTGAATACATCTTGCCAGGGTAATGGGGTTCCTATGTGGGGAAAATAGAAGTTTCAAAAGAGACTTGGTGAGAATCTAAGCCCCTTAGTTCCAGTGAAATATCTTATAACATAAGCCATTGGTTCCCAAAAGAACAAGGTGGAAAATTATTCAGAGAAATATCAGAAAAATATAAAAAGAACAGAAAAATTATCAGTGAAAACCTTCTCCCATGGAAAAAACTCCCAAATTCATATACTACCAACAAGAAGAGAGTATTTTATATACAGTGAAATAGAGATTCAAAATTTCTGGACATTTTAAAGCCATGGAAAAGTATTTTTAAAAACATCTATACTTATGACAAATTTTGGATAAAAATAAATCTAAGCTAAAAATCCTTTTAAAGATACATTTTTGCTTCTAAAATTATTTTCTGAATTATATTGTTAAGATCCTCACTTGAATGTACAGTATTTATTGTGAACTTTATAGAAAATAAAAACAAATATATAAAACTTAGTTTTCATCACTAATAATTCTTTAACTATTAATATATGTAAATAAGTTTACATAGTTGTTCCAAGCATGTACATACTTTTTTGGGCGTGCTACTTGTTTGTGATTTCATGTATGGGCAGTCACATACTTAATAGCTGTATAGTATTCTTTGCTGTCAGTACACTCTAGTTTGCTTAGGATTCATCTATTAGGCATTTATGTTATTTTCAGAGTATAGTTTATTTGGAAAAGAATAATGCACTTATTAATTGTATCTACTAAAAATGTTTGACTAATGACGTTACAAAGAATCAAATTTAAAGGAATAATAACACCTTTTGGTGTTACTTTGTCTATCCTAAGTGGCTGTTCCATCTCCATGGGGAGCTATGAAGTAATCCCTTCCTTTCTCAAGATCTTAGCACATTTTTGCTAGCCCTTATCTCTTCATACTTATTAAGACGTGTAAGAACAGAGCAGAGGACAGCTAACTTCTTTCCTTAGGAGTTATAACCCATGTTGGTATCAGCATGTACGTGTTCCTTATATAGAAGAACCTTATGTACTGTAGGAATACTCTTCCTCTTCTGAACATTTGACTTCTCGTTGCTTCTCTGGCCTTTAGTTTCTGTTTGTTTCTCTACTCTTCCTTCCTTTCCTTGCAGTTCTCCCCCAATATTTTCTCTCTCTCTCTCTCTCTCTCTCTCTCTCTCTCTCTCTCTCTCTCTCTCTCTCTCTCTCTCTCTCTCTCTCTCTCTCTCTCTCTCTACTTCCCATCCCCAGGCTTCTGAGCCTCACCTGGCCCTCTGTACTTAGACTTGACTTCTTCATTGGCCTTCTGCTCCAGACTCAGAGCATCCATACCTGTGGCTCTAGGCTTACACACTTAATGGATTTGAACTCATACTTACTAGGAATATTCTACCTGATGCCTAGTTTTTATGTCTTTACAAGAAGCAGGAACAATTTGTCAGAGGAAGAAACCCTCAACATTATGGCAAAAATATGGAAAATAGTGTACTTTTTGGACTCAGTGCCTTAGTAACAGGAAGCTACAGAAAGTAATAACCATTTTGGGGGCAGCTGATGGCTCAATGGAGAGCCAGGCCTAGAGACAGGAAGTCCTGAATTCAAATTTAGCCCCAGATATTTCTTAGCTATATGACTCTGGAAAAATCACTTATCGGCACCCCCTCTCCCCCCCTGCCTATTCCTTACCTCTCTTTGGTTATAGAACCAATATACAGTGTTGATTCTAAGATCGAAGGTAAGGGTTTAAAAAGAAAGTAATCACTTTCAGAAAAGGAGCTGAAGTTTTAAAAATAAGAATAAAATATACAAGACTCACAGTCTCTAATATGTCACATGGAAAGGTCTCAGACTTATTTTTTTTTTCAGACTTATTTTCTAAGTTTTAACTATTAGTTTCTGCTACTTTTGATGTTTGATGTTTTAGTTTTTTCTATCTTAACTTTTTGAAAACTGAAGTTTTACTCTGTTTGAGACAAACTTCTCTTTTATATTATTATTATATTATTTCTTCCTAGGAACATTTTTCCTGTTAGGCTCTTCTGACTAATTGGACCCTAGATCCTGGGCACTTTTTTGGCTGCCTTACTCAGTAGTCACCTAACCCCACTGATGGCTGGTTTTTGTCTCGTTAGCACTTTAATGTTCACATAAAGTTTCATAAATATATCATTAAATTCCCATAGCGACTCTAAAGAGGTAAGTGCAATTATTACTCCTATTTTATAGTTAAGGAAATTGAGGAAAAGAGAAGTTAAGTAACTTGCCAGACAGGAAGTGTCTGAGGCTGAATTTGAACCTTGGTCTTTCTGCTTTCAGGTCTAGCACTCTATCTACTGCACTCCCTCAGAAGATTGAAGATTTGATAAAGTTGAGAGGAAGAAAGGAGCTACAGGTGATCTGCAAATGCTACCATAGTGTAGACCATATATATCTAGCCAAATTCTAGAGAGCAGTCCTTGGTGAAATCTGAAAATGTTCCGCATTTGCAGTATATGAAAGTAGCTCTCCAATATAGAGTCCTAAACTGTTGCTGCTTTTGCAGTTTGCTACATGAAAACATCATTGTTAGTGTGTTTGTTTACAGTCAAAATTCTTTGTATTTTAGTCTTTACCTTTTCCTATAAATGTGAAGAATATACATGTGGAAAGCATAGGTACCCCTGTATTCTCAAAAACAATAGAAGTCACCTGTGCTGTTTGGCACCGACTAGAACATATTATCTAAATTAACAATCATTGAAGAAATTGCTTTTAGAGTCTTCATGGAGCTCAATAAACAATTTCCAGAAGATTTTGTTGTCTAGTATCCTGTTTCTTCTACATAATTTTTTTTTAAAAACCCTTACCTTCCGTCTTAGAATCAATACTAGGAATTGTTTCCAAAGCAGAAGAGTAGTAAGGGCTAGCCAGTGGGGGTTAAGTGACTTGCCCAGGGTCACCCAGCTAGGAAGTGTCTGAGGTGAGATTTGATCCTAAGACCTTCCATCTCTAGGCCTGGCTCTCAATCCACTGAGCCACCCAGCTGCTCCCCTACATATAGATTTTTAAAAGATATTTGTGTGTGTGTGTGTGTTTAAGTACTTATGTAGCTAGGCACTATGCAGGGCTGAGAAGACAAAAATGAACATAACTTGTTTTCAAAGAACTTAGAGTATTCTATGACATCACTGTTTCATACATACAGAAATATAAATGGGAGTAGAAGGGAACCAATAAAGTGACCTGCGAAAGTTTGGGGGATTGGGAGGTGTCATTTAGTGGAACCAGAACCAGAATCAGTGGGGAGAGGAGGGTAGGGAGGTACAATGCATAGGTGGAAATCTAGCCCTATCCAGAACACCTGAGTGATAGCCCGGCCTCTTGACTTTGTGGTCCTAGGCAAGCCACTTAACCCTTTCAGTGATTCAGGCAACTTCCTTCAGATTGGCTCTTGCAGACCAGGTATCTGCATTGGAGGAAGGAATTTATTCATTTAGAGTACCCTACTTCAAAGTGAAGTCACAGATCTGATTCCCCAAAACCCTAACAAAAGGAGCAGCTTGGTGGCTGAGTGGATAAAGAGTCAGGCCTGGAGAGAGGAGGGTCTGGGTCCAAATCTGGCCTCAGACATGTCTTAGCTGTGTGACCCTGGGCAAGTCACTTAATCCCCATTGCCTAGCCCTTACCACTCTTCTGCCTTAGAACCCGATACTTAGAATTGATTCCAAGACAGAAGGTAAGGGTTTAAAAAAAAAAAAAAAAAGTCCTGTTTTCTGAGGACCAACTTAAGTTGACTGCTTAAGTACTGATTGTTTTGACCGCAGAGCACATGGCTCTCAGTCTTGCCTGTCCCCTTTTTATTTATGCAGTAAGAGGAGTGGAGTGTTAGATAAGAAGGGCAGAGCATGCCAAAAATCAGTTTGTAGTATACTACGAGAGTTTTATCTAGTGAATGACTGCTCTTGGAGAAACTCAACCCTATGGATATTGACACTCTCTTTATTTAAAAAACCCAGATAACCAAGAAGTTGCAGAAGACAACTTAAATAAGGACAGTTCACAGTCTTTGACAGGTAAATGGAGGAACGGGTTTTGTCATCTTTCCAAAGCCAGTAAGAAATAGATTTTCAGTATACTTGCTCTTCTTATTTTGCCTGGTTTATAGTCACAAAAAAATAGATTTTTTTAAAAGGGCTTTTGGAGTACATGCCCGAGGATCTGTGGCAGTGCATGAATTAGTAGAGAAGGAGTCCTTAGACCCAGTCAACAATGTGCCTTCCTGTGCTTGGAGACTTCAACACAAAGGTGGGCAAAATGTCAAAAAGCGAAGTTCAGGATCAAGACATGAAAGGCTACTCAAAAGCCTAGAACTTAGATATTACAGATATATTCTTGACAGTTGGAAAGCTTTATCATGGCAAGAACAAGCATCCCCAAAAGTGAAATTGTGTCTTCCTATATATAAGGTGTTAATATTGCAGTGCACCATCTCTGTCAGTCCAAAGAAGGCACAACCAATACTAGATTAGAAATAAGACTAAAAGTGAGAAGAGACTAATTATGGCACCTCCACCTCAATCTGTTTCATGAACTGGTGGCTCAAAAACAAAAATACTGTCTAAGGAAGTTTAACAGATAAAAGAACAGTCATCATAATAAAGAGATTGATAGAGCCAAAGAACTACTTGAACTATTCCAAGAGGAACAACTTGACATCCAAGGGCAACATAGATCTAGAGTACAAGGTCATTTGTAAGACTTTGTGGAACAGCAAGAGCTTAGAAAATTAGAATGCTATTATGCTCTTAAAGGGCAAAGAAAATAGAAAGTTTGGTGTGAGATTTAATCAAATTAGGACAACCACAAAGCATCTAAAAGTACAAATAGACAACAGTCATGTGAAAGAGTAGGGATCTTTGAGTATTTAATGATTATCTATATTCCTTTCATTGACAATAGTGGAATCATTGCAAATGTCATCTCAGTATCCAGTATTCTATGTAAGGAAGTGACAGTGACAATGAGGCTCCTTCCTGTCTCTTTCTTCTTTCCCGTCTGTCCACCTTTCATGCTGTTGCCATGCCTTTCTTGAGTATCAACTAATGGTTGTTACTCCTCTAATAGAAAATCTTCAGTGATTCCCTATCACCAACAGTAAAATTAAAATTCCATTGTTTAGAATTTAGAAAGCCCATTTCAATTTGGTGCCATTAAAAGTCCTCCTCATCTTTTCTCCTTTCTTTCCTTGGAATACTTTATGCTCTAGCCACACTGACTGCTTGCAATCTTTCCCCTTTCCTGGCCATTACCATAGTGTTCCTTTCTTCCTGTGTATTGAATTACTGCCCAGCCTTGATTTCTTTTTTTAATAATTGCTTACAGTTTCTTTTTGATCTTATTTTTATTGGTACATTTTATCATGATATAACCTTCATTCCTCAGATTTGGGCTGACCTGGATAATGTCTCAGGTCGGCTTTAACTCTTGATTTGATCATTCATTAACCTGAATTAGCCTGTGGGGGAATGCATCCAGAAGTAGGGTAAAGGGGTATGAATTATCTCATTCATTCTTGTTCATCTCTAAGACCTTGAGGGCCAGTTTCTGATATGGCAGGGAGTCTAGCAGCAGTATCAGATGCTCTTATTTCATGAAGATGCATAGGAGGAGACAACAACCTATATAACAAACTTCTGATTTTTGTTTTTCTTTGTCTTCAAAGAAAATAGAACCTGCAGTTTGATCAGTCCAAGCCCTTCAGAATGTTGAGTAACGTTGTTAACAACTCTGGCTTTCGGCCCTTCAGCCATTGCCTTCTCTCCTGGATTCGAACCACAGCTGCCTCCAGAGCGCGTATGTATCTTAAACTCAGAGTCAATGAGGGTTTCAGGGAAGGAGGGAGAAAAAAATGGGGCTAGAAAGGGAATGAAAAGCAAAGGAGAATTTCCATCACCTTTGGATATGATGTCTAAGGGCCTTCTCCCTTCTTTTCTTCTGTTCCTTCATTTCTGATGAACTTCTTGTCAGATTGCCCATAACAGCTGCTCCAAACTCCTTCTTCTAAATGCATCTCCCATCCCAAGGCTCTGTTTTGGGTCCTCTCTACTAGTAAATGACCTTGCCTTCTACTTCACTGAGAAGATTGAAGACACCCACAGAACCATAGAATTTTATCAGAATTAGATGGGACTCCATCAATCATTTGGTTCAGACTTTATCTCCAAAAAGATCTGTCACTACAAACCTTATAAGTCATCTAGTAGTCTTTGCACAAATACTTTACACTGGCTCCTGAGTCATCCTATTCTATCTTTGGACAGTGCTAATTGTTAGGAAATTTTCCTTTATGTAAACCATAAATTTGTCTCTTTCTGACTTTCAATAATTGCTCCTGGTTCTTCCCTCTGTGGCCAAACAGAGCAAGATCACTTCTTTTCCACATGACAGCCTCTAAACGTTTGATCACAGGTGTGATGTCCCTTCTAAATAGCTGTAATTTCTAATCCTTATATAGTGTAGATTTAAAGCTCTTTACTCTCCTCATTACTCTTCTTCTGAAATGCTTAGCTTATCAATGGCCTTCCTAAACTCTATATATTCTAGCTCTTCTCTAGAATTTCCATGGCAATTGCAGTGGAACTGGAAGACCTTTTTCCCTGGAAACCATCCCTGTCTTCCTGAGGCTCAGAATTTCATTCATTTCTTAGCTATCATATCTCACTTTTGATTCATTTATCACTGAACTTGAGAGTTGGAAGGCACCTCAGTGGCCATCTAGGCCAACCTATATACTAAAGGATTCCTCATAACATACTCAATAAATGGACATCTATCCAGTCTTGAAGACCTCAGAGAAGGACACCCCCTACCTTTTTTGTGAGTGATGGTAGTTTGGAATGCATGACTTATTCAGTAGTTCTTTTTGTCTGGAAGTTTTTCCCAATGTCTAACTTGAATTTGCCTCTGCAGTTCCCACTGATTGTTCTGACTTCTGTACTTTGGAATAAAGTAAAACAAGACTAATCCTTCTTCCACAGGACAGTCCTTAAATTTCTTGTACTAAGCTATCATTTTCCCCCTGAGTCTTCTCTTCAGGCTAAATATGCCTAAATCCTTCAACTAATTTTGATATGATACAGTCTCATGTTATAGAGGAAAGAACCAGGAGCAATAAGCAATATGAAGCAGTCCTTTTACTCAACATAGTATCTACTTCCTCTTTGTGTTATGTTAACTTCCCCTTATATCTGGAATGTACTACCTCCTCATATCTGTCAAAATCCTCTCCTTCATGTCTCAATTCAGGTAGCATTTCTTTTTGTGAAGAAAGCATTCCCTGATGTACCCTTCTACCCCTAGTTGACCTAGTTGAAAGAGTTCTTTTCTTTGAACGTTAGGTCTGGATCTCTCCTTTGCTCTATTATATCTGTCATATTATACTTGCCCATCTCTATGTCATTTCTTCTCTAGTAGAAGGAAACATGCTTCTTGACCATGTAATTTTTATGTACCTTGCATCGAACCGTGTCTTGTACTTAAACTTTCATAAGTATTTGTTGAGTTCAAATTTTTTTTTTGGCTAGAAAAGAATCTATGTAAGAAGATATAATTATAATCTATTAGTTTATAAAATGTTTTGAAAAGGATTTGGCTTTTGGTTAATTTTTGCTTTCTGTTTTTCATTATTTTTTGTTTAATAAATTATAAATGATCATTTTTAAAGCATCCATCTGACTTTAAATGAATGCCTCTCTAAGGTTTTATAAGCTTATTCATTGGCTTGCTGGTCAAGAGTCAAGAAAGACTTTTTAAAAAAACAGAGGCAAGTAGAAGAGATGGTGATTTCTCTAGCATTCCTTGTACCTAACAAAACTTTCGGATGTTTCAAAAAAGTGGGCAACATCTCACCCACCGTTCTTAATATTAATAGCAATGTAGATAGTCATGAAGTAATAGTAATATGATGTTTTAGATCACAATGTCCAACCTTTAGCTTTTATTATCTCTATAACATTCATCTTCCACCCAAAGACCTCACTGTCAAGAAACACATGACTCTTTGTGAAGGCCTGTTCTTTTTTTGAGTGGTTTTGATGCTTAGGAATGTTATCTTCCCAGTGATTTCTATTCCAGATCATTGGATGAAAATGTTTCTGAGGGTTAAGAATACTTCACTTTAACAATTAGGTTATACAGCAGTGTTTGATAATCAGTTGAAAAGTGAAGAAAAAGATTGGAGTCCAACAAGACCACTTTTTCTTTCAGAAGAACCCCTTATTTTCCCTGGTTTTAGCTCTGAGTTTAGTGTCCATGGGTCATTGTGACAGGGAGAAAAGTTTCAGATGGACTGACCAAGATTTTCTTAATTCAGCAAATATTTATTTGATACATATCGTGCATAAGGTGTTGTGACACGTGATGAATAAGACAAAGACCCTTTCTATGCTGTCTCTATGTAATTGTGTGATCCTTTTATGTTCTGTGTGCTGTATATTTTTATAATGTCTTGAATTTATGCTCCCATAAGCCTGAACTCATGTCCATTAATAATACGAAAAACATATTGTGGCAGTTCAGTAATGTCAACAACTATGATAACAAAGTTGTTTAAATAGTGATACTGGATTGGTGTAAGCCACCATTTTTAACAGCAAGGAGTAGTTGCTTATGGGGGACTTGTATTTTGTTGAGGGGCTCTTTGTTTGTTAAGGATATTATTTTCCCCTGATCTCCAGATTGTCTCATCCAGCAACCAGCCTTCAGATTTAAATTTTCTCGTTCTTGGAGCAACATTCCTTTCATCACAGTGCCCCTCAGTCGTACACGTGGCAAGCCCTTTGCCCACCGAAGTGAGCTAAAGCATGCCAAGAGGATTGCAGTGAAACTTGGAAGTGCTGTGGTGACACGAGGGGATGAATGTGGTCTGGCACTGGGGCGACTGGCATCTATTGTTGAGCAGGTGATTACCAACACCTCCCCACACAAAAACTTGGAAATTTTGTGTCCTCATTGACTTAAAATATTGTCCTGTAATTATAACTGTTAAGATGAAAAAGACCAACTTAACAAAAACACTTCCTAATTCACATTTGAATGATTTCAGCAAATCTAGACAGTCCCTTCATCAGTGTAGATCACAGTGACAGAATATGAAAATGGAAATTGATGTGAACAATATCTATTCCTACTGCTACCAACCTGTTGTAGGCCTTTGTTGTTGCCACATTGTATGAGCTATCTCATTAGCTTTTAAAAACTGTTTTCTTGAAACCTGTTTAAACATCAATATTATTTATTATCAATAATATCCCCCCCCTATAGAATTCTACTGTGTATCAAACAAGTGTAGTTAAGGCACATCAACATATTGTCTGTGTCTGACCTTTGTGTGGAGAGAAGGTATATTTTGCCATTGGCTTTCTTACATCAAGATTGGTTATCATATTAATAAGACTTCTGATATTTTTCATTGTTTTCCTTTATATTATTGTGGCTATTGTATAAATTGCCTTCTTGGTTCTGTGTACTTTTAAAAAATTTACTTTTTCAGTTTATAAAAGGTTTTGATTTTTATAATTTCATATAAATTGTCCAAGGTTTGTCAGAATTTTTCATATTTTTATTTTTTTGTGTGTATAATATCCCATTGTATTTACTTGTCACATTGGTTTAGTCATTACCCATTTGACGTACACCCACTTTCCTTACTTCTTTCCTTCCTCCTGCTTTCCTTTCCTTGACTTGTCCCTACATCTTCAGCTTTGGGTATATGCCCGTTAGTACTCTTACTGGAACAAAGAGTATGTGTAGTTAGTGACTTTTAGTATAATTCTAGTTCCTCCTGGAATTTTAACTCTAATGCATAGCTCTACCAACAGTGTATTAATGTACCTGTCTTCCCACAACCTCTCCAAGTATTTACTGTTTTCTTCTTTTGTCATCTTTACCACCCTTTTGTGAAGTGAAACTTGAAATTTCAAATTTGCATTTCTTTTATTAATGATTTAGAACATTCTTTCATATAGTTACTGATAGCTTCTGTTTCTTCCTTTGAAAACTGCCTCTTTATACCAATTTGCCTATTTGTTCCAATTGAGGCATGCTTTTCTTCTTATATATTTATATCAATTCTCTATATTTCTTGGATATTAGAGATATTTGATGTGAAAATTCTTTCACTTCCATTAATAGCATCTCTTATTATTCAAGCTGCATTGATTTTGTTGATACATAATCTGTTAAATTTTATGTAAAGATTTATTCTTTTTTTGCAAGTGATCATAATTTGTCACCAATTAGGTATGCCTTTAGTTATCAAGGTTTACCTCATCCCTGCAAGGGTTTACAGAGCATTTAGGGAGAGCTAGGACATCTGGTATAAAGGCTTGCTGAGCCCTTTTGAGGGCTGCTCATCCACCATTTTTGGATTTTACCTTTCACCCAACTCTCATTTGTCCTTCCAAGAAATGTTAACAATTGCCAGACACCAGTAAAATCATCTTGGCAGATGGGCCAGATCAGGTGAGGGTCAGTGACAGGCCTCAAACCCATCAACGAGTTAGGAAGGTGTCTACCTCAACCATGTGAAGACTTCCCCCAATGGAATGGATGAATTAGAGTAATTCATTCCAATGGTCATGAAGGCAGCGGAAGCATGCAGTATGGAATGCTTAGAGCTTGGTCAGGCATCAACTATGCCAGAGTCATCCATTGCATCCTGAGTCATTACCAGCATCTAGACTTTCGTCTTGTCAGTAGACTTTATTGACTATGGAGAAGGGGATGAGACTGACTTTGGGCAATTCTGCCTCCCTTATTCTCTTCATTTGCTGGTCAAGATATATCATTGGTCCTCTTCAAAAATGAAGGCCAAACTAATGACCACAGCCCTGTTCTTGACTCTGCCTAACTGCTGCATCTCTCTCTTCAGACTTGATTATTCTTTCTGATAATCTTTGTGGTTTACTGACTTCTCAGCTTATAAACTCCCGAGGTCTTTCTCCTTTTCTCTGAATAGTAAGTTGACTGAATGAACTTGATATTTGCTTGATGTATTATCCCAGTATTGTCAAATTAACTTTCTCATCTCTGCAAGCATCCTTGCTGTGACCTCAGGTTTTTCAGCTTTCAAACTGTATAGTTCCCAAAATGTTTCCTTTGTATCTTTCTCATAGTTTCATTCTTTTGTCTTCCTAGCTACCATCAGGTAAAGGGCATCCACCATGTTTCTGACCCATGCTTTTTGTTCTAGGAGGCCACATACTTTTTCTTTTCTTTTCTTTTCTTTTTTTTAAAACCCTTACCTTCAGTCTTGAAGTCAATACTGTGTATTGGCTCCAGGGCAGAAGAGTGGTAAGGGCTAGGCAATGGGGGTTAAATGACTTGCCCAGGGTCACACAGCTAAGAAGTATCTGAGGTCAGATTTGAACCCAGGACCTCCCATCTCTAGGCCTGACTCTCAATTCACTGAGCTACCCAGCTGCCCCCCACCCATGTACTTTTTCTTGAGAAAAATCTTAATCTAGGCCTTTGTTTCCAGTGAGCTGAAGATAGGGAAGGAAGCTGACATTTATGTAATTAAAATGGCCCGTTTTTTTTTTTTTTTAATGATAACCTCTGTTCCTTGTATAAAAATTGCAGTAGCTTCTACATAGGTCTTCCTACCTCCAAAGTATCTTTGTGCTACCAGACATTATCTTTATGCATTAATCTGGTCAAGTTTGCTTCTTAAAGCTGTCATGAATAAAAATTCATATTGGAGATTTTATACTAAAATTTTAAGTATTTATTAGCAAAAAGAAAGAGAAATAAGGTTTCCAGCCTATCTAACTCAAAGTCTCCAGCCAAGTTACTTCTGTTTTATCAGGTCCTAGATTCCCCATGGGCCCAGCCAAATACATGGTCAGGCCAGACAAATTAAGGCCAGCCAAGGAATGGGCTTGAGTTCAGGAAGGGACCGGAGCCCAAGAGAGCCAGTTCTCTCATTCCCAGCCAAGTGTCCTCACTTTGCTTGCAGGGATGGCTTACATAGATAAGTACCAGGACATTACAAGCCCCCAAAATGGCAGAGAGTGAGCCTGCTTCACACCTTGGCTTTTTAAGCCCAATCTTAACCCTCCCCTAGGATTTTCTAACTGGTCAGGGTTTCTCTTCAGTCCCTACATGTCATATCCCTTGACTACCACTGGTAAATCAAGACACATGGCTCTGTGGTGCCTGTTTATTATGGTGAATCTCCCCAGGATTGGAGTCTTCTAAATAGTTAATTCACACAAAGGTGTTTGATAATTTCCAGTTCACTAAAATTGTCCATTTCGAATTCCTACCCATTCTTTCAATCTCCGAAGTTGCCTCTTTTTTGAGTTTCTCTGAATTTCCTCCCCTCAGATCAGTTGGTAAAGACCTTTTCCTTCTTAGATTTAGCATGAGAATTCTTTTCTACTTCTCCTGTGCACTTTGTATCCATTTGTTTTGTCTCATAAGTACTTGTCTTTATTTTTCCTGTTCCCTGCCAGACCGCAGGCTCTGTGAGGTCAGGAACCGTATTTTCTTTAAGCTTTGTGTTTCACCCATTATCTATCTAGCCAGAGGACTGTACACTCCAGGTACATAATAAATGTTTAGCGATCAGGACCTGTGATTCACTAATTGAGGAAACTCCTACCAATGCAGGTTGTTACCTTCTCTGCAACTTAAAAGATTTAGAGACTTGCTTAGAACTCTGCAGGGTTAAGTCTTGTGCCAGTGTGTGTTCCAGGTCTTCTGGTCTTGGAAGGCAGCTCTTTGGCTACCATACCATGCTGCCTCTGTTGGATTCAGTTCTATAAGGATTGATTGAACTCCCATCATGCTGTCAGCTCTGTGCTACATTCTTTGTGTATATGAGTGGGGGCAGTAAGCAGGTAGATAAAAGAAATCTGATCCCAGCTTAGAGAGCTATTGGGAAGAGAGGACTTTAAGGTTTATGGAGTGTCTTCAGAGACATTTTGTTTCATCCTCACAGCCCCATTACTATCTCCATTTGACAGTGGGTGTCTCTAAGTTCCAAAGAATTTAAATGACTTTATGGTTACAAAACTAGTAAATGACAGAGCTGTGACTTGGACCATCCCTCTAAAACATTTAAGTATTGTAGGACAGTATATGATTAAATACAAATCAGCTGAGCCAAGCAGTAAGTGCTCTAAGAAACCCAAATCTGGGAGGTGTGGAGTAATGAACCTCTACTGGACTTGTCAGAGGTGGCCTCATGGAGAAAAGAGAGCTTGAGTCAGATCTCAAAGGACAAGGAAGACTTGGCCAGGGCAAGTGGAGGGATAGCTTTTCAGGCTGGGGGACAGAATTAGCAAGGATGCTGACTTGGGACAGAGGAGAAGTTGGCTTGGCAGAGGCAGGATGGTTTTTACTGGGGAGCAATGGGAATTAAAGTTAGACAGACTATAACAGTATCTGGTACTTTCATAGTGCTTTAAAGTTTGCAAAGTACTTTACATGCATCCTCTTTTTTCAGTCCCCCAAACAATCCTCAGAGAGAAATCCTATAGGCATTACTCCTATTTTACAGATTGAAGTTAGGTGACTTACCCACAGCTAGAAAATCTCAGAGGCAGAATTCAAACCCTTATGTCTCCTGAGGAGAGCCTGAGCAGAGGCTTCCCCATCATAGTAAATGAGTTGAGATGAGATTACAAACCAGGAATTCTTAGCTTTTCATGTCAGAAATGTCTTTTGCAGTCTGGAATGGCCTGTGGACCCTATCTCAGAATAAGTTTTCTTAAATGCATAAAACAAAATGTATAGGATTACAAAGGAAATCAATTAAATTGAAATATAATTGTCAGAATATTTTTTAAAAGTAGTGTAGACTGACAAATGCTCTCGTTCCTGAAATCAAGATTAAGTATGGGAAAAGGCTTGGGACCAGCTTTTGCAGTGTGCCTTTGGGTCCCTGTTTTAGAGCTGATGACTGAATAATTGTATCCCAGAGCTGGAAAGGGACCTTAGAGATCCCCTAGTCCAGCAACTTCATGACCATGGAGGGCACTCCGGGCCTCATTTCTCCTCTCTCTGGCAGGTGTCGGTGCTCCAGACCCAAGGCCGAGAGATGATGCTGGTCACCAGCGGGGCGGTCGCCTTCGGGAAGCAGCGGCTGCGCCAGGAAATCCTCCTGTCCCAGAGTGTGCGGCAAGCCCTCCATACAGGGCAGAACCAGCTCAAAGAGATGGTGGGTCCCTGAGCTCCCTTCAGGATGCTCACAGTCCTCCTCTTGTCCTTCCTAATGACGTGTCTTATGGATCTGCTGCAGGCGATTCCCGTCTTAGAGGCGCGGGCCTGCGCAGCGGCCGGGCAGAGCGGGCTGATGGCCCTGTACGAGGCCATGTTTTCCCAGTACAGCATCTGCGTTGCTCAGGTAAGAGCTCCTCCTAGGCAGGCCTGTCACATCCATCGAACAAGTCCAGAAGTTCATCTTCAGCAGCTCTGTGTATGCCGTAGCTCACGGTAGGAGGGACAGGCCTTTATTAAGCACCCACTGTGTGCCTGGCCCTATGCTAGTACACCCAGAAAGTCTCATCCAGTGTCCCCAGTGCAGGCAGGAGCCCAGACTGAAACCAGGTAGTTTCCCATTCATCCCACTTTTCTTGTTCCCCAACATGTCTGGTGTTATTCCTGCACGTGTGCTGGTTCATACCTTTAAGAAGATTCTGCTTTTATTTTTTATAAGTAGTCTAGAGGACTGCTGAGATCTCTTGTAGCTCAGAAACTCTTTGTTAATAAAAATAGATAAGTTGATTTTTATTGCAGAACTCACGGATTCACATAAGTATTTATTAAGTGCCTTCTATGTGCTAGGTGGTGAAAATAGGAAGATTTTAAAAGGCTATATTCCTTCTCCTTAGAAAGCTTACAGTTTAGTGAGGTCAGGATACAGAAACACAAACAAGTGTGTATAAATATATATAAATATAGATATGTCCCACCAAAGTGCCCAGGAACAGCCAGCACTGAAGGGCAGAGACAAAGGAAAGAAGGATCATGAAAGCCTTCTGGACGAGGCATCACCACCACTGGTCCTTGAAGGCAGGGAAGGGTTTCAGCACCTCAGGATGAGGACAAAGTTTGATTCTGAGTTGGGAGATGGTGCCCACAAACACAGGCATTCGAGAGAGGGCCAGAGAAGATCAGGATGTGACTAGTAGACCTGTTCAGTCAGTGTTCAGCTTGGCGTGCATGAACTAACACTAGAAAGATAGACCAGATCCAGGTGTCGGGGTCACTGGAATGGCAGGTTGAGGAGTTTCTAGTTTATCTTTTCGGCAGTGAGGAGCCACAAAAGGTATTTTAAGTTGCTGAAAAGCCCATGAGTATTTCAAAGGGCAATGACAACTTTTCTGATGCCCACAGTCTCAGTGAACATAGAGTATATTGGCCACAAAAATCTATGAAATCACCCATAATCACTGACTTTTTGTATCTGCGTCTTCTCTCCCTTTTTTTAGATCACTTTCCCTCTCTGTATTTCTGATTTTTCTGTGTCTGTCTTTTTTTTTGGCTTTGCCTTTATCTCTTTTTAAATTTGTCTCCCTTGTTCATTGAAAACTCATCAAAATATTCGATATCTTGGCACTTTAACTGAATCGTCATTATGCAGGTGTTTTATCTCATTCACTGTACACACCAGTTGCTGGGTTTCTTTCTCCTGCTACTTACTCAAGTTCTTATCTCCAAATGAACTTTAACTTTTGTCCTGTGGCCTCAGATTTTCTCTAATTGTCCTTTACAAAAGGCCTTTGTCAGTAGCTTTCAGAATCTTAAGTAAATTGTGTGACCCTGTCAAAGAACTAAATAGGCCTGATAAGTCTCATTTTTTTTTTTTTCCTTGGGGGAATCTAGGCCATCTGCTGCACTCAGATTTATTCATTTAAGCTTACCCACTTCTCTGTTGGGGCTCACTTTCCTGTCTCCACAGTCAGGGTTGTGGCTCTGTGACTTGTAGAACTTTTTACTGAGAGAACTTTTGAGGTCTTTTTTCAAACTTTTCTTCCTTCCTTCTCTTGAGAGCTTTTTTGTTACCAACTTGACTCTTTTCTATACTCTCCATTACCATCAACACATTTGTCCTTTCATTTCTCGAACTTCAGCCCCTGGATCAGTCAAGCCTCAGGGATAGCTTTGCTGCCATTTATGGGAAGATGAAATCCATGAAATGGATTGTGATAGATATTAGATCTCCCACTACCCCTCTACTCTATATGTAACATTTTCCCACTCGTCATTTTATGAAATAATGGCAAGAAGCATTTTATTTAGATAGCAGAAAAAATAAATAATAATAATAATAGCTGAGATAAATATAGTACTTGGTAAAATTTGCAAAGAAATTATATACTTATCTGCCTTCATTTTCCTAAAAACGCTGATACTTATTTTTTCACTTTTTTGGTTCACATTTTCTTCTACAAAATAGTTAATATATAAAAATGTTTAATATAATTGATGTATGAAATCTATATCAGATTGTTTATACCAACTCATGGAGGGGAAGGAGGGAGAGAATTTGGAACTCAATATTTAAAAAAAAAGCATGTTAAACATTGTTTTGATATGCAATTAGGAAAAAATATTATTAAAAAAAAGAATATAATATATGTTGCACAGATAGTTTCTCCATTTGGGAGGAAAGGAGTGGAACCAGATTTCTTATTTAGTTAGTATGGAGACTATCCATGGAAGAGGCTTCTTCTACAATAGGAATGGACATTTGCTGGCATCTTATAGTTTTAGGTGTTCTCTGAGGCCTTGCCCAGGATCATACAGCCAGTGTGTAGAAGAGGCAGGTCTTGTGACCAGATTGTCCAGGACTTCAGGGTTCTCCCAGCTCCTCACTTGTTGCACTACATCTATTTATGTGTACGGAGGATGGACTAGAGAGGGGAGACATGGGAGGGAGCTCTGGCAGCAGCACTAACGTCTAGGACAGTTTTCAGCAGAATGAGATGGTGTAAGGAGTCAGAGGGGTAAAGGGGGTGCTCAGTCAGTGTCCCCAGGGCTGCTCTTTCCCTGCTCTCCCTTATGTGTATTCTGCAAATCTCAAGGCTGGATCCAATTGTTGTTTCAGGGAGTTCCAATCCTTTGATGATTGGTCATGTGTGTTTAACTCCCCAGAGCGGCCTTGGGCTCTGCGCTCCAGCACGTTCCTCACCTCTTCTCCAGGACTCCGAGCCTGTTTTCAAAGACGTTTGGATCATTCTGTTTTAGTAAACGGGGTTTCCTTCTGATCCCGTGGATTTTATTTTTTGCATTTAATGACGTTCAGGGGAGGGGTCGCCGGACTTCGCCAGACTCTCACCGAGGTCCTTGATGCCAGAAGAGGTTAAAGCCTGTCCCTTCCCCTGGGCGGTCCCATCCCTGCCACTCGGAGGCATCCTCCCTCCCGGCCAGGGGATGGCTGTAGGCTCTTCCACGCGTCCTCGGCCGAGGGGTTCTCTGGTTCTCGCTCACTGACGTTTCTTATTTGTTTGTTCTTAGATTTTAGTGACCAACTTAGATTTTCACGATGAGCAGAAGCGCCGGAACCTCAACGAGACACTCAGTGAGCTCCTACGAATGAACATTGTTCCGATTGTCAACACAAACGATGCCGTTGTCCCCCCAGCTGAGCCCAATAGTGACTTGCAGGGGGTAAATGTGGGTAAAGTATTCCGTGGGAGGAGCCTGTTGGAGCCACTAACGCCTGCCTCTGCTGCTCTACTAATCACGCCAAGGCCAGGAAGCAGACCAGAGTGTCGGGAGGGGATGCCTCAGAGAAGTAGATCAGAGGCATTTGGGGAGCGTGGAGCGGTGCGCGCTCGGGGCGAGGGGGGGTGGGGCGCCCAGCTCCTCACCCGGGGCAGCAGAGGGGAACGCGAGGGCCCGGGTCTGGGCGTTGGGAGGAGACCTGAAGTCGCCTAGTCCAGCCCCTCGCTTTACAGAGGAGGAAACTGAGGCACAGAGCGCAAACAGGAAGAACGGGCAAAGAAAGCTGTGTCGCTTATGCTGAGAGGACTTTGGCTTTTCTTGTTTGTTTGCTATTTGGGCACAGCTTACTGCTTATCTAGCTCCCTTCTTAGACAGTGTGGTCGATTCATGACGTTTTATCTGAATTCTAGGTCATTAGTGTTAAAGATAATGACAGCTTGGCTGCCCGTCTGGCTGTGGAAATGAAAACTGATCTCTTGATTCTCCTTTCCGATGTAGAAGGTACGTGATGGTATTTTCCCTTCACTTGTGACCGCATCTAAACCCTCCGAGGACCGTCTAGATTTCCTTCCTGGTTTTGGAACCTCGTACACAGGGCTGTGCCTCTCTGCATTTTCATCGTCTTCCTAGAATTTGGTCTGCCTGCTTCTCAGATGGCTCTAGCTCTGCCCTCCCTTCTTAAAGGAAATGTCAGTTTTATTTTCAGTTCTGAATTCAGTCTGTACTCTGAGTCCATCAACTCTCTATGTAACATATTACCTCATGTGTCCTGTTGGTTAGAGTTACAAAGGCTTTGAAAAAGATTCTTTGTTATCTTTATAATATTATTATTTTTATATATAAATTTTATTTTTATATATAAGTATATAAAATATATTTATTATTATTATTATTATTTAAAAAATTTTTAAACTATTACTTCCATCTTAGAATCAATATTGAGTATGGTTTCAAGGCAGAAGAGTGGTAAGGGCTAAGCAATGGGGGTTAAGGGACTTGCTCAGGGTCATACAGCTGGGAAGTGTCTGAGACCAGATTTGAACCCAGAACCTCCCATCTCTAGGCCTGGCTCTCAATCCACTGAGCCACCCAACTGCCCTCTTCTTTATTGTATAAATTGTTCTGGTTCTGCTCACTTTATTTTGTTTTCAGTTCATACAAGGCCACCTATGTTTTTCTGAAATCATCTCCTTCATCATTTCTTAGAGCACAATAGTATTCCATCACATTATATACTGTAACTTCTTCAGTCATTACCCAATGGATAAGTACCCCTCCTTTTCCAGGCCTTTGCCACTATAAAAAGAGCTGCTATAAATAAATATTTTTGAACATATGGATCCTTTTCCTCTTTCTTGATGTCTTTGGGGTAGACACCTCATAGTGGTGTCACTGGGTCAAAGGGTATGCACAGTTAAATAGCTTTGAGGACATCATTTCCAAATTGCTCTCCACAATGATTGGACCATTTCACAGCTCCACCAACAATATATTAGTGTGCCTGTTTTCCTCCAACCCTTCTAGCATTTGTCATTTTCATTTTCTGCTATCTTAACCAATCTTATGAGTCCCTCAGGGTTGTTTTCATTTGCATTTTTAATAGTTGCATAAAATGCTTTAACAAAATATGAAACCCATTTATGTTTAAAACAGTAAAAAGCATAGAAATAAATGGAGCTTTCCTTCAAATCAGTAGTATATCTAAAACCAAGAGCAAGTATTATCTGTAATGGAATTAAACTAGAAATCTTTCCAAGAAGATCAAGGGTGAATCAAAGATGTCCATCATTGCCATTACTATTTAGTATTTGATGTTTAGTATCTTGATGGCTTGAATTTCTTCCTCTGAAAACTGTTTGTTCATATCTTTTGAACAGCTTTCATTTGAGGAATGGCTCTTTTTCTTGAATCAGAAAAATGCAACTCAATAAATCCAATTTGGTTCCCTGTAAATCTTAGAAATGAGAGCTTTATCAGAGAAATTTGCTGCAAAGATTCTTACTAGTTTCCTGCTTTTCTTCTTAACTGCATTGGTTGCGTTTATGCAAAAACTTTTTAATTTTTTATCAGAATTATCCATTTTACATCCTGTGAATCTCTTTAATCATGAACTCTACTTAGCCATGGACCTAAGAGATAATTTCTTATATTGTTCCACTCATTCACTTACGATACCACCTTTTATGTGTAACTCATGTATCCATTTTGAGGTTGTCTGAGATGTTAGTCTATACCTAGTTTCTACCAGATTATTTACCAGTTATCCCAACAGTTTTTGTTGAACAGTGAGTTTTTGCCCAATTTCTAAGATCTTTGGATTTTGTCCAATAGATTTACTGTGCTCATTGGTGTCAGATTGTCATGTTGATTATAATTTTGTAACATGGTTTGAGATCTGGTGTTGGTAGGCCCCTTCTTTTCACATTTTAAATTTTCATTGATATTCTTGACCTTTTATTCCTACAGATGAATTTTGTTATTATTTTTTATAGCCATATGAAATAATTCTTTGGTGGTTTGATTGGTACAGCACTGAATAAGTAAATGAATTTGGAATAGCATTGTCATTTTTATTACATTGGCTCAGCCTACCCATAGCAATGAACATTTTTCCAGTAATTAGATGTCTTTAGGTGAAGAGTGTTTTGTAATTGTGATCACATAATGCTTATGTGTGTCTTGGCAGCTGGACTCCCAAGTATTTTTTACTGTCTGCAGTTATTTTTAATGGAATTTCTTTTTTCTCTTCCTACTAGATTTTGTGGGTAATATGCAGAAATGCAGATGGTTTGTGTGGGTTAATTGTTTCAGTTAGTTTTTTAGTTGACTAGGGTTTTCCAAACCTAGTTTTAAATTCAAATAGAAACAGATCTCTGAGGGCTATATGTAGATTTAGGAAGCTAAAAATTAACATTATCTGTGTTGTTTTGTTAAGCATATCCAATTACTTTTTAATCTGGCTGCACTCTCTAGGGCTATGGTCTGGAAGAAGTGATAATTTTGTTTCCTCTTTGCCTATGCTTATTTCTTCAATTTCTTTTCCTTGTCATATTGCTCTAAACAGCATTTCTAGTAAACTACTTTCTAGTAATGGTGGTGATGGACATCTCTGCTTCACTCTTGATCTTGTTGGAAAGACTTTTTAGCTTAACTCTATTACAGATGATACCTGCTCTTGGTTTTAGATATACTACTTCTTTTAAGGAAAGCTCCATTTATTTCTATGCTTTCTAATGTTTTAAACATAAATGAGAATGGGGGGGGGGGCGGTGCAGCTTGGTGGCTTATTGGATAGAAAGTCAGGCCTAGAGATAGAAAGTCCTGAATTCAAATTTGGCCTTAGATACTTCTAGCTGTGTGACCCTGGGCAAGTCACTTAACCCCCATTGTGTATCCCTTACTGCTCTGCCTTAGAACCAGTAGTTCGAAGTATTGATTCAAAGACAGAAGGTAAGGGTAAAAAAAAACCCAAAACAACTAGGCAAACCATATTTTTTTTAAATCAGGTTTGTTATTATTGAACCAGCCCCACATTCCTGTTATAGATCCAGCCTGGTCATAGCATAACATATATTGCTGGAGTCACTTTGTTGATATTTCATTTAAAAATTTTGCATCAATATTCATTTTATAAATTGGCTTATAGTTTTCTTCCTCTTGTTTTTACTTTTCCTGGTTTAGGTGTCAAAATCATATTTGTGTCAGAAGGAATTTGGTAGGATCCCTTCTTTACCCATATTTTCAAACAGTTTATATGTAGAACTGGAATTATTGTTCTTTAAATGTTTGGTCCAATTCACTTGTAAATCCATCTAGTCTTGACTTTTTTTTCCTTTGGGAATACATTTATAGCTTGTTTGATTCCTTTTTCCAAAATAAGGTTACTTATTGTTTTCTTTTCTTTGATAATTTATGTTTTTGTACATGTGTTTCATTAGATTGTCAATTTCATTGGCTTATAGTTAGGTGAAATAAACTCCTAATAATTGCTTATATTTCTGCGTCACTGGCTTTGAATTTCTCTTTTCCATTTTTGATACTAGTTATTTATTTTTCTTGTTTTTAAAATCAAATTAGCTAATAGCTTATCTATTTTGTTAATTTAAAAATTTAAAAACCCAGGTCCTACTTTTATATATTAATTTAATGATATTTCACTTTCAAATGTTGTTCTTTCTGGGTTTAATTAGGAGTTTTTAATTTATTGCTTTTCTAGTTTTTTAAATTGCCCGTCCAATGTCAATTTCCTCTCTTTTGTCTTATTGATGATAATATTTAGAGAGATAAAATTTCTGCTAAATACTACTTTTGGCATCACACAAATTTTGGTATGTTTTCCTTGTCATTATCTTTAATAAAATTATTGATTGTATTTACGGCTTTTTTGTTGATGTAGCCATGTTTTTTTCAACCCTTACCTTCTGTCTTAGTAGTGGTTCTAAGATAGAGAAGTGGTAAGGGTTAGGCAGTTGGGGTTAAGTGACTTACTCAAGATCACACAGCTAGGAAGTGTCTGAGACCAGATTTGAACCTGAGTACTCCTGACTCCAGGCCTGATGCTCTATCAACTCTACTACTAGATTCCTCTAAAATTTATTTATTTTTTTTTTGCCAGGTTATGCTCAGTTTTGATGGGCAGGTGATTCTTAGTTATAGACTTGGTCTTTTGCTCTCGGAATATCCTATTTCAAGGCCTTTGTTTTTTACATTGTAGTGGTGCCTGATAAATCTTCTGTTATATTAACTGTAACCCCATGGTACTTGAATTTTTTGTTTCTGGCTATTTGCAGTATTTTTTTTCATTTACCTGGGAGTTCTAGATTTGGCCATAACATTCCTAGGAGTTTCCATTTTGGGGTTTCTTTCAGGAGGTAACTGGTGGATTCTTTTGCGTCTATTTTTTCTCTTCTAAAATATCTAGGCAGCTTTCTTATAAGATTTCTTGAAATGTTATGTCTAGGATCTTTTTGTTGTTGTTGTTCATGGCTTTCAGGTAGTCCAATGATTCTGAAACTCTCTTTCCTTCATTTATTTTGCAGTTCAGTTGCTTTTCCTATGAGATATTTCTCATCTTTGTTTTTTCAGCCTTTTGTCTTTGATTGTTTTTTGATGTCTCCTGGAGTCTCCTGGAGTCATCATCTTCCATTTGACCAATTCTAATTTTCAGTAAGTTGTTTCCTTCAATGAGTTTCTTTGCACCTCCTTTTCCAAGCTGTTAGTTCTCTTTCATTACTTTTTCCATAGCTCTCATTTGGTTTTTAAAATCTTTTTTTTTTTTTTAATCTCTTTAACTTTTCTATGAATTCTTGTGGAGCTTGTGCCCAATCTGCATTTTTAGTTGAGGTTTTGCTTTTAAATGTTTCCAAGTCATTTTTTGTCTTTTGAATTTATGTCTTGACCTTCCCTATCACTGTAATAATGCTTTATGGTTGGGTTATTTGTTATTTGTTCATTCCTCTAGCTTAACTTAACTCCTCTTGACTTTGGACTTTCTATTAGTGCCAGATTCTGTGTACTTCTGCAGGGGAAGGGTGGCTGATCTTTGGCCTATGTTTCTATACTTTTACATTCTTTTGCTGCTTTCATAGCTCAGTCTGGAGGGCCTGCAGGTCTTGGTATTAACAAGGGAGAGTTTATCCCTCACCCTTCTGGTAGAAGCCTGCAAGTTCCTTACCCAGGTTGGGGTCTGCTGGCTTATGTATGATTAAGTTTCAGTAAATTAGTACTGGACTGAGAGGTTCTCTAGGCTGAACTGCTGCCTCCTCTTCAGTCTTGGTCTCCTGCTCTGTTAATTCCACTTTAGGCTCATGTGCTGGACTGAAGCCAGACTTGAGTCTCTGCTCTCCCACTGGACTCAGAGCCACGGTCTGTGCTCAGTGGTTGGTGCCCTGAGCTCACTCCTGACCGTTCCTCTCTCCCACCCCCATGACTCAGAACTGAGTAATGTCACCCTGGAGAGGGAGAGAGCTGTCCTTGGCAAATACAGCCCATTAGAGACTTCTGAGCCCTCTCATTAGAAGAGACAGGGAAGAGCAGAATTGATTACTACCTCTCTTCCCTGGTGATGGCCAGAGATAATATCCCTTTAACCAAGATGAATTTGGAGGCCATTTTTCCTTAGAGCACATGCATTTCATGATGGTTTCTCAACTCTGGTGAGTTTGAAGTGGCACCAAAAAGAATGAATTTCAGTGAGTCAGTCAACACATATTTATTGAACACTATTATGGAAAGTATCATGTTAAGACACTGCATTTGATAAAGATTAAAGAATAAACTGAGGAGCTAGTTGATAAAATGTGTGAGGAATAGAGAATGAATGGCAAGGTGACATCTGATTCTAGGAGATAAATTTGTCCAGCCATTAATAGTCTGAATTGGTCTCTAGATTTTCAAACCAGGTTAATGTTTTCTTTAAGCTATCAAGGTCAAACCCTGAGGCATTAACACTTGTGCTGAGGTAGTTCTCTTACCTTTTTTATCATTCAAGTGTTTATTAAGTATCACCTTTGTTCATATAGTACCTGCTATGTGCCAGGCACTGTGCTAATAAGTGTTTTACACTTAATTATCTCATTTGATCCTCACAGTAAGCCTAGTAAATAGATATTATTACTATTCTCACTTTTACATATGAGGAAACTGAGGCAAACAGTGGGTAAGTGACTTGCCCAAGATCACACAACTGGTAAGTTATGAGGTCACATTTGAACCCAGGTCTCCTGACTCCAGGTCCAGTACTCTATTCACTTTGTTATATTATTGATATATATTATTATATTATATATATTATACATGTGTATTATATATTAATAATCCACTTTATTAATATATATTCACTGCTTTATAAGGTCCTTTCTATGGGACATCCTAGAGTTTCATCATATGCATTTTACTAAGGAAGCTTAGAGCAATGATTAAAGGAAAGTATGTGAGTGTAGAAAATCAGAATAATACCTAAGAAAACTTTTGATGAGAATTATCTACCCTGCAGCTTTATAAAAAGGAGTATAAATAGCATGATGATAATACCTAAACATTAAATTGTGTATCAAGAGTCTTAAATTCTGGTGTTGGCCATGAATAAGTTTTAATTAGACACACTTTTTATATAAAAGTCTTGCTTTGCTGATGAAGTTAGGGAAATTGGTCTTTTGGCTATTTTGGTGAGTAACTGTGAAGATTTTAGTGACTTAATGGTTGCATGTTACTGTTTTACCCTGCTTGGTATGATGTAATAATAATAACGTAGGACTCTTCAAGGTCCTTTACTATCATCTACCTGTTCAGGGGTAGTGACAACAGTTAGTTTGCTTTGTGATGTTGGAAAGCTGAAATGTGGGTTTTTAAAACAATCTTTGTTTATTAAACTAATCTGCTTCATAAGATTTACCCTGATGATATTCTAATGGATAAATTGATTCTGTTTTTTAAATTGGGTGGACTTCAAAGAACCAATTTTCCTGTTCTCCCACCATTGCTGGAGTTGTATGTCTTGGTTAAGAGGTCAATAGGAAAGCTTTCAATGAGATTGCATTGCTTTGTGTACTGTTTTACTATCTCTCTTGTATAAAATATAGCATTAAGAGACTTTACATTTCATTTCAGGTCTTTTTGACAGACCGCCAGGATCAGATGATTCCAAACTCATTGATATATTTTACCCTGGAGACCAGCAGTCTGTGACATTTGGAACCAAGTCTAGAGTGGGACTGGGTGGCATGGAGGCCAAGGTAGGAAGAGAATTGGCTATTGTTCAATTATAAAGCACTCAATTATTAAAGCACTTTAAAATATCTAATGTCTTAAAGTTTTCCATAGAATCCTTCAGCTCTCCTCTTAAGAATCTTAGAGACAGAGAACTCCCAGAGTTTTCATCATGTGTTATTTTTCATAGCAAGATAAGTAACTTCATTATGTTAATGAGATGATCATTACAATTAATGGTATTTTAGGATTTGCACATTTTATCCAGAAAACAGAAACTGTCTCTCTAGTCCATTTTCCATATGAGATCTAAAAATCATTGGATAATTCTATCAAGTAAATGATATATTCAAAAGTATTTTTATTAACTGCTGTAGCTTATTGCTACTTCTAAAACTTCTGCAGTATTAGTTCCAGCCTCCCTGCTTCCTCCCAAGTTGCCGAAGTTCAGCTAATTGTCAAATAGAATGGCCTTTTTTTAGTCTTCTTGACTTTCTTTGGGAAATTCTCTGCTTTCCAGGTTTTTGTGATTCTTCTTTTTTCAGGTTCCCCTCTTACCTGACAGTTCCTTCTCAGTCTCTTTTGCTAGATAATAATTCATATCACATACACTAATTTATATGAAAATTTTTAATTAAGAAAATTTTCCATAGTTACATGTATCATGTTCTTTCTCACCCCCCTCCCATAGCCAGTGAGCAATTCCACTGAGTTTTACATGTGTCATTGATCAAGACCTATTTCCATATTATTGATATTTGCATTAGGGTGATTGTTTAGAGTCTACATCTAATGGGGCATATTTTAAGGGTCTCTTCTGGGCCCTCTCTCTTGGTATACTGTCACTTGACCATATCATCTCCCTTGGATTCCTTATTTCTCTCTGTGTGCATAATTCCCAATTCTGTATATGTGGCCCTGGTTTTTCTCCCAAGTCCTACAGCACCAGCTCCCTTTTGGACATTTTTGACTCAACGTCCCATCGTAGGCTTCCCAGACTCTTGTCCATGATAAAACTTATTTTCTTTTTCCACTAATTTAATCTCTTCTGAACTTTCCTGTAACTGTTCAGGTCAGCTCACACTAATAACCTCAGTGTCAGCTTGCTATTATCTAGTCACTAGCCAGTTCTCATTATTTCTATCTCCACATCTTTCATGTCTATCCTCTTTGTCCACTTACATCACCTCATCACTTGTCACCTGGATTATCATCATAGTTGTCCACCCAAGTCTCCCACTCTCAAAACACTCTCCCTTCCAGACTGTCCTCTGTGCAGCTACCAAAATGGTTCTCTCTAAAGTGTGATGTAGCCACATCACCTCCTCCAATTCAGTAAGTTCTAGTGGCTCTTTATTACCTTTATGATCAAATATCAACCTCCCTATTTGTCATTTCAAGCTCTTCACAACAAGATCTCTTCCTGCCTTTCTGGGCAATAAAGTAACTGATTCATAAATTGAGAATCATGAACCCACCTTCATATCCTACCTGGGAAAACTTTTCCTCAGCTCAGCTTATAGTCCACCCTATGATTTGTACCACATTAATTTTTATTTGCTTACGTATTTTTTGTCATTATTGTTGTCTTTTTCACAATATTGTGCATAAATTTCCAGGAGTTTATGTCTGACTCCCAGGTGGTGAATTCTTTAAATAAGGACCCCTTCTGTATTTCCACAGCACCTAGGACAGTCAGTGCTTGGTTAGCTGGCTGAACCCTGACAAGTTCTGGGCCTGTTATCTAGATATTTTCTTTTATTAGGTGAAGGCTGCCCTTTGGGCTCTCCAGGGTGGAACGTCTGTTGTGATTGCTAATGGAAGCCATCCTAAGGTCTCAGGCCATGTCATTACAGATGTTGTAGAGGGGAAAAAAGTTGGCACTTTCTTTTCAGAAGTGAAACCTGCAGGTAAGTGGAAATTTGTGAGATCACTTAGTTTGTGAATGAATAGATGACATTCACTTGAATGGACATGAGTCCAGAAAAGAAGAATTTGAAGTCTCACATGTTCCTTGGGGAGAGTAGATGGATTTCCTTGATTTTTTAAAAAGTTAATCAGTCTATAGTCAGTTTCTAAAAACTGCTGGCAGAGTTAGATTCTGTAGTCAGTTTTTTTGTCTGCACATTTTGCTGCCAGCTCACTAAATGTCAACAGTCCTGCATAGCTCCTTCTTCTGCTCCCATTCAATAGTATTTCCTGTTCTTCCCAGGTTACTGTTAGAAGGATATAAAAATTTGTTTTCAGAAAATGATTTCCTAGGTAAATACAGATTTTTTTGGAAATTAAGTCAAAATAAAATATAAAGGAGGCACAAATTATACAAATCATGCATTTAAGTCCTGGAAGTTCATATCAGAGTTTATTTAAATCATCAAGTTCATCTGTTATTTCTTTTTCCCAAAAGGTAGATTAGATTGATCCCAGGATACCAAATGGGGAAAAAAACCCATAAGCTGTTCTTCTAACTGCATATTAAGACCGCTGGAAAGAGTGCTGGCCCAGAGATGACTATTTCTTTCAAATTTGTTTGCAGGTCCTACTGTTGAACAACAGGGAGAGATGGCTCGATCTGGAGGAAGGACTTTGGCCACTTTGGAACCAGAGAAGGTGAGTTGGTTTTTTAGCATTGCTTTTAGAGAAATATGAACTAGCCTAACCTTTCCAGTTGGCACTTACTCCACATTTATCCTTAATGCTATTTTACTGTTTCCAATTAAAACAGTTTAGATTTTGGTTTGCCTTTCCCCACTTAATGTCCCAGGAGGGCCAGCAGAGCATAGGAGATGATATTGGGCTGGCTTCAGAGCCATGAAGACCTGGGTTCAAGTCCTGCCTCTTAACACGTATGGACTGTGTGACCCTGGACAAGTCACTTAACCTCTCAATGCTACAGATAACTCATTAAAGACTGCAAGTAACAGAGGAGATGCCGTCCTGCATTGGTAGAAGGAATTTCCTTATATGGATGTTACCTCTGCCAATGAAATTACATTTCAAGGCCCTTTCCCTTTCTTGGTTTTGCCTTGAGTCCATATCTTTTTTATTTTTCCTCAGCTGTTCTTGCATTTTTTTCTTTAAAGATAGAAGCATAGCATCATTTCAATCACTGAGACATTAAGATTTTTCGGATGAACAAATATGGGGGAATTAGGAAACTAGGGTACTCTGCTTAGCTTTGATATTTACTTGTGGTGTCACTGTAGACAATGTAGAAAAGTGTTTATCTTAGCCCAACAGAAAATGTATCGGGCTTCCACCAAGATCAGTCAGCCAAGCAGGGGATGTTTTTTAATGGCCTACTAAGTGCCAGGGAAGATGGTGCCCAGAGACTGCCCCATCACAGTACAGTCTGCCTGAAGCTGGCACAGTGTGACAGGATGGGATTAGGGCCAGTGAGGAGGTCAAATGGGAAAGACTTGGTTGCCTTCTGGGAGACTGTCAGATAAAGTCTTGGGAGTTCAGTGTATTTCAGTCACTCAAGAGAAACACTGTAGTCTGGGGAAGGAAAGGAGAATTTGGAGAAGAAATGGAAGTAGGAGAAAGCAAAAGAAGATTCTGTCTTCCCTCTGCCAGATGTTTTAAAGTTCTCATTTGGACATACAAAATAGTTTCTCTGTTAACAAGGGGGAGGATTTTTATCTTTTCTCTTCTATTAAATGAGAATAGTACAAATCAAAATCTGGAAGCCAGATCTAACATTTAAAAACCAGTTTTTTGTTATTATTGATAATATGTGTGAGAGAAAAAAGGATTCTATAGCTAGCGTCTTGGCTTGAGGTCAGGAAGACCTGGGCCTGACTCACCTCAGCTCTTTACTATTAACTCTCTGAGCCTCTGTTTTCTCATGTTTAAATTGGGGCTAATGATAACCCTCACTTTACAGAGTTATTGTGAGGACAAATGAGAACTTATATAAAATACTTTACCAACTTTAAATCTTGGCATAAGCACTGGCTGTTGTTATGGAGAGGGATAGTCTAGTGGATAGAGCACCAGCTGGCCTTTTAATGAAATGTGTTTTATTATTTTTTAATTTTTATTATGCTGGTTGTGTAGGTTCCAGACTTAGGGACAGCCTGTGTGTGATTTGTGCAGCCTCCATTTTGTTGCACTTGCTCAATAAATATTGAATAAGAAAAGTAGGGGAAGAAACGAAAAGAAAGAAGGGAAGAAGAATTGAGAAGTAAGAAATGAGAAAGTGGGAAGAAAAAATAAATGACAGTAGGGGGTTGTTGCCAAAAACTGTCAGAATGTTGCGTTAGGAGTAGAGAATCTTAGATGTTGGTAATGGGAGTAGCACCTTCTTTGTTTTGCTTAAGATACTTTGCTTTTGTTTCCAACTCTTGAACTGCTGCTCTTCTCTTCAGAGAGCAGAGATTATCAACCATCTCGCTGACCTCCTGACTGACCAGCGGGAAGAGATCCTGTTGGCCAACAAAGAAGACTTGGAGGAGGCGGAGGAGCAAGGTAACCCCATGCCCTGAAAATCTGCTGCTTAGGAGCTGGGATGCTTTTTACTCCCTTATTCCGGTTCTTTCCAAGAAGGGCAAGTCTGTCATGACAGAAATCATGTTCTAAAATACCCTTTTTAAAAAAAAAAACTTTTTTGAGAAACACTGTTTGGATGAAGACATGTTTTGAAAGCTTCATAGAATTGGTGAATACAGACATAGAATACCATAACCTGTCCCTTAGTCAGCTGGTAAATACTGAATACCTGTTGGGTTTGCAGTTCCATACAAAGTCATATATGGTCAGTGACAGTATTGTCTAACTCAAATAGAAGTGGGCAGCTAAGCCAGATATAAGGAACCCTACAGGGTTTGTATTGCCTTGGAAAACTACATATTGACATTGTCTATGTGGTATTGCATTTTTAAAAATTTTGTTAACTGTTTCCCAATTAAATTTTAATTTGGTTTCATCCACGCTTGGGAATGTTGTGTGCTGCATGTTTGACACCTCCGTCTGTGAAATAATGGAGGTTTTTATGGTCTAGGTTGCACTTGATAGGTGGCTACACATTCCAGACACCAAATGTGTCCAGAGCCACTTAGACATCTCTCTAGCACTCTCTCTCTGTGGGTCTTTTTTCATGAAATATGCTTATATGAATATAAAGTAATGACTGCTTTTGTTTAAAAACAAGCACAATGAGACTTACATAGCCAGTTGAGTAGTGTGCACCCCTTCAAGAAGTTAGCTTGCTATTCTGGGAAGTCTGCCAGGACTCAGAATGTCTTTGGGATTCCTCTTTTATTTAAATTTGTAGCGTATCCTTTTGAGTCTACTTAGGAGATTTTGGAGTTCCTTAGCCATCAGTTAGCCTGAACCCTGCAATTGCAGAGAGACTCACCTATGGTCTGAGGTTAGTCGTGAATTAATAGTTAAGTGGTGGAACTGAAATTTGGGAGACTTGTGGATACATCCGTTGAGATGAGAGCCTTAAGAGAGCCGACTAGGGCACAGTGGACACAGAAGGAAGGGAAAGGTGTTGGGGCAGAGGAGCTTGATAAATGGGAGTTAATAACATGGCTGTGAAAAGAGCACTAAAGCTTCTAAAATGCCTTCATATTTGTGAAGGCTAATGAAAATGACCTGATTTGATTCTCACAATAGTCCTGAACTATAGATATTCTAGTTATTTTTCTCCTTGTTTTGTGGGTCCAGAAGCCAGGCTCAGACAGTTTAAACAACTTGACCTTCTTGATCTCTCTGCAGCATTTGACCCTTGCCTGCCTTCTCCTGCATACTGTGTCTCCTCTTTGGGTTTTCATGACTGTTCTCCCTTGGTTCTCCTTCCACCTGTCTGACTACTGCTCAGTCTTGTTTGCTAGATCATCTTTCATATCACACTCTCCACTGTGGGTGTCCCCCAAAGCTCTATCCGAGGCCTTTCTCACTTCTCTTCTACTATTTTGCATTCTATGCGGATGTTTCCTACATCTGTCTGTCTAACCCATGTCTCCCTCTTGAGCTCCATTACCACATCACCAACTGCCTTGAGCTAGTTGTCCCATTGGCATTTCAAATTAGGCATATTAAAAACAGAAATTATTATTTTCCCCCAAAACTCATTCCTTTCCCAAATTCCCCCTTGGTATTGAGAGCACCGCTGTCTTTTGGGTCACACAGCTTCTCAGCTTCATCTCCTTTTTGTTTCCTCTCTCAGGCTCACCCCAAATTTCTAATCCATTGCCAAATCTTGTCTTTTCTTCTTCTACATCTTTCACAACTTCCCTCTGCTTCCACAGCCACTACTTGGGGTCAGGCCCTCCTCATCTCTCCTTTGAACATTAGCCTTTTATTGGTCTTTGCCTCAAGTCTCTCCCTATGCAGCTTCTGAGATGATTTTTCTAAGGTGTTGGTTTGATTTCATCATGCCCTAGCCCAGTAAACACCAGTGGCTCCCCATTACCCCTAAATCAAATACCAACACCTTTGATGGACATTTAGAACTCTTCCCAGGGTGGTCTTTCCTGTCTTTCCTATATTTTCCTTGTAGTCTACACTCCGGCTGTGCTGTACCCTTGTCACTCACAGAGAGAACTCCAGCTCCCATCTGCGATGGCTGCCTTTCATTCCTGGAATGCTCTCCCTCCTAACTCCTGCCTCCAGGAATCCCTGGCTTCTTCTTCTGGGGGCCCTTTCCTGTTCTCAGATGCTGGTGCCTTCTCCTCTAAGGTTATCCTCCATATAGCTGTGTGTCTCCTTTATGTCCCTTCTAATGTTCTTGTTTTTTCTCCCATTAGAATGGAGGTTCCATGAGGACAGAGACTGGTTTGGCTTTTCCTTTGTATCTCCAGTGATTAGCATAGTGTCTGGACCATAGCAAGCAGTACTGGTGAATTGACTGACCAAGAGATAGACCTTTGGCTGGAGGGGGTGATAGTAAGAAAGGATGGGAACCGAGAGGACCAGGACTAGACCAGGACCAGAGAGGGAGCCAGCCAAATTCTAAGACAAGTGGAACAGAGCCAACTTGAAAGAAACTCTTTAATTCTGAAGAAAATTCCTAATAATGCAGTGAAGTGGTTCGGCATGGAATCCTACTGTATTTTTCTGCAATGGATGGGAAAGGGGAAAAGTTACAAATCCGGGAAGCAGAGAATTTGAAAAGAGATGTGCCCTCTACCTCCTAGGGGTGCTCAGAAGGCTTCCCGAGAAAAGTGTCCTACAGGGGCCAGACCTGGGAGCTGGACCACATTACAATTGAGTCAGCTTTGGATTTTCTAATACTTCATGGCAATTAAGAATAATCAAACTGGGGCAGGTGGGTAGCTCAGTAGATTGAGAGTCAGGCCTAGAGACGGGAGGTCCTAGGTTCAAATCCGGCCTCAGACTCTTCCCAGTTGTGTGACCCTGGGCAGGTCACTTGGCCCCCATTGCCCACCCTTAACACTCTTCTGCCTTGGAGCCAATACACAGAAGTTAAGGGTTTAAAAAAAAAAAGAATAATCAAACTGTCCCTGTTCAAGCAGGAAATGTAAAGAAAGTTTTTCATGGCTATTTAAATGAAGTATAGTCATTGCTTTGTTAGTATTTTTAGATTTGAAAATACTATTGAGATACCAGCTACTGCTTTTATTCTTCACTTTTCCTGTCTTTAATTTTCTTAGATTTTAATCAGAATTTGTCTTGTGAAATGTTTGGAAAGCACATCAAAAATTAAGCTTTTAAAATAACCTCTAAGAAAAAGTAAGCCATAGAACCGAGTAGACGAGATGATCCTAAACTTACTACGTTTGTGAATTTTTTCTACAGAGCAGAGACTGGGCAGTGGCTTTTTCTACACAGTGTTGGAGAGCACAGTGCTCTGTAGTACCCAGTAGGTGTCACTGCAACATAACGGACACCCATGAGCTCTCAAAGCTGGCCCATCAAGCTGCAAATCCAGTGGAACTTTAAAGTATGGTGATTCTTAAGCCATGTGTATGTGCAGGGTGTTTTATTCAAGTTAAAACAACCTTGGCTGTGAAATAACCAGAAGACCTGGATTTTTGCTCTATATCTATATTTGCTAATATTATTTTTTCTAATAAACATATTTCCTTAAGGCTGTACTGATCTAGAAAAAGTTCAATAAAAATAACAGGATTTAAATAGAGAACAAAGTTTTCAGTACAGCCCACTCATTCCTTAACCTCCATTACTATGAAAATATTTTTATTTAGAATTTTTTTGAAATATGCCCTCTTTTTCATTGAATATTGTTTCCCAAAGAAGAATTGGTAAATTGTTTATATTTTTTATGTACTTGGACAGATGTCGTGTTTTCATGGAATCATAGATTTATGGCTGGCAAGAATCTTAGGCTATCTAATCCAAACCCCAGGGGCCCTCATTTTACAGATGAGGGGCCTGAGATGCTAAGCATTAAGTGATATGATCATTGTAGTAGTAAAAATGGCAAAGCCTGGAGCCTTACTGTGCAACCCTTCCTGACTCTTCAACTTACATTTTTTCGGAACTGTGCTGGGTGGCTTTTACCCTGATCATCAGGTTCTGTTTGCACCTAAATCTGCAATGTCTTATATAGATTTTCTTTTGGCACTGAACCAGGATTCTGAGGAAAAGTTTCCTTTTTAATGAGGTTTCCTATTCTTTTCTAGCTTTGCCTTATTTTTACAATTCCTCCTTCCTCACCGTCTCCCTGCCCTTTATTCTGTGCTCTAGCCGGACCAGTCTCTGGAGGTCAGAACTAAGAGCAGTGGACAGATCTTGGGTACAAGCACAAATTCCTGAAAGTGGGCCCTCCCTCACCTCTGCTATTTGGTGTCTTGTCCAAGGGAATCTTGTTATTGCATAGCTATGGCCTCTGTTGTTCCTTCTGATGCTGAGTTGCTGAGTTTTTTTTTGTGATCCTATTAATATGCCATATTCTTTCCATGTTCTTCCCAATGTCTGGGATATTGTTCTCTCCCTTCCTTTCCCTGTAAATGAGTGATGAGGTCAAGCCACCTCCTCCAGGAAAGTTTCTTTGTTGTTCAAGATGTGTCCCACAATCTCCTGCAATTTTTTCATTTTACCCTCTCTAACATACTTTGTTAGAAGTATTTTAGAAGCAATGTTAGAAGCATTTTGTGGTATCTGTTTGTGAATCTTATTGTCCTCTGAGGTGAGAATTGAATCTTGGTTAAATTTTATAACACTTGGAAGGAAGAATTGAGTAGGTGTGAATTTAAGGTTGTATAACTGCATCACTGACTTAACTCATAAAAAACTGCCAAAGAGGTCATAGAATGGCCAGGATTTTGATGTTTTGTTTGTTTTTGTCTAATAGCAGTTAAGAAGCAAGGAAAAATGGGGTCCTGACATGTCCTAAGATAGAATGGAATATTGAGTGAAGCTGATAAATATCTTGGGTACTTCAGTGTATCTGCCTGTGAATAGCAAAAATGCAAAAGCAAAAAGGGTTGAAATGTGGATTTTGTGGATGAACATCTCCCACCCACTCGCACAGGGAGACCAAATTGACTTATGTGCCAAACTTTACATTGTAGAGCTGTACATTTTCATATTCCTTAATAAAATGTTAATACATTTTACTTTGTGGTTGGAAATACTCTACCCAGAAGTTTGCCAATTTATTATTATTCACCCTTCCTACTTAACTCTCCTCTTATACCAGGTCGTCTAGCAGCCCCTCTGCTAAAACGATTGAGCTTGTCTACATCTAAATTGAATAGTTTGGCCATTGGATTACGTCAGATTGCTGCTTCCTCAAAGGACAGTGTTGGGCAAGTGTTGCGCCGGATAAGACTTGCAAAAGATTTGGAACTGGAGCAAGTTACGGTCCCCATTGGAGTCCTTTTGGTGATTTTTGAGTCCCGCCCTGATTGTCTGCCCCAGGTATGTGGCAGTGACCCCCTCTGCCCTCTGGGTTTGGGGATTCTCATGATTTGGCCTTGATTTCCTCAGAAGATGTTCAAGATTATGTGCTCAGATCTTCCTTAGTCACTTCTAGCAGTATTTCTATCATGTTTCTTTAGTTTTGACTTGGTACCTATGGGCTGGGAAAGGCCCTATTAATCTGTAGAGGTAGAATGGGGAGGTGGTTGCCTGAAGTCACACAGTAAAATACCATACATTGTATGCAGCGTAGTATTTTACTTTCCTGACTCATTTAATCTCTGGTATTTCAGTGCTGCTGAGTTTTTAGACCTGATGTTGCCTATTCTCACAGAAGGGACCTTTTTAAGTAGCACAAAATGTCTAATGAGGGTATCAATTGAAATTCTTGAGAGGTACTATTCTCATTTTAAGTAACCTTAATTTTAGATATTAATAGATCATTCAAGACAAACTAAACTGGCCAGTCTACAATCTGAATGGTGCCAAAGAGAGTGAGTTTAGCAAAGGAATTTAGCAAAAGAGCCCTCATGGCCAGAAGAGGGAGAGAGCCTAGGAAACTTCTAGGCAGGTTAATGTTGCCCCTTGTGACTTCATCACTCAGACCGTCCCCTGGACAGCCCAAGATGTCTCTGACTGGTAAATAGCCACCAAGAACGTGGACTTAGAGATCCCCAATCCTCCTTCATTACTTCATCACAGGACATGGCAGGTCTTAATGTCACCCACAGACGTTTTTCCTCCCCGCCGTGTGACTTGGGGGGGTCACCGTAGTCCAAAATGGCAGTTAGGGCTTGCTGATTTCATTACCTAATTTCTCAAGTGGGACAAGTGGCTGCTCAGCCCTAAACTAAATCCTGTTATCCTTTCAAGATCTAGGCCAGTGGTTCCCAAACTTTTTTGACCTATCGCCACCTTTCCAGAAAAAATATTACTTAGCCCCCTGGAAATTAAATTTTTTTTTTAAATTTTAATAGCAATTAATAGGAAAGATAAATGTACCTGTGGCCATCACTGCTGTCCTGGATTGCTGTAGCACCCACCAGGGGGCGATAGCACCCACTTTGGGAATCACTCATCTAAACAGAAGAAGGGAGGACTCAACCCAGTTTCCTAGCCTAGAGCAGAGACTGTTTCAGCTTTTAGAAGCAAACTGTTTTGGGGGGCTAAAAGGGAAATTATTTCACAGAAGAGAGGACAATTCAATATCAACTTTCCAATTAAACATGGAGTTTATGTTTAAAGGAGCTTCATTAAGTGAATGAAAAATGGGCTTAACGAGTAAATTTCATGTAATCTTACGATGGAGACATTGATTCCACAAAGGACTAACTAATCTTAAAGGCATGCTCTGCTTCTCTTAGCTCAAACCCTCCAGGGAAAATCTCTCTACTGCTTAGCCCCTCTGACTGATATCAGCTCCTTCTGTGTAAGTATTCTGGCCACAAGAGCCAAAGAAAGTTTTATCACTGTGAGATAAAGGGGACAACCACAGTACTCCAGTGTCCCAGAGAGGCCCATAATTGACACTGTAAAAGTTATTTCTTAGAATTTCCAAGATGGAAGGGACACCCGAGACCATCCAATCCAGGTAGCATCTTACTAAAACCCTCTTTAAAGTGTTCCGATATGTGGTCATCCAGCTTCTGCTGATGGATTTCCATTGAGGAAGAACTCATTCCCTTCCTGGAACACCCACTTAACTTTAAGATAATTTGAATGTTTACAAAGTTTGCTCAAGATCATACCTAAGTCTTCCCCTGCAACTTGCACCCATTGTCTGAGTAGAATAAATCTAATTCCTTCTCTACATGACAGCCTTTCAGATAGTTAAGATTTATATCATGTCTCTTTCATTTTCTTCTCCCATTCCCTTCCCTCAAACATTTCTTGTCTCAATTCCATTTCCAATTCCTTTAATCAACTAAGACTTCCTGCAGCTGCCTCTGTCCTCCTTTAAATGTGCCCGAAACTGAACCTAGTTCTCTAGATGTGGTCTGATGAAAGTAGAATCCTGGGGGACTGCCATTTCCTTTGTTCTGGTCACTCTTCCTCAATGTGGTCTAGGAGAGCATTAGCTTTTTTGCCATTTCTCATTAAAATTCTTAGATCTCCACTGTTTTTGTTTGTGTCGCCACACCTTCCCGTCCTGTCCTTGTTTGTAAAGTCTAATTTTTTCATCTAAGTATATGATTTTATCTTTGATTTTATTAGATGTGGTCCATTTTTCTAGCTTGCCAAGTTAGTTTTGGATATTCAACTGTTGTCCAGAACATTTAGCTGACCCTCCCAGTATTATATAATGTGCTAATTTGGCAATCAAGACTTAAATGGCTTTACCCCAACTAACTGATAAAAATGTCAGTGGCACAGGGCCAAGCACAAATCCCTCGTGCTAAAGACCAGCCATCCAAATTGACATTGACTCATTAATAACTATTCTTTAGAGATAATAATTTAGTTAGTTCTAAATCCATTTAATTTTATTATCATGTAGCCCAAGCCTCTCCATGGTACAGAGATAGCATGAGAATCTTCATCAAATGCTTTCATAAATGCTAACTATCCTACTTTTGTGGCATTCCTTGATATACCAGACTGGTTATTGTCAAAACAGGAAATGAAGTTAATAATGTGCCTTAATCAGTTTTGATGAAGCCATGTTCTCTTTTAGTAATTGTTTCCCTTTTTGTGTGCTTACCAATCATTCTTTTAGTATTCCTTTAATATTTTAATATGCTAAAATGTTGCCAGGAATAGAAGTCAGATTCACCTCTACAGATTTCACTCTTTTCCCTTAAGATTAGGTCTTTTCCCCTTCTGGTATTTTCGGCAGCCCTTTTGTTCCTCAAGATCTTTAAAAAGTCACCAATAATGACTTAGCAGTGATACTTATTATTCCTTTTAGGGCCCTATGATCAAGGAGGGCTATATTCTTTTTCACCATTTCCTCAAGTATTTTAAGTTTTCACTCCTGGCTTTTTTTTTGTTTTTTTAATAAATTTTTATTGACATCACAAAAATTTCCCTCAAAATCCCTCCTCTTGACCCTTCTCAGAGAGCCATGCCATATAACAAAAATATTTGCTTTAGAAAAAGGGAACAGGAAAAAAATCACCAAAAACCTATCTGTATGTTGAGAAATTCTAAAAATATGAGCTGTGTACCACTCTTATGGTTCTCCCACAAGTGCAAAGCGGTAGAATGAGAGGGTCTTCTCACATCTCTTCTTTGGAACCATGCTTGTTCTATGTAATTTTGCATAGAATGTTTGCATGTGATTCTTTCTGTTTACATTAAAATCATTATGTATATTGTTTTCTTATCCTTCACATTCTTTGCACAAGGAGAAGGCTAAGTTCATGGATCTATCGTATACTCCTTAGACTCTTAAATTGTTGCAGTGAAGTCTACTCCTGTGCTGGCAAAGATCATCTCTCCCCTCTGCTAAGTTGAGTCCTGTCTTATAAGTCAAAAGTTTCTGGTCCCAAGTCTCTCTTTGGATCACTTATAGGGTCCTTTAAGTATCCTGGCTCTTTTCTACTTAGATAAGCTGATGTTTCATAGAAGCTCTTAGCTGAGCCATCTGGAGGGTTTTGTTTTGTTTTTTGTTTGTTTTGGAAATATCCTTTCCTTACACTGATTTACTAAAACAATTGACTTTTCATCTTGAGGTGTTCTAAAGCTATCGGCTCAAGTTGTGTTGAACACCTTTAGATTATGATATTTCTTCTTGATCATGATAGTGACCCATGTCATCAAAACACTGACCAGAATGGCTAAGCCTTAAGCCTAGCCTGGGGAATAGTTGTGTTTCCACAAGTGCGGGCTGGAATGTCCCTCCCCCAATAACTGATACTCTAGCTATCCAGGGGCTGATAGGTTCCTTCCTCTTCTCCACTTACTCATATTAAACTTTGGCAAATTATCTAAGATTCATGAAAATGTGTGCAGGTGGTTCTACAGCATTTACTCTGGTAAAGCTGCAGTTCAATCATTGATCTTGGGTTATAACCTCTGCCTGTTGACTTTTCAGCCCTCATTGATGCAGTGCTAGGAAGTTTACTATTGACACAAAGGGAGATCTTCAGGAATTCCTGTTTTAACTTAACCTGACTAATATTGGGCTACTACTTTTGTCTGATCTTTCTCACCTTTGATCTTTTAGGTAGCTGCTTTGGCTATTGCAAGTGGCAATGGCTTGCTTCTGAAAGGAGGAAAAGAGGCAACCAACAGCAACCGATTACTGCATCAGCTAACACAGGAGGCGCTCTCCCTCTACGGTGTTAAAGATGCAGTGCAGCTGGTAAGTTTGTAGACGTGAATTAAGGAACATCCAAAAATGAATGGATAGGGAGGGACAGAAGGGATAGTCAGACATACATGGAGCCAGACTTTATTTCTATTTTATTTATTTTTTTATCTTAATTTTTATTATTTAATTTTTAATTTTATTAATTTATTAATTTAATTTTAATATTTTCTTATCTTTATTCTTATCTTTATTTCTATTACGATATTCCATTGTAAACCAAATTTAACTGGACGATTCATGCGAGTAGGGATTTTGCTCAACTCTAAAGATGCAGGGGGTTTAGACATCATCCTTTCTAGGGGTTAATAGTCTAAGTAGATGGAATTCATATATAAAAGGATAAAATGACCTTAAAAGTAATACTTGCTATGCTAAAAAAATTTTTTTAAATAACTAGCTTTTAACAGAACTATAAAGTTTTGCAAAGCTTAGCATAAACTTTATCTGATTTGATACAGTAAACCTGCAGAAAAGGTGCTATTATTATCCCCATTTTAAAGTTGAGAAAACTCGGGCCAAATTAGAGGGTGACTAGCCCAGAGTCATACAGCAAGTAAGTAAAGTGTTTGAATGCATGTTTATACCAAGCCACTGCTAAGTGAGTGCTAGAGAGAGTAAATGCCACAATACATAAGTGAAGGAAATGATTGTGGAGAACTGGGGTGATCAGGGAAGCTTTATAGAAGAGGATGTGGGGCTTGTTTGCCCCTGATGAAGAGGGGAACTTTATTCATATAGCAATTAGAAGGGATAGCAGTGAGAGGAGGTGATAGAGAATGATCTCTTCTCAGAATAATGCTTTTAAATACCATTTTTCAAAAATACAAAGGAAATCAATTGTACTGAACTACAGTTATCAAAATGTTCAAAAAAACAAGTTCCTGGGCTCTAGGTAAGGACTTCTGCTTTATGCTCTATATCTTAGTATCCCCTGACCTATTACTAACTGTGTGATCATGGCATTGAAAGCCCTGCACAATCGGGCTCCTTCCCACCTCTCCAGTATTCTTTCATAGCATTCCTCTCTTCCCAGCATTCTTCTTTCTACTCACCTTCTCCTTCTTCCCTGTATGTGACACTCCATCCCTCACTTAGGTGCATTTGCCCCAGTGACCCCCATGTCTGACATATACTCTCTCCCCTCCTTTTAGAATCTCGAGCTTCCTTGAGAGCCCAGCTGAGGTGTACTGCTGACAAGAGGCCTTTCTCAAGTTCCTAGCAATTTTTAACACCTTCTCTTTCTTGAAACTGCTTTGTATTTTAAGTATTGGCATATCCTTTATCACCACCACCACTACTCCAGTAAATTGGAAGCTCCTTGAGGGCAGGGGCTATTCTGTCTTTCGTGCTTGCATTCCCAGTTCTACCAGTGCCTTGTACACAGTAATGCCCAAAATAGGAAAATTTGGAGGAGCAATAGTTTTGTGGTTACGGAGAGAGAGGCACAGAGAGAGACAGAGAGACGCTAAGAAGTTTGCTTTACCTATGAGTGATAATGTGGGAATGGAGTTTAGGAGAGTACTCTGGGGGTCACTTGCATAAAGATGATGAGGGAGTTGGAGTGCTAATGAGATCACTGAGGATAGTGTAGGAAGAGGAGACAAGAAGGGCCAGATAGAGTTCTAGGAGGAGGAGAAGGATCCAGAAAAATTGAACTGAGAAGGAACAGGTAGACCAGTAGGAAGGAAACTGAAAGCACTGCCATAGTTATCATGTGGGGGGAGTTTTTGGAGACTCTCAGAAACTACAATGTGGAAATAGAATGCTGAGAGGGGAGGCAGCTGCCATCTCTGCATTTCCCCATGTACAACTGGCTATTGTTCTTTTTCTGCAAAGATTTTAGATTCCTAATGACTGAAGGCCATCATCTTTTTCCAAATGTCCTGCTCAGTAGGCATTTAAATTGCATTTGGTGAACAAGGTGTGCAGAGAGAATTGACGCAGATTTCCTTCCCTGGTCCTCACAGGTGAATACAAGAGAAGACGTTGATAACCTTTGCCGGCTAGATAAACTGATTGACCTGATCATTCCACGTGGCTCCTCTCAGCTGGTCAGACATATTCAGAAAGCTGCCAAAGGCATACCAGTGCTGGGTCACAGTGAAGGAATCTGCCACATGTATATAGATGCAGACGCTTGTCCCGATAAGGTTACCAGACTAGGTAAGATGGAGAGGTTAGACTTCATTTCACTGGGAATCCATTTCCTCTCTCAGAACTCTTCATTCCATCACCCCCCTGTTCTTTCCCTTCCAGTGAGAGACTCTAAATGTGAATATCCGGCTGCCTGCAATGCACTGGAAACTCTGTTAATCCATCGAGATCTGCTGAGAACACCATTGTTTGATATGGTCATTGACATGCTGAGAGTAGAGCAGGTGAGATCATTGGCGTGCCTTAATATTAGGAAGTCCTACTGTTAGGTTGCCACTGTTAGGTTAAAGATCAATTTTTTCTTTCTCTCAGTTTTTAACTTGCATGTTATTGGGGTTGAGAAAAGGGGTTAGCAATACTGTTGCCAATAACAAAAAAAGTGGCCTGTGGAAATATTTTTTTAAACCCTTAACTTCTGTGTATTGGCTCCTTGGTGGAAGAGTGGTAAGGGTGGGCAATGGGGGTCAAATGACTTGCCCAGGGTCACACAGCTGGGAAGTGTCTGAGGCCGGATTTGAACCTAGGACCTCCCGTCTCTAGGCCTGACTCAATCCATTGAGCTACCCAGCTGACCCCTGGAAATATTTTTTTAATAAAGAGAAAAGAACAGAAGGAAGCAGAGATGAGCAGGACAGTTTTGAAAGTACTCACACTTATGTGAGATTTCACTTTTTATGGTTATAATCATTGCAGGGGAAGCAGTCATCAGGAAAGGACTGGCCCACAGTTTACGTGCCCAAGGTCCATCCCCATGGTACCAGGCTGCTCAGTCTCTCCATGGATCCATTTTTCTACTTTCACTTAAGAGGGATTTTTTTTAGGATTTTTTTTTTTTTTGGAGTGAGGAGACTTCAGAGCATAGAGCCAAGGAGAGAGAACACAGTATTGGACAGTAAAGTTAATGTGGGTGTTTATAGTGAGAACTGTCTGTGGTTTCAGACATCCACTGAAGGTCTTGGAATGTATCATTTAGGCAAAATTCTAGTAAAAGTGAAGAATTTACACTATAATGCGGTCATATCTGATAGTAAATGCCTTGTAATAATGGACATTTATTATTTATTGAGCACCACCTGAAATCCCAAATCTTTAATTATTGCTCTTGATCCATGGCCTCTTAGAACTTTTTGCGTTAGGAGAAAAGAGTTTGATTTTTGGCCTGTCAGTACATTCTGAAGGGCTGGAAGTTAGCTCTAGTATGACGATAGAAGTGTGTTTGAATAGACTAATTATATAACTAGAAAATTTTATCCTATAATTTGGAAAGTTGTCATAAATATTAACTTAAAGGGAAAGGCCCTTGGGACATCACACATTTAGATCTTAGACAGAAAACATGGACTTTGTTCATTTTTTGTTTGCAATCCTCTGTATTTTCTTTTGTCTAGGTGAAAATTCATGCAGGTCCCAAGTTTGCCTCCTATTTGACTTTCAGCCCATGTGAAGTTAAGTCTCTTCGAATAGAGTATGGAGACCTGGAATGTTGTATTGAAGTGGTGGACAGCGTACAGGAAGCCATTGACCATATCCACAAATATGGCAGCTCCCACACAGATGCTATCGTTACAGAGAATGGTCAGTATGAAGTTGGGTTAAAGGGGAAAATGGTTAAAGGATGACTATCCACAGGCCAATGTGGTAGCTTCCAGCTGTTTGACTTGATCTCAGCTGGTCCTTTCCCCTTCGTATGCCTTCATGGCTGTCATGGAAAGTTTCTGTGGTTGTGCCACTACCTGATATAACCTTTCAATATAAAATGCTTTGAAAAAAACCGTAACTTTTTCATGCCATATACATGTTAGATAATTATAATTACTGAAAAGTCTTTAATTTCAAGGCATATGAAGTCTCAAGTCTAGTTCTCTTTCATATGCCCTTTGTTTGTTTTATCTTCTACGTATCATTTTCCTGTTTTAAAGTAATACTAGAAGGAGAATGGCATGGTGGGCAGAGAATGGATCCCTGATGAATAAAGACATGGGCTCAAGGCTGACCAGAGGACCTTGGACAGCAGACTAGCTTCTCGGTGTCCCCAGGCCACTTTCCGTCTCATGTGGACCTGATCTTGACAGACTTTTTTTCTTTCCTGGGCAGAGGAAACAGCAGAGTATTTCCTTCAGCACGTGGACAGCGCTTGTGTGTTCTGGAATGCGAGCACCCGCTTCTCAGATGGCTACCGCTTTGGCCTGGGTAGGAGAACACATTTTTAGGAAGTAGAGTGATTCTGAGTCACTGTTTGGTAGTGATGGTGGGAAGAGGCATCCTAAAAACAGAGCTCAATGACGTGCGCCTGGAAGGACAGTGAGGAGGAACCGGGTCAGTGGAGAAGGGAGGGGAACCATCTCAGCAAAAGCGTGAAGAGGCAGATCTGGTGAGAGCAGGGGGTTCATGAAGTGAAGAAGGCTCATTTACTATTTTAATTTAATTTAATTTTTTGCAGGAGCTGAAGTAGGAATCAGCACTTCTCGAATCCATGCCCGGGGACCAGTAGGAATTGAAGGATTATTAACTACTAAGTGGTTACTTAGGGGACGAGAACATGTTGTATCTGATTTCTCAGAGAATGGACCTTTAAAATATATTCATGAAAACCTTCCCATCTCTCACAGAAACAACAGCTGAGAGCACGCTGGAACGTATGGGGGGCATGTTCCAAGCTCATTTCACTATTAAAACTCCGGTGATCACACAGGACTTTGTCTCCAATTCTTGGGTGATTTTTTTGCTGTTTTGAGGTATACCTGGAAGCTTTTGGGTTGTTTTGACCTGTGCAGTAGAAGATGAGATGTGTCTGCTAATCCACACACTCCAGGTTGCCAGTTAGGAAAGCAAGTTGTCACAGATAGGACTTTCTTTTTCCCAAATTCATTTCTTTTAACATAATGCAAATCAGTACTGATTATCCTTAGAGAGAGAAGAAAATGGACGGTTGGTTTCCTCTTTTTTGCCTTTTTATCACCTCAGTGAGGTAAAGACTCCCCTTGGACATTTTTTTCAGTACTGTAGCCTGATATTCTTGACAGTCTTAATCTCATTCCCTACATTGTCATGATTTTACTAGAAAAGAGGAAATGTTTGATACTCTATAAAGACTTGTTTCTCTTCAACATTTCATTAGAAGAATCAGATAAAAATTTGAGACTGGATTGATTTTTTGTATTTATTTGTCAAATGCCTTTGACCAAGAGAATTCTGCATTATAAGTGATTTATTTTGTTAACTCTAGTAAGTAAACTACAAATTATAACACTTAGGAGTGATGTCCCATCTACAGAGGAAGGAAACAGTTTTTGTACCAGCTATGTTCAAGTATTTTATATAAACTGTTTATTATCCTTCCCATTCTCTGCTCTTCTCCCAAAGAAATAACTAAAAGAATATTTTAATACTTTACATTTTTCCCTTTTTTAAAAATAAAGCTCTTATCAAAAGATGTGTGTGTAATTAAAGTTTTCTCTTACCCTCCTTTTTACTCTCATTCACTCGATGCCTTCTTGTGCTCATCTTAAAGCAGGTCACTGCTTTATCTCTTTATTTAAGTCCTTTTTCACCCAACTTGGAAATGAATTTAACCCTTTTGTATTACTGCCACATGGGAATATTTATTCAAAAGGGCTACTACTGTAAGCGACCTTTTATATTTATCTGAAATAAACTAGCCCAACAAGAACAACCACAAGAATATTTTTAAAAGCTCATTGTACCATTATCTAAGCATATTTTCTAACCTTTTTAATGATTTTTTATTATTCTAAATGTTTACAAATCCAAATAAAACAAGTGTTTCCATATATAAAGAAAAAAAGATATTACATAAATGAAATCATAAATCTATATGTTTAACTTACTTTCCTTCTTATCTACACAATAGATCCCATCCACTAGTATCCTAATCCCTCCCTCCCCTCCTCATATCATATATGATATCATCATGGAGGCCAACATGTCCATATAAATTAAGTCTTTCATGCTTTATCTTTCTATTCACTTTCTGGAGGTAACAGTCTCGATTTATTCTTCTAGTATTAGTTCTGTGACTGTTTATAAGGTTCTTCTGATTTCACTATTGTAAAAAGTGGATTTGGGAAATGTATAAAACTACATTTCCCGTGATCCAACATGGTCCAACTGATTTCCGTTTCCGACGTCTTGACGCAGGGGAGAGCTTAAATCTCGTGGGTTAGGAGGGAGTGGTCTCTTTTGCCAGTAAGCACTCTCTTTGGCGAGTAGGCGATGGCGAGGAAACAGGAAACAAAATGGAGGTGGCGGCAGTTTTGAATGCTTACAAGCGCGTGGTCTAATGATTTTATCTATCAACATGGCTTTAATTAAAATACTAATTTATATATTTATGGCAGCCTTTATCATTTTTAATATTTACACTATTCATTATCATATAGTTTTTTCCAGACTTTAAAAAAAATCAAATTTCTTCATTTCTTATGGCACAATTAGTATTCCATCACAGTCATATCCCACAATTTGTTTGGTCATTCCCCAATTGACGGGCATCCCCTCAATTTCTCATTCTTTGCCACCACAAAGAAAGCTTCTATAAATATTTTGTAACATATGGGTTCTTTTCCTCTTTCCCCAATCTCTTTGGGAAACAGACCCAGCTGCTGGGTCTAAGTGTATACACAGTTTTTTATAACTTTCTGGGTGTTATTCCAAATTGCTCTCCAAAATGGTTGCATCAATTCATATCCCCAACAGCACATTAGTGTTCCATTTTTATACATCCTTTCAACATTTGTCACTTTGCCCTTTTGTCCTATTGGAGAGTCTGGTGGGTATGAGGTGAAGTCTCAGAGCTGTTTTGGTTTGCATTTTTTCATATACCTTTATGTGGCTTTGATTTCTTCATCTCAAAATTGTTCAAATCTTTTGTCAATTTAGCAATTCAGGGATAGCTCTCATTCTTACACATTTGACAAAGTTCACTATATATTTTAGATATGAGACCTCTATCTGAGGGGTTGTCTATAAAATACCCCCTCCATGTCCTACTTTCCTTCTGATGTTGGCAGTGTTTATTTTATTTGAACAAAACCTTTTCAATTTCATGTATTCAAAATTATCCATTTTACATTTCACAATTCTCCATCTTTTGTTGACTCACAGATTCCTCCCCTATCCATAAATCTGATTTTTATCAATTTTTTTCTTTTATCAAATACCAGGTTAATATAATCTTTTACTACTGTTTGTTGTATGTCTGCTTTGTTCATTATTTTCTAATCTTTATAGATATCACAGTACCAAGAACAGAACCTCACTAGAGTTGGTACTTGGAAATTGTTAAATGTTCAATGGATGAGATGTTTCAGAAATAATTGAATGATTCTGATCAAGATATCTTTTCATCAAAATGATTTGTTAGGTGCTAAGAAGTCAAATTCAGGTGAGCAAATAAAATAATGAACAGAGGTGGCAAATGGGCCACAAGTTTGGTTAACAAAGGGCTGCTTTAAAGAAGACAAAAGATTGTGATCTTGCAAGAATGTCTGGCAAAGATAAGTTTTAGTGACTCATAAAATGTACTGTTTGTTTTTCTGAAGGATACCAAACCAGTCATTTTGGACTAAAAGTAACAAGAGTGTAGCATAGTGGATTGAATGCTATCCTTGGAGTCAGTAAGACCTATGTTCAAGTTTTGCCTTTGACATTTTAGCTTTGTGACCATGGACATGTTGTTTAAATCATCATAGCCTCAGTTTTCAAATCTGTAAAATTGATATGATAGTTGGATGACACCACTTTTTAGGCTTGTGAAGAAAGTACTATATAAAAGTTAAGTTGGTATCATTTTTAGGATACATCTAAGATGTGAAAGAAATCTGGTGACCACTACTCACTTCTGGTGACTCAAGAGACAAGCAATACAGCCCAGAGGAAAGTTTTGCTAAGAAATACAAAATCCCAGGCAAAAAATGTAAAGATTGTAGAGACTTAAAATTTTTACCTACCACCTGTTGACAGCTGGGGGGAATGGAGAGGCATGTCAGAAAACAAAACAACAAGGGCTTGTAGGAGTGAATAATTAGCTACAATGAGAGTAAGTGAATAAGTACTAGATTCCTAGACCATGTCTTGTGTGGGACTGATGGACTTCTGGCCAGGAAGAGATGGGTAGCATGCACTTTGTAAAGACTGGCTAAAACAGGTTTAACTGGAGCCTAAGAAAATGTAATCAAGAGGGAACAAAATTGAAAAAGAGGGAAGGAGAAAATGGCCTTTGTAGTTCTATCAAGTCTGATACAATAGTGGTGTCAAATAGACCCCCAGTGCAGCCTCTACCAGATGAAAATGTAATTGGGAATTTAACAAAACAAATGAAAGTACAGTACAATATAGATAATGTTCATTTGTAGTATTCTAAGTAAACATCAGCCCAGTAGGGATCTATTTGCAGTTGACATCATGAAAGGAAGAAAACAAAGGAAGAAAAGCAGAGGAGCTCTAGTGATGGGAAAGTATCTAAAAGAACCAACAATAAACCAAGCCATGGATGTTTATGCAAATGAATAGTGGCTAATGATAAGAGTAAATAAGTTCTTAATATAAGATTGCAAACGACCTTGTAGCATGAGTCCTGGATGGAACTTAACTGGAATATGGCTGTGGAAGAAAAGGCCTTATTCAAAAGGAATTAAATAGATGAAAGGCAATGGAATGGCATAATCTATTATATTCATGAAAACTGAGAGGAAACAGTGGAGAGCATCTGGGTAAAGATCAAAGGAACAATAAACAGAAGCAATATTATTAGGGGGAATATACCACAGGAGTTTGGGAAAGAGATGACAAATTTGGCATGGAAGCATGCTTTTGTGCTGATAGGGAATTTTAATTATTCAGACATCTGCTAGAGCTCTCTTTATGCCAAAAGCAGACCAAATTGTAAATGTGTGACTTATTTTAAAGAGAATTTTACCTTATAAGAGGTGGAGAAGGCAAGAAGAATTGCTATCGTGGATCTGATTTTAATCATCTAACAAAGTTAGATGAAGTAGAATTTAGGGGAAGTTTATGGGGCAAGTTATGGGCACCTAAGTGGCACAGTGGAAAGAATGCCGGGCCTGGAATCAGACTCATCTTTTTGCATTCAAATCTGGCCTTGGATATTTATTAGCTGTATTACCCTGGGCAAGTCACTTAATCCTACTTGCCTCAGTTTCCTTGTGAGCTGGAGAAGGAAATAGCAAACCACCTCCAGTATCTTTCCCAAGAAAACCCCAAAAAGATAGTGTGTCAGCCCCAAATGAAAAATAATTCAACAAGGGGCAGGCAAGTAGTCATTCTATCAGAAATGGTGGTAGAGAATAACATTTAGAACAGGCTTTCAAATGATCCATTGGATAAAAACATATTGAAGGACAAGTAACTGGGAATGAATACAAAAATGTAACAAAGTCCCCTAAGAACATTAAAATGTTGAGGCCTAGAAGGAAGTAAGGCTAATTTCAAATGCCATAGTCACTAAAATATTTTTATTTAAAAAGACATTTTTGCAAAAATTTCAAATTAGTGATCAAAGCTAGGGGCAGATGGGATGGTGAGAATGGCCAACAGCGAGAATAAACTACAGTCTAAGAAGAATGATTTTTTGCCTGGAAGAATATAACAAAATTGGACAACAGAATGGAAATTCAAGATGAGTGAGGAGAGGGCAAGGGGGCACAGAATTGCCCTCATTGAGTTAGTTACCTATCCCAAGGGAAGTAAAAAGGATACTGAAAGAAATGTTAGATATGACTGCTGAGCCACAGTTGATCATCTCTGAAAGATATTCAAGAAAGGAGAGGTACCACAGACCCTCAAAAGAGAAAATGTCCTGATTTTCAAAAAAAGAAAGAGGGTGTAGCCTGCAAACAATGTCAGTTAAGTTGAATTCTATTCCTGGCAAAATTCTATAACATCTTGTTAAAGGAGTGGCTTGAAAGCATTTGGAGAGAGAAGCTATGGTCACTAAAGCCTATCCTACACTCATCAAGAATAGGTCATTACCCAATAATCTCATTTCCTTTTTTCAAAAACATTTTTATTTTTCATACAGGTTTTTTTTATGATTGTGAACTTGAGAAATAGCAATTAAAATGATCATTTTAAAAAACTATAAGAAATTATATGAAAATACAAATGTATTATAGCTATTTTAAAAAATGATATAACGTTTAACATGGTAATTCTAAAACTCTGGTCTGACTTCTCCTCTGGATTACTTCTGCTCTTTTCTATGTATTTTTTTAATATAATATTTTATTTTAAAAATATTTTCCATGGTTACATGATTCATGTTGCCTCCTTCTCCTCTTACCTCCCCCCTTCCAGAGCTGACAAGCAATTCCATTGGATTATACATATATTATCACTCAAAACCTATTTCCATATCATTCATTTTTCTAACAGAGTCATCTTTTAAAAACAAAACTCCAAATCATATACCCAAATAAACAAATAATAAATCATATGTTTTTCTTCCTCATTTCTACTTTCACAGTTCTTTCTCTAGATGTGGATAGCATTCTTTCTCATAAGCCCCTCAGGATTATCCTGGACCACTGTATTGCTTTTGGTAGCAAAGTTTATTACATTTGATTGTCCCACAATGTTTCATTTACTGCATATAATGTTCTCCTGGTTCTGCTCATTTCACTCTGCATCAGTTTGTGTAGGTCCTTCCAATTCTTATAGAAATCAAGCAATTCATCATTCCTTATAGCACAATAGTATTCCATCACCACCAGATACCACAACTTGTTCAGCCATTTCCCAATCTAGGGAAATTTTCATTTTCCAATTTTTTGCCACCACAAAAAGTGTAGCTATAAATATTTTTGTACAAATAGATCTTTTCCCATTTTTTATCTCTTTGGGGTACAAACCTAGTGGTGATATTGCTGGATCAAAGGGCATGCATTCTTTTAAAGCCCTTTGAGCATAGTTCCAAATTGCCTTCCAGAATGGTTGGATCACTTCACAACTCCACCTGCAATGCATTAGTGTCCCAATTTTACCAAATCCCCATTACTGTCATATTGGTCGATCTTGCTACCTCAAGAGTTGTTTTGATTTGCATTTCTCTACTCAGGAGGAATTTAGAAACTTTTTCATGTGATTATGGATAGCTTTTTCTATGTATCTTTCCCTTTTATATTCTTTTTTTGGTATCACTATAAATACATGCCTCTACATCCTTGAATTCTTGCACCTTCCCATTACCTTCCCTCCCACCACTCTAAAAAAATATAAGTGGAGAGAGCACTGGAGTAGACTTTTTCTGATCTACAAAATGTAACCTTTTCTTATCTATAAAATGAGGATAATGATAACATCTACCCTCCTGTTATGAGAATCAAATGAAATGTTTGTAAAATACTTAACTTAGTGCCTGGTACATAGTAGTTGCTTAATAAATGCTTCCCTCCTCCCTTTTCCCTTGTTCCCTCCTAGCTTTCTTGTAACAAATAAGTATAAACAAGAAAAACATACACTGATCATCTCTGAAAATACATATAAAGAAGTGAAAAGCATGATTTATTATCAGACTTTTGAGATGTGGTTGGTCATTAGGGTTCTTAATTCTTTTGAAGTCATCTTGCTTTACAATGTTGTCATCAATGTAAGAGATGTTTCTGGGCCTTCTCACTTCACTATCAGTTCATACTGATCCTTCCAGGTTTCTATGAATCCATCCCTTTTGTAATTTAATAATTACAATGATTACAAATAACAAAATTATAAATAATAGTAACAATTTAGCATTTATAAAATGGTTACTATATGCCAGGCCCTGTGTAAAAACACCTTACAAATATTATGTCATTATATCATTTGATCATAATTCCATCACATTTTAGCACATTTTATAAAATAATTTGTCCAGCCATTCTCCAATTGATGGGCACTAACTTGGTTTCTAGTTCTCTACTACAATAAAAATGCTACCTTAGTATTTTTATCAGGGTATCTGGCACATGAAGAAAGTTTATCAATTGCTTAATCTTCCTTTCCTGTTTTCTTTGATCTACTTAAGATATAAGCCTAGTAGTTGTGTCAGTGGGTCAAAAGATCATGCATGGTTTAATGACTTTTTGGGATATAGTTCCAAATTGTTTTCCAGTATAGTTGGATCTCTCCACAACTCTACTAATATTGCATTAGTATATCTGTCCTCTCACAGCCTCTTCAACAATTGTCATTTTTTTCTTTTCTTCCCCCCTCCCCCCTTGGCCAGCTTTGCCAATCTGATGGGGATGAGGTGGAACCTCTGTTGTTTTAATTTTCATTTCTCTTATTATAAGTGAATTAGGGTGTTTTTTCCCAAAATATTTGTTGATAGCTTGGGTTTCTTTCATTGAGAATGTCCTGTTCATAATCTTTGACTAATTATCTATTAGAAAATAGCCCTTGTTTTTATATATTTAAATTGGTTCCCTATATATCTTGGATATAAGACCTTTATCAGAGAAACATGCTGAAAATATTTTCCCCAGTTAACTCATATAAACTATTTTCCTTCCAATTTTAATTATTGGCTTTGTCTAGACTGAAGCTATTCCATTTTATGTATTGTAATAAAAATTGACCATTATCTCTTGTGCTCTTCTTTATTCTTTATTTGGTCAAGGATTTCCTCCCCATTTATAGCTGAAAATGGAAATCTCTTTTCTTCATCTTTTAGTTTGTTTATGCTATGCCCTTTTACATCTGACATGGCTAAGTCACCTTCATTTCCACTTTTTTCATTATTTCCTTTGAGATTCCAGATCTTTTCCTCCTCCATTTTTTATATCATTTTTTCTAGTTCTATTAAGTAACTCTTTGGTTGGTTGATTAGTATACTACTGTAGCATGTTGTAAATTAGTTTTAATAGTGTTATCATTTAATTATATTGGCTCAACCAAGAACAATTCATATTTTTCCATTGAGTCAAGGTTCTGACATTGAAAGAAAAATTGGAGAGAAAAAGAGAGGAAGGAAGGAAGGAGGGAGGGAGAGATATACAAAGCAAGGCCAGATGGGGTGATGCATTATCTCCATTTCTTATGACAAAGAGAAAGATTTTTATAGAAAGTAGAATACTAAGCAATACAACATTTTTAGGAGGCATTACTTCCCCACAGAATATTCTTTATGAAATAACTCTACCCAAAACATTTCCAGGGCTCCTCCACAAAAGCAAGCAAATTGAGAAAGAGTGACAGCTAATTTATTCTGCATAACTTGGAGAAAGGAAGGTCTTGGTCATTTGGCCATGATTACAAAGGTTTGTTTGCTCTTCAAAATAAGGAAAGACTCAAGGTTTTATGATGACCATTTTGGGGAGGAATCCTTCAAGGGTTCTCCTTGTCTGAGTTTCAGCCTAGACTAGCCTTGTCAAGGGTCTCAGGCAAACTCATAAGCATGTATTTGTGGCTGCTTTTCCTCAGTGGACCTAATTTGTCCTAGATTCCTCTGTATTTTTCCAAATCCATTTTTGTAAAAAAAGAATTTCACGTTTGATTCCATATAATTTCTCTTTGTTTTTTAGTAAATAGACTCTTAAATATTTTACACATTCTTTATAAGAACTTCTATTTCTATTTATTGTTTCATTTAATTTTAGTTTTATCTCTAGGATTCTCTAAGTAAATCATTGTGTCATCTGCAAAAATTATAATTTCTTTCCTCTTTGTCTATGCTGATCTCAATTTCTTATTTTATTGCTATTAATAGTATTTCTAGGATTATAGCAAATAATAACGGTGATAGTATGCTTATTTTATTTTTACTCTGATTTGAAAGATCTCTAGCATTTCTAAGAGATAATATTAATTATTTGCATAGATACTATTTATGATATTAAGTAATGGTCTATTTTTATATGCTTTTAATGTTTTCAGCCTAAAAGAGTTTTTTATTTTGTCAATAGCCTTTTCTTTATTTGTTGATGTAATGGTATGATTTTATTATTTTGTTATTAAGATGGTTTATTATGTTTATAATTATCCTGATATCGAGGGCAACTGGGTAGCTCAGTGGATTGAGAGTCAGGCCTAGAGATGGGAGGTCCTAGGTTCCAATCCAACCTCAGACACTTCCCAGCTGTGTGACCCTGGGCAAGTCACTTGATCCCCATTGCCCATCCTTACCACTCTTCCACCTAGGAGCCAATACACAGAAGTTAAGGGTTTTAAAAAAATAAATATATAAAATAAAAATAAAATAAAATAAACATAATTATCCTAATATTTATTCAACCTTGCATCCTTGGCATAAATCTGACCCATTCATTGTGTATGATCTTTTAAATATGTTGTAGCCTCTTCACTAATATTTTACCTAATATTTTGTGTTGATATTCATTAGTTATTAACCTATAGATTTCTTTTTCTGCCTTAGTTCTCCTTGATTTAAATATCAGTACTATATTTGTGTCTCAGAAGGAGTTTTGTAGTATCTTTTCCTTCCCTGTTTTTGCAAACAATTTGTATAACATTTGAATGAATTTTCCTTTATCTATTTGATAGAATTCACTTATAAATCCATTTAGCCCTGTGGTTGTTTTTTGTTTTTTTGTTTTTTTGTTTTGTTTTGTTTTGTTTTTAAGGAGGGAGGGAGTTTCTTTATAGCTTGTTCATTGTGATTGGTTTATTTAAATTCTCTATTTCTTCTGTTTTTTTTTTTTTTCTTTTTTAAACCCTTAACTTCTGTGCATTGGCTCCTTGGTGGAAGAGTGGTAAGGGTGGGCAATGGGGGTCAAGTGACTTGCTCAGGGTCACACAGCTGGGAAGTGTCTGAGGCAGGATTTGAACCCAGGACCTCCCGTCTCTAGGCCTGGCTCTCAATCCACTGAGCTACCCACCTGCCCCCTATTTCTTCTGTTTCATATATTTCATTGAACTGTCAGTTTGTTGGAATATAATTAGATGAAACAATTTCTAATCACTTCCTTTATTTTTTTGTGACTACTGCTTTTTCACTTTTGATACTGCACAATTTGGTTTTCCTCTCTCTTTTAAAAAAATCATGATTATATTCAATTTTGCAGGTTGAGTTTTGTTTGGTTAAAAGTCTTTTTTATCTTTTGCCTTTTGCATATCTTATTAGAAGATTTTTCTTTTCTTTAACTGGTTGTAGAGTAGTCTTTTGTGATCCTGACTGGTTCCTTGGCATTTGAATTTTTTTTATTCTGTCTGCTTGTCCTATTTTTGTTCTGACTCATAAACTCTGGATTTTGCTTTGATATTACTGTATTTTTTCAGTTTTGAGTTTCAGGAGGTGTTCAGGGGATTCTATTTTAATTTAGCCCTTTGGTTTTAATAAATATGGGCAATTTTTTATGATTTCCTGAAATACTGTCAAGTTTTTATTCATTGTTGGTTTTTAGACAGTCTAATGATTCTCAAATTGTTTCCCCTTCATTTGCGTTTCAGATCAGTTAGTAAAGGTAGATAATTTTCATTTTCTTTGATTTAAAAAAAGTCATTTAATTTGGTTCTAATATTCCTTGTCTTATGAAGTTCATGGAGTTCTTTCTGCCTCTATCCTATTTTCAGAGAATCTATTATTTGAGTTCATTTCTTTTTTTACCTTCTGTTATAAGCTATTTATTCTCCTTACAATTTTCCCACCCAAATTCTGATTTCATTTGTAATTTTTTTTATCTCTTGCTTGATTTCTTCCACCCATTCTTGTATTTCTTGGAAGAAAGTAATTTCTTCCTCTGAGATTTTGCTTATAGTTGTTGCAGAGTACCTTTCCTCCTCTCAGTTTATCTCTTCACCTTCACTGCTATAGTATTCCTTCACTGTTTGGTGTGTTCCTCTGTTTACCCATATTTCTAGCCCTATTTCTTTACTTGGAACTTTGAACTTGGGCCAGCCCGCTCCAATACTCACAGATGATTTGGGAAGGCCTTGTTTAGACCTGTGTCCTTTGCAATCTATGTATTGTAGCCATCATTGATCTGTAATAGGCAGCTGATAATAGAGCCTACCCTTTGCCTTTAACCATGGCTTTGTCTCTGTCTTTTTAGTGGTCCACTGCAGATTTTAGTCTCAGCAAGTCTCTGAATCCTTCTCCTTTTAAAATCTCCAATCAGGAATTGGTTGGTCCTGATAGACCTCACTTAGAAACTGGAGATCATGTTGGTTTCAGTTCTCCATAGTTTGACTGGCATCATCACCCATCTTAGCTCCCAATACTCTAAAAAATATACAACCAGGATCTATCTTTATACACAAAGATCCATGGGGCAGATCTATACCCTGATTTTATTTTACTTTTTATTTTATTTTATTTTTATTTTACTAGGGCTAAGATCAAGCTTCAAAGGCCCCCAAATATTAGAGTTCAAAATGACTTGTAACTCTCCTTGTTCCAGGGATTGGAACAAAACTTTTAAGGGAGTTTTGCTGAATACCGCCTTTAACTAAATAGAATAAAGCTGAACTGATCCCCTGCAAAGTTATTTGTAGTAGGAAGTATGAGGCTTTAGAAGTCCAAGAAAAATAGAAGGTAAATTTTTTTAAGTTTAAAATTTTTTAAATTAGTTTGACTTAACATTTAATTTTTAAAAATGGTTCCAGAAAACAACCATGAAGATTAGGAAGATAATCTATTCAGGGTACAGCAGATAGATTGACTTCTATAATTCCCTCTACATCTGGTGAATGGATTTATTCAACTGTAGAATGTGTTCAGTTATTAAGACAAGGGAGTTAAAGGTTGGATTAATTTTTCTTCTGTGTCTTTTTAGATCTGTATTAAGGTACTTTACTTAGAAGTAACTTCTAGAGTCTCTCTTGCATACTGGCTCTCTCTCGTGTGCCTCCTGGCCATCACTGACCTTCTTGAGAGTGCCTGAAGTTGAGGCATTGCATGTGAGAGGGACAGCAAGAAGGATAGCTTAGCCAAACTGTTTCTTACACATCAGCACCCTCCACCTCACATCTCTGGACATTTGTACTAGCCATTCTTCATGCTTGGAATATACTTTCTCCCTTATTTCCTTTAAAACTGACTTCAAGCATCATTTTCTACGTGAAGCCTTTCCTGACTCTCCCAGCTCCTACTACTCCTCTTCCCAAGATATCTCGTATTTATTTTTAATTTATCCTATTTATATTTTTACATAGATGTGCTTTCTCCTCCATTAGAATGTAAGCTCCTTGAGGGTAGCAACTGTTTTATTTTTGTCTTTGTACCCCAGGGCCTAGCACTCAGTCTGGCACATAGTAGACACTTAATCAATGCTTCTGGATCAATAAAATCAGGATTTAGTGACAGAACAAGTTTTCTATGGTACTAACTAGATAATGCCCATTCCTGACAAGTTTGCTAATACTTTAGATCCCAGATATAGTGAGGAATCATGGGTGGCTTATTCTTTTTTTTTTGTTTTTTGTTTATTTTTCTTTGCAGAAACCCCAAAGTCTTTATTGAGCACTGTGCGCCCAGAAAACTACCAGTTGCTATGGGGCATATAAACATTGCCTTTGCCTCTGGAAGTATACAATGAATTTGAAAAAACTAAACACCCACATCTGAAAAGGTAAACAATTCAAGACTTGAAATGCTTCCTCCTTATCACCACTGCTTAGAATCCTAGCTTCCTTCCAAGGTAAGCTCAAGTTTGGATGGCTTATTCTAAAACAGGGTTCTTAACCTGGTGTCTATGGAAAGATTTCAAGGGATCTGTGAACTTGGATGGTGAAAGAATCCCACATCTTTATTCTCACCTAAGTTTGATTTCCTTTGTAATTAATATGTCTTTTATTTTATGCATTAAAACATTTTGAGAAAGAATCCATAAACTTTAACTACGCTGCCAAAGGGGTTCATGACATACAAAAAAAGTTAAGACGCCTTGCTTTTAAAAATGTTTTCTCTTTCTATTTCCATTATGAGAGACAATGTGGCCAAAGTTGATAGAGGGTTAGCTTTAGAGTCAGGAAAGACCAAATTCAGGTTCTGCCTATGACCAAGCTAATAATGTATTAACCTTTTAGTTGCTTTAAGACTAGAAAATTATAGCTGTTAGTTGTCCATCTGCAAAGGTGGAGGGAGTTTCCATAGCTGGAATTCACTACATAATGAAATCATGGATCTTAATAAAAAACAATTCCTAAACCAGTCACAGGGGATATAACTGACCTTTCTATTCATTTGTCAGGGAACAAAGAGGTTCCCCCACCCTCTTAAATATAACTTTTCTTTCAACCAGTGTTTGTATGCTATTTTGGAGTCTGTGATTGAGTCACACTGACAGAGACATGAAAAAGATCAGAAAGATCTTACAGCCTAGTACAAAGCAAAGAACACAACTAGAATCAGAGCATTTGGAATGTGGTTCCAGCTCATCCACTGAGTGACTCCGTAACTTTTGGAAGATCACTGAGAGCTCTGGGTTTCAGTTTCCTTATATGTTGAATGAGAAAGTTGGTTCAGATTATTTCTAGAATTCTTTCCAATTTTGAAATTCTTTGGTTTAGTATCCTAGGCACAAGGGACCAGATCCATTGAAAAGTAAACAGTGGGGACTCAAATTTGAAAACATTTGGGTCAGGGGAAAATTGGCTTTCTGTTAATTGGAAAAGGTCCAGTGGGGTTGGGTTTTTATTGGGACATAGTGTATTGAATGTGGAGCCAAAGTTCAAAAAAGAAAGATTGGCAAATTCTTAAATTTGTTCATTTATAGCAATAAAAGCCCATTGGGACTCAACAAAAAGAAAGGAAAAGAGGAAGAAAGAAAATAAGGAAGGAATAAAGAAAAAGGAAAGGAAGGGAGAGAGAAAGGAAAGAAGAGGGGAAAGAAAGAAGGATGGAAAGAAGGAAGGATGGAAAGAAGGAAGGAAGGAAAGAAGGAAGGAAGGAAGGAAGGAAGGAAGGAAGAAAGAAAGGAAGGAAAGGAGGGAGGGAGGGAGGGAGGGAGGAAGGGAATGAAATATCCCAGCTCTCCAGCCTGGCCTTACAAACTCATATCTTCTGATGGTAAACCTCATTCTCCACCATGTCTTCTCTTTCAGTGTTAATAGCTTCAAACAATGTGCCATCTCCCTGGAAGGGTGACTCAACCCCAAGGAGTGTTGCTTTCAGTCTCAACACTGAATACTCTTCCTCTAAGCATACTGTCAGAGAGGCTGTACTGCTTGAAATGATTAATTATAATTGCAGAAAGCAGTTAGTTTCTGGAGAAGCAATTGGTTATCCTTTAAATGTTCAGATGATTATGTATTTAATAACAGAAACCCCCTGGGTCTCTAGTTTTGGTTTTACTGTACTACTGAAATAGTCAGGAACAGTATGCCAGGAATGCCATTTCTTTGATTGCACCTGGACATGCCATAGGAAGAAGGTTCTTTTAGAGATCCTGCTCTATAACCAGAGACTAATCTGAGTGGCCTAGGGTGGTTGTCGGACACAAAGAATGAAACAGATTGGAAGCACGGCTTGTTAGCTCATAGTACTTCAAGAAATACTGAAGTAGCCACTTTATTATAAAGGAAATTAAAGATCCCCTTCCCCCAAAAGCCCAAGAAAGTTTCCCACAGTTACAGAGATCAGGATTTTTATTATAATCAAAACAAAAGCCTTAGAAGCCTCCAGGTGTAGATAAAAAACCTATGCTAAACTATCAACTATATGTTATCTTTAAGTGAAGCCTGGGACATCTCTTTAGGCCCGAAAGCCTCTGCAGTTCTCAGCCTTGATGGTATTAAACAATTTTTTGAGCCTCATTATTTTACTTTAATTCTGGGCAAAATGCCCTGCCAAGGGTTTGACCTTGGCCATACCAGCCATCTGTGTTCTCGGTCAAAGGGCAACAGAGTTAGCCCCACTCCTGCTGGAGTGCTGAGAGCCCAAAGCTTTTTCAATAAGACTATAATGCATTTTGAAGGAAGATGAGAATTATGAAAGGAATCAAAAGAGGAATCTCAGATTTTTATCTTAGATATCCCACTCCATCTCCACCCTGATAGGGAGAAAAACCACCAATACATGGCTCTGCTGGTCTGTATTGATCTTTTGAGGGGGTCCAGATAAAAATATCTACTTGAGATTGTAATTTCTCTTAATAGCTCCAGACAGGTTCTCTGGAACATGGTTCAAAAAACTGGCTCCTTCCAGAGAGGCCTAGATTGCAACAGAATTCCTAACAATATTGGACTTTATATCAAAACTAAGGGTAAGAAGACACCATTCCCAGACTGTGAAGTATATCACTTATGTAATTTTCATTATGACTTTCCAAAACATGTTCCCTTTCATCCCACCCACAGCTCCAACAAAATCATCATCTTCCCTAAGAAGTGGGTGAATCCATTCCTAATGCTGCTTCTTTCTGAGGATTGCTTAAATTTTTTTCAAAAATTCTATGGGTTTGGGGACTTTTTTGTGTGTGGATGCCTTCCCTCATTCAGCATCTTAGCTTCCCAGTTATTATTATAGGAATTAGGTAGCCATCCTTATCTGTATATTCTTCCTCAATCTTCTGGTCATGCACTTTGTAAATCTCAGTTCATTAAAGTAAAAACTATAACCATGTTGATTTTAAATGTAAAGTTTTAAAATTGGGTTCAAAAAATCAATTTAAAAGGCAGATGTAAGGGAGAGTGTGATTTGAAAGCAATTCACCTGAAAAATGATTAGTAGAGAGGAGTGGTGATAAGACTTCAAATTCACTATGAGTAGGGGGGACAAATAAGTAGCTCAGTGGATAAAAAGTCAGGCCAGGAGTCCTGGGTTGAAATCTGGCCTCAGGCCCTTCCTGGCTGTGTAGCTCTGGGCAAATCACTTAATCCTAACTGACTAGCCCTTATTGCTCTTTTGCCTCAGAACTAATAGCTTATTGATTCTAAGACAGAAGGTAAGAGTTTTTAAAAAATTCAGTATGAAGAAATTTATATGGTAGCAAAGAATGTTGATATTATCTTACAATGCTTTCAGAAAGGAAAGCCCCATTGTATTCTGTCTCTACGATACCATACCTGCTAAAGTATTTGTTTGGTTTTAAGTGCTACTTTTAGGACAGTGATATATTAAAGATAAATCAAACAATTGATAAACATTAATTAAGTATCTACTATGAGCAGCTAGGTGGCACAATATATAGGGTATTGGGCCTGAAGTCATCTTCCTGATGATGCTGAGATCTGATGATGGGCATTGGTATAGCTCTGGGAGATTTCATCATTCATGTTGATGTCTAGGTTGACATTTGATGTGAGTCACACACAGTTCCTGCAGATTTGTCAAAGTGGGAGCAGCAGTGGAAGATTCCTGATCTCATTCAGTCAGAGAATGAACAGATAGGGGACAAAAACATCGAAATGACTTCCTGTGGTCATCCATGGAGCAATATAGTAATCTATCAGTTTCCTGTAACAAGGTCTGAGGGGATAAGACAGAGCTAGACTTCTAATTTTCCATATGTAGAATTTTTCTGGGGAGTGGTTTGGTGGTTTAGTTTGGGCCATAGATATTGAGAGTTTTGAATAACAGTGTCTTTTCCTAATTTCTCCCTGGTTTTCTGTTTTAAGTTCCCTATTTTCATTACTTCATCACTTCTACCATTTCATGATGTTAACACATTGATAGTAATTAATTTGGTTTTTTGAGATATACAGGACTTAGGATCTTCAATATGAGTAGTCTGATCCCTAGTTAGTCGTTTAGAATTTAGAATCAGCAAGGGGGTGCTATAGATACATCTTTAATCTCTCCTGAATGTATTCCATCAGTCATTCCACTATGAATCAGCAAGAATGGGTGGGTAGCGATTTGAGGAGGCTAGGGAGATTTTGTCACCTTATATTTATCAAGGGCCTACAATGTGTCATACACTGTTCTAGGGGCTGGTGATATGAATAAAATCAATGAAAAGGTATTTATTATAATAAAGTGTCTGCAATGATCCAGACCCTGTCCTAGGTGCTAGGGATAAAGCAATAATGGTGACAGTCTCTAATGCCCAAGAGCTTACATTCTGATGAAGGTGACGGATATGACATTTGACTCTTCCTTTATTATTCTTTTGCTATTTAAGATGTTGCATAGCCCCAGGGTTTTTACATGAGTCCTTGGGGACATATATAGAACATCAGATCTTTCTTGTCATTCAATTCAGTGCCTACCAATGGCTAGATATTGTGCTAGGTGGGAGGAATACGGTTTCAATACTTTGAGGATCTATCATTCCAAAAGGTTTTGGTACTTCCTTCCTGGGGACACACAGAACACAACCTTTGTATGACAGTGGTCTTTGAGGGTTATCGGAGCTGGACAATTCATCATCTTGTAACCAATTCAGCATAATAAGGTTCCTCTGAACTTGAGACCATATCTCCTGCCTTTTAGCATTAACAAGGGCTCGTTCCTATGTAAAGAATGCTTCCCTTCCTCATATCATGACTTCTTTCAAGGTTTAGCCTACAGGCCACTTCTTCTGAAGCTTTCTCTGATTCTTCTAGTTTCTGGTGCTACCTATATATACTGAAATTATCTTGTCTTGATTGACTTTTATTCATATTTTATCACTCTAGTAGATTATAAGCTCTTTAAGAATTAAATCTTTATTATCTTTATTATCCCCAGCACCTAGCCTAGTATATAATAAACATTTAGTTTATTGAATTGTTATTGAATTGAATTGAATCTGGTGATAAGGCTCTCCACCTCTGGGCCTATTATCAGACCTAAGAAGGGCCTGCCAGAGCTTATGGTTCATTGCTATAGCATTTAAGAACCTAGGATCATCTCTGTGATATGGTGAGGCTCTCCATCACTGTGCCCAGACCCAAAGACATCAGCAAGATAGGGTCTGCTAGAAGCTATAGTCCACTATCATTACCTCAGTTTTCTCACTTCCCAGGGATGTTGTGAGGATCGGATGAGATAATATATGTAAAGTGCTTTGCAAACATTAAAGAACTATATAATGTTAGCTATTATTATAACTTAACCTTTCTAGTCTTCAGTTTCCTCATCTATAAAATGATCCCTTGTAGGTTTAAACATATTATCTTATGATCTATGAGAGATGTAGAGAGGAAAGAACTTTGTTTATTTATGGGTTATTGGGGAAGTATCATAGAGAATGATGTGACACCTGAGTGAGACTTGAAGGATTTCTTGAAAGGATTTTAATGGGTGAAGATATAGTCAGGCCTCTTTCAGAGATGGACAATACCCTATGTTTATAAACAGAGGGAGAAATAGGCAAAAAAGATGGTGGAACAGCTAGCTGGCTTTTTATAGGAATTCTCAAAATACTTTTTTGGATAATAAGAAAATTTCAGCTCTTGAGCTTTGTCAGAAATTCTCTGAAAAGGCTTCTTTGATAAGCTTGTGGGAAGGGGGTGGGGTAGAGCCAAGATGGCAGATGAGTGGCAGCAACAACTCTTTGAAAAGTAGAATTGGCCAAATGGGAAAGGAGATACATGAGCTCACTGAAGATAATTCCTTAAAAATTATAATTACACATATGGAAAATAATGAGACTTCAAGAAATAAACAAAAGCAAAAGAATGGAAAAAATAGAAGAAAATATGAATTTTCTCATTGGAAAATCAACAGACCAGGAAAATAAAAAACAGAGAAATAATTTAAGAGTTATTGGACTGCCTGAAAACCAAGAGCAAAAAAAAAAAGAGCTTAGACACAATACTGAGAAATTATAAAGGAACACTGCCCTAACATCCTAAAATCAAAAGATGAAATAGAAATTAAAAGAATCCACTGATCACCTCCTGAAAGAGATCCCCCCAAAGAAATTAGAATTGAGCAAGTGGAAGATAATGACACCATAAGATAGCAAGAAATAAAACAGAATCAAAAGAATGGAAAAAATGTAGATTATCCCATTGGAAAAACAACTGACATAGAAAATAGATCAAAGAGAGAGATAACTTAAGAAGTATTGGACTACCCAGAATCCGTGATCAAAAAAAGAACCAATATATCATGTTTCAGGAAATTACAAAGGAAAACTGCCTTGTTTTCTTACATCCAGAAAGAAAATAAAAATTGAAAGATTCACTGATTACCTCCTAAAAGATATCCTGAAATGAAACTCACTGGAATATTATAGCCAAATTCCAGAGCCCCCATATCAAAGAGAAAATACTGTGAGCAGCCAGAAAGAAATCATTCAGATATGAAACATCATGGAACCCTAGTCAGGATCACAAATATAATGGAACCACAGATTTAGCAGTTTCCATATTAAAGAAACAGAGGGTTTGGAATATAACATTTTAAAGGCAAAGGAACTAAGATTACAAGCAAGAATAACCTACCCAAGAAAACTGAATGCAATCCTTCAGGGGAAAATAGATATTTAATGAAATAGAGGATTTTCAATCATTCCTGATGGAAAGACAAGGGCTGAATAGAAAATTTGACATTGAGATCCTAGAGAAGCATAAAAAGAGAAACATGAAAAAGAAAACATAATAGGTTCAACAGGACTAAACTATTTACATTCCTATATGAGAAGATGATCCATGTAAGAATTTTATCATCATTAGGACAGTTAGAAGCAGTCTACATAGATCAACAGATAACTGTCCTTAGTACATCAACAGAGGGCACAGGCCTGAGTTAATTATGTTGGGATGATCTCAGAAAATAAACTGAAAAGGTAAGAAAGAGGGATATGTGCTGGGAGAAGGGGAAAAAGGAGAAGAGAGAGTTAATATGGGGGAAATTACCTCACATAAAGAAGCGTTCAGGAAGAACTTTTACAGTGGTTAGGAAAATAGGGGATGGGCAAAGCTTGAATTTTACTTCCATCAGAACTAGTTTAAAGAGGAAAGAATACACACACACACACACACACACACAAATACACACATGCAAATATATACACACAAACATATATACACACACACACACACACACACACACACACACATATATATATATATATACACACACTTATTTCAGTATAGGCATATTACCCAATATAAGGATGATATTAGAAATTAAGTCTTGTTACATTAGTTTAGAGATAGGAAGTGGAGAAGCTGGCTTGAGAAAGAATTGGAGCTTGAAACAGATCTGAGACAGAGTGTCAGTTTCAAATGTTGACAGTGTGTGGGGGAGGGGTGATGGTTTTTCTGTGGCAGTTACTCTCTGGGAGTGGTAGTTGGGCTCTCTCTGAGGGCTGGGAGCAGGCGACATCTTCTCTCTCCTCCCTGTCTGAGGTAAAAGGAAAGAAGGCAAAAACCTGAAGGAGCTAAGTGATTTCCTTTTCCAACCTGGGAAACATTAGTGACTGTCTATTGCTGTTTCATAGATTGTTTATCTCTGAGAAGACCAAAGAAAGACCTGGTCTTTGGTTTGGATTCTGAGTCTGCTAAAGGTCAGAATCCTAACTTGGTTCTTGCTGAGGCTCAGCCAGCTGACCTTTGTTATTTTTATAACTTGGAGACAAAGTTAAGAATTATATACTTCTTATAAGGATAATAGTGTTAGTTTATTGAAAAATAGGGAAAATTTGGGTTAGTCAGATCAGGAAGGATCAGTGTAGCCTGTGGAAACAGGAGAAGTGGTTCCTTGTAGAACCAAGGAGTTTTATTTGGGTGGAGTTAGAATCCCTTAGAGTTAATAATACTTTTATATCCTTATAGTCTCAATAGATAGTTTATTTTTGTATAACAACAGTCTCCTTAGCATCCTTGCACCTGGCCCTGAAAAGAAGTTCACTTATGAGCTTCACTTCACTTATATAAACTGAAGATACTTTGTAAGCACAGCAAGCAGAGTATCTAACAGTCTCTATCCATAATCAATTAATTGAGTATATTATTTTTATACCAACAAGGAAATAGGAGGGGAAAGGAATAAGAAAAAGAGGGTGATGATAAGAATTGTGAATTGGTCATATCATTCTGAAGAACAATTTGGAACTATGCCCAAAGGGTTATAAAAATGTACATACTCTTTGACCCAACAATATCACAATAGTTTATCCACCCAAAAGATTAAATAATAAGGAAAATGATCTATATGAACAAAAATATTTAAAGCAAATTATTGTGGTGGCAAAGAGTTGGAAATCAAGGGAATGCCTATCAAATGGAGAATGGCTGAACAAGTTGTGGCACATACTTGTGATGAGTTTTATTGTGCTATAAGAAATGATGAGGGGGATGATTTCAGAGAAACATTGAAAGACCTATATGAATTGGTGCACAGTGAAGTAAAGAGAACTAAGATATCATTGTACACAGTAGCAGCAACATTATAATTATGATCAACTGTGAAAGATTTAGCTACTCTGATCAATACAATGATCCAAGACAATTTGAAAGGACTCATGACTACCTCTAGAGAGAAAATTGAACTCTAAGTGGAAATTGAAGTATAGTTTTCTCATTTTATTTTTCTTTCTCTCTTTTTTTATGCTATGGCTAATATGGAAATGTTTTACATAATTTCTCACATATAATCATTGCCTTCTTAGTGGATTGGGAAGGGGCTGGGAGAGGGAAAGAATTTGTAACTCAATTAAAAAAAAAAGCTAAAATATCAGTCCATAAGATCCTAGATCTAGAATTCAAAGAGATCTCAGAAGCAATCTAGTCCAATTTCATTTTACAGATGAGGAAACTCAGGGCCTGGGAAATTAAATGAATTGTTAAAGGTCATCCAGTTAGATCACACTAGTTTCCACCTCAGACTTCACAAGAAAACTGATCTTGTGTCCTTTTGGGACACAATTTCCTCTGCAGCTACCCAAAAGTTCACATTAGATAAGAAACTCAAGCAATGCAATAGTTCCCTACCTTCAGCCTGGAAGCTTACCTAAATCTTAATTTCATTTTGAGTAAAATCACGAACACCAAAAGGCACATACAAAAGGCCAGTCTCATTAAATCAAATGGCCCCATTAATAGCCTTGGCTCTTCATTTCAGTGTCCCAGAAACAATACTTCAGCATGGTGCTGGACACAATACACCCCAGATGCAGGTGAGGTCTTAGAAAGAAATTGACTTTCATTAGTGTTGAAGCAGCTGGCTATTCCTGGCTTTGCCACTACTCTTGGTCCAGATAGACTGAAATGTAGAATACACAAAAGGGAGTAGTATGACCTAATGCTGCTAAAGTAGACTCGAGTTAGTTTGCTGAGGCCCTTAAACACCAAGATAAAAAATTGGTCATTTATTCTGTGGTGGTTTTCAGTGAAATAGAAATGAGATCCCATCAGTATACTACTAGAAGCTTACTTTTGCAGCTAGGTAAGGGAGGAATAGGAAATGGAAGAAACTAAAAACTAAAAGACCAGTCAGAAGACTTATTGGTTTAGATGAGAAGTACTAAGGGTCTGAATTTGGGTAGTGGTCATGTGATTGGAGATTAGGGGCAGATGGGAAAGATGATGTGGGGGTGGAATGTATAGCAGTTGGCAACTGATTGGATATATAGAGCGAAGGAGAGGAAAGAGTAAAAAATAATGCCAGAATTTTAAATATAGATGCTTAGGAGAATGATAGTACCATAAAATAGAGATATTTGGAGGAAGAGCTGTTTTAGGGGAAAATGCTAAATTCAGTATTGGATATGCTGAGTGTGAAGAGTGGGCTGGTTATGGAGTATAACACTATTTTTTCCCCTGTTGTAAACCTACAGAGGGATACTACATGTGTCCCTCTAAGAGTTTATAGCAACTTTGTTTCTGCTTTCCTTTACAGAATGAGACTCATTACAGTTTAACCAAGTGCCAATGTTTTGGTCTTTTACTGGAAAACCAAGAGAAAAAAAAACACCAATATGGGGCCTGTGGATATTGCAAACATCATTGTATTATAACAGGTTAAAAAGCTTTGATGTTTTCATTTCAGTCTTATGGGAGAAAGCCTTCATTTTGAGTCCCTAAAACTTGGAGAGATTTAAGTTTTATTTAGATAATGGTAAGAAGATTGGCTGTAAGAATTCAGGTTTCCTTTTATTAACCTATTTATTTGGAAAGGGCTGAAGGACCCAACAGATTAAACAGTATGTGTCAAAGAGAGGAACTGACTTTCTTTTCTATTTTGTTTCAATCACAAGGAAAAGAATTTAGATAATAAAGCATCACGTCTCCCTTCATAAATCTATACTCTTTCTTCCCTCTCCTAGTCTGACTTACATCCACAAGGCTTGGTCAGCCTCACCTTTACCTTGGCTACTTTCCAATATTCTACTTCTGTACCCTGGGATGTATAACTTTTAAACTTGGAAGCTGCCTAGTTATGATTTCTGGGGAACAGAAAAGCTACCTTAAAACATCCTTTCTTGGAGGTAAATGGGAGTCAGCTTGTAAAATTTCATAACTAAATGTACAGTATATTCTTTTTAGTTAATGACTTTTGTCAAAATGCAAACTCATTAGGATTGACAGTACTTCATCTTTCTCAGTCCTTTATAAAGCAGTGTGAATAAGCTTAAGAGATTTATTTTATGGTATAATGGAAAGAAACTGAATTTGGGTTCAGGAGAGATGTTGGATTTGGATCCTGCTTCCAACATTAGTGGTAATAGATCATGGGGAAGTCACAAACTCTCTGAGACTCAATTTCCTTATCTGTAAAATGGGAATGATCATAACTTTTATCTGACATTATTGGGAGAATCAAATGAGATTATGTTTGTGCCAGACTTTGCTAATCTAAAAGTCTATATAAATATCAGCTATAATTTGCTTTAATAATTATATAGTAGTGAGAGGTGGAGGGTACAAGGGCCTTGACCTTTTGAGAGGATGAGGGAATAGGGAGGTAGGAGGGATATCTAATACTTTGTTTAAATAATAATTTTAAAAAGAAATTTAAAGTATTTTCTAAGTAATAAAATTATACAAAGAAGAGGGGTAGGGGAATGAGGCTGAGACAATTAAATCAATAGAGCAAGAAGGTGTCCTTTGTATTCTCTGTAAATGCTAGGAATCCCTAGAGCAGTAGACACTGATTGCTGCTGAATTGTGTAATGTTCAGCTGACCTCAGCTGCACTGACGCCTACTGTGTTAGGTCCTGTGTTCAGTGTGGAGGGAGACACAAAGGGTGAAAGAGAGTGTGATTAATTCTAAGTGATTTACCAGTAGTGGAAAGAGCAGATCAGGAGAGAATAAAAGAGCTAGTCACCAGTTAAAAGAATAGGACTTGAGAAGAGCAGACAACTGCTGTGTGCCTCTTATCTTTAGACCTCAGTTTTCTTTACTGTAAAATGGGGGATTCAGTTCCTTCCAGCTCATATATTCTAGATTTATTACATAAACTCGCTTATGTCCATAACCCAATAAGCTGCAGGAGCGTACATGGATGGGTTTAGAAATGAAATCTGGGATCCCTAGTCCCTTTCCAAGGCAGAAATAGCAGTCTGGGATTGTTATTCACTGTTCCTTTCCCTTTTTTCCCCATTTTCTTGAGAGCATAGCTTTAAGACTAATTATTATCTTCTCTTTACTCTTGGATTGAGTGACTGTGACATGCTTACAGTGCCTCCTACACTACTTTTCATGTGGAAGAGACAAGGATCCTCTTCCAAAGGAAAGTCATGATGATGTGTGGTGGACATTCCTTGGAGAGACTTTGATACATATGTAGATATTCTGTACATAGTTCTAGTCTGCTAACCATGCTGTTGGAAGAAACTTTTTGGATTACTAGAACTGGGTGCTTCTCAAAGCAAGACTTGACCTTTCTCCTTAACTGTTCTCTCTTAGTTAATCTCTTAGTTTTAACTCCGTCACTGATGGTGTCCAGCCCTGGACCCTCTCCCTTAAAGACTGACGTGGCCCAGTGAAAACAGGGCTTGCTTCATTGTTTTAGCATTTATTCTTTTGTTTTTAGTAGAAGAATCAGAGACTCTGGCCTTGTGCGTTTTGAAAGCTTCACTTTTTGCACTTTCACAAAAGCTTTCATGCTGTCTGAAAATCTTGGAGCTAGGATTAAATCCATGCTGGATTTTGCAGTCTACCTGCAGTGAAACCCCTAGGAATAACTTTTGACTTTTGGGACCCAACTCAGTGGTAGTGGAGATGAAGACTTATCTGGCAATCATGTTGCATGGGAACGTGAATTTTGGGAGACCCAGTGCTCTATGGTCTGTGCTTACTTGCCTCAAAGATCAAAGGGATAATTTAGGGGCAACTATTTGTGCTTTTGTTGTGACTTTTCCCTTACTGATGTTAAATGGTTAAATGGAACCGAGATAATCATTACTATTGACAAAAACAGCTGGTGGGAGATCATAGAGCATTAGGAAAGGTATTCCTAGAACCTAGAACCTAGAACTCTAGGATAAGTTCCTCTGAGGAGGAAACTTTTCTAGCAGAAGGGCTGGGTGTTACCTTACTATGAATCAAGATGATTCATGGCTAGAGTGTTCCAGCAGTCAACCCTTGGTGAGGTGGGTGGGGAAAGCAATCCTCTGCCAGAAAAGTAAGGGTGGGGTAGAGCACAAGAATCCTCCTGAATTACTGATCCAGGGACCTTTAGGGATGTCTCAGAACATCTCTCTGTTTTTCCTTGTTTTCCTTCTCCCACTGCCCTCCATTCCTGCAAATGTCTGGTATGGCTTTAAAAAATAACAATAATTGCATTCATTTCTTCAAACTGTGTCCCATTTATGTTTACTTGCCATGTAACACAATAACAATTCTGCCAGTCATTCAGTGTTATGTGTTAACTCAAAATATGTGTTAACTTTGTTGAAAGTTCTCTATTACTTCACAACTCTGTTCATAATACACAGTCTGGTTTGTTGCTTACCCTCATTAGCAGTAAGCATTATCAAGTACTTATTATATGTCAGGCTATGTGCCAAGTGCGGAGGATACAAAAAGAGACAAAAACATGGTCTTGGTCCCCCCCTCTCCCGGGGCCCATGTTCCAAAGGGGAAGACAACGAAGGCACTAGAAGCTAATGGAAGGAGTGAAAAGCAGGCCAGCAAGATCTCCTACTGAATATGGGATTAGAGCAAGATTTGTTCATGTACTCAGTTTGGAAATGTTCCTGTTAACGAGTGGGAACATTTGTCAGAACCTCAGAGAGTTTAGAAAATAGAGGTTATGGGCTGAAAGGAAAGTCAGGTTTGCATGAAGGCACTAACCCCCTCTTATGGTCCTCAGAGAAGGACATTCAAGCTGGTGCTGCTTATTGATGAGTGAGTCCAGGGAACAAATTGTAAAGGACTCTGTTACAAAGTCTTTGGCTGCTACTCTGTGGTTAGATTGGCATAGATCCTGAAGGTGGTTGGGATGGAAACTCAAAGTAGGTGGCCCAGATGACAGTGTACTAAATTGAAGGTGGGAGTAAGTTGATTACGGTGAATTTAGAGGCAAGGTTGGGCCTCTGCACAAGTAGGCAGGCAACAAGCATTTACCAAGCACTTATGTGCCAGTCACTCTGCTAAGTACTGAAGATACATATAGCAAAAAGGGAAAATAATCTCTGCCCCCAAGGAGCTTACATTCTAATGGGGGAAGATAACACATAAAAGGAGCAGCTAGGTGGACCAAAGGATAGAGCACTGGGTTTTCAATCAGGAAGACTCACCTTCATGAGTTCATATCTGGTTTCAGATATTTACTAGCTTGTGACAGTGAGCAAGTCACTAACCCTGTTTGCCTCGGTTCCTCATCTGTAAAATGAACTGAAGAAGGAAATGGCAAACCAGGCTAGTCAAATGGGGCCACAAAGAGTTGGACACTACTGAAATGATTCAACAACACATTAAAACAGCTGAAAAGTGGTGGGGTGGGAAGGTTCATACTAACAATTATGATGGTAAAGTATGGAGAGTCAGAAGCTAAAGAGGAGAAGGTAGAGAGAAGAAGAAGCATGGCCTCTACCCAAAATGGAGGACTCTGGAAGGAATATGCCAATGGGAGAAGGGGGTAGTATGGCAGAGGGATAACCCAGTGTGAAAAGGTCAGCTGGTAGATGATATCATAGCATAACTGATATTATGGAATCAAATTAGTTCTATTTTTCAGCCTACTGGTTAGTTTGAGGACTTGCTGAAGATAGACATATACCTCTAAAATGGCTCCTCTGGAGACCAGGGGATTATGGCAAAAGCCAGCACTGAGACATGAGTGGGGGTCTATAGAAATATAGTAATAGACTCAAATAACCTCATTCATCACACAGTCTAAACCAGTGGTTCCCAAACTTTTTTGGCCTACCACCCCCTTTCCAGAAAAAATAATACTTAGCCCCCTGGAAATTAATTTAAAAAAAATTTAATAGCAATTAATAGGAAAGATAAATGCACCTGTGGCCATCACTGCCTTCCTGGATCACTGCAGCACTCACCAGGGGGTGGTAGCACCCATTTTGGGAATCACTGGAATCAAAAGATAGCTAGGGACTGAAAAAGTGTGTTGGCTGTATGAATGGGAATAAGGGGACAGATACAAGAGAGTTTGTGAACGTAGAGAAGGAAAAAAGGACTGATTGTGTGTGGGAGAATAAGGAAGAGGGAAAGGCTAATTCTGAGGTTGTGAACCTAAAACTGTAGGCAAAGGACTGTCCTCCAGCAGGTCCCAAATGAAATGCTTTTCCTCTCAGACCCACAGTTCCTCCAAACTTCCCTTTTTCAAAGCAGTTGGCATTTACTAAATGCCTATTATGGTCCTGGCACTGTGCCTCCTAAGCATTAGGAATACGAAGAGAGGCAAAAGACAGTCCTTGCTCTCAAGGAGTTCACAGTCTAATTGGGATACCCAAGGGAACTGGAAAGATCAAAAAGTGTAAGTATAAAATAGGTTCATAATCTGGGGTCTGTGAATTTAAAAAATGTTTTTATAACTGTATTTCAATATAATTGGTTTCCTTTTTAATCCAGTGTATTTTATTTTGTGTATTAATAAATAATAAACTGAAAAGAGGTCCATAGGTAATGAAAATAATAATAATAGCTAAAATTTATACAGCACTTATTATGTGCTTGCCACTGTGCTAAGCACTTTATAATTATTATCTTATTTGATCCTCACAACAACACTGGGAAGTAAGCACCATTATTATTCCTATTTTACATTTAAGAAAACCGAGGCAAATGGATTGATTGAGTGACTCCTCTTGGGTCATACAGCTAGTCTTCCTGCCTTGAGGAGCAGAATTATATCCACTGCGTCACCTAGTTTCATTAGAATGCCAAAAGGATCCGTGGATGAAAAAAAGGTTGAGAATTCTTGGTAAAAACAGAGAAAAGAAGAGAGTCTAGGATAGAACCTTGCAGGACACCTTTCAAAGGAGTCAGGGTGATGAAGTAAGGGGAAAAGCTGGATTTGTAATCAGAGGATGTATTGCCTTGTCTTCTCCTTCAGCAGGTAAGAGAGATCGTTGTCAAAACCAAGGCTTCAGTTGCATGGTGGGATTGGTAGTCCAACTGCAATGTACTGAAAAGTTAATGGGTAGTGAAGAAGTAAAGGCCAGGATCCCCCTTTTAAACTGTAAGTTCCCTCATAGGCAGAGACTATATCTTATTTAGATTTATGTCTCTCCAAACCTAATATAATGGGCAGCACAAAATAGGGACAAACTATTTGTTGCACAAATAAATGTGTGAATAAGTGAATGAAGAGCCACTGTCATCTTCTTTACAGTGGTTTATTTTGTTGCTATTAATTTTTTTCCATCCACGAGTCTAGTTGACCAAAATTCTAAGCCATGCATCCATGGTGCAGCCAAATGTTTTCTCCTTTGCTTTGGATAATTGCTTGTCCAGCCAGGATGTTTTCATCTGCCATAGCTTACTCAGGCTGACTTTCTTCTTCTGCTAAATTTCCCCTAAAGGTAATTCTGTTGTTAAACATATACCCTCAAAGTAGTACTGAGCCAACTGGCTTCCTGGTTTTCTCTGTTACTGACTTAGCTCCCTTAATGAGAGTCTGTTGCATACTCACATCATCTTTGAGATATTTATGTTGGGTCCAGTTGGACATGCTTAGTTTTTGTAGTTGCAACTTTTTACATTATAGACCCATGGAGACCTTTGGTAAGTATTGTGTAGTTACCTCCAGAAAGCTAATGTGCCAACTACCTCCAATTATTCTACTTCCAGGTTGGTTCTCAGATTAGCTTATTGAAATGTGTTACTGGTATTTGAACAAGAGAATAGTAGGTAGAATGCAAGGCTTGAAGTCAGAAGAGTTTTAAATTTTTTTAATTATTTAAATTTTTTGGAGGCCTGGTTAAAATGTTATTTTAATGTCTTATCACATCCAACTTTAGCATCACCAAAAAAACTAAAAGACAAAAGAAGAAGCCAATAGCAAGATAACCAAATTAATGCCAACTCAGATTTTTTTTAGCCATGTGACTCCTTCAAGCTTCAGTTCCCTCACCTGTAAATTAGGGATAACAATAATAACACCACCCACCACGCAGCATTGTTGTGAAGAAAGTGCTTCGCATACCCAAAGATGATAACATGACTTAGTTAATAGTTACTCATGGAGATGTAACCCACTGCTCCCCTGAATTAACAAAGCCTGGGTTCAAGATTGGGCTCCATTCCAAAATTCACATCTCTTTGGCTTGTTCTCTACCCAGAGTTTCTGGATATGTTAAAATACAATTCATGTCTTAGTATCCACAGATGTGGGAGCTCCTAAACATGCACATAAGGTGATAATGCATATCAGTATAGGACACTATTTTACTCCATAGAAACAATACAAAAAAAATGAAGAATCATAGTAGCCCAAATGCAATCCATATGATTTTCCACAACTTGGACTGAATACAGGTGCATACATTGCACCTCTGTCCCTTCCCCTCCAAGGCACCATCAGTAGCTTCTCTTAGGAAGATGCTATGGAGGCTGTGATTTCATATCTCCCCCCTTATTCTCCCCCATCCCTAGGACCTAGACCTTTTCTCAAGCAGCTAGGTGCATACAGTGGTGAGTGCTAGACTTGGAGCTAGGAAGACTTGTTTTTGAATCCTTCCTCAGAAACCTATTGTGTGACCCTAGTTAAATCATTTAACCTCAGTTTGCCTCAGTTTCCTCAGCTATAAAATGGAGACAATAAAAGCAATTACCACCTAGGGTTGTTGTAAGAATATAATGAATAAAACTTACATAAAATATCTGGTCAATCTTAAAGCACTATATACAAGTGTTAGCTATTATTCGCTCTCTTATGTTTGCATCGTTCTCTCCTTCTAACTGTGCAAGTTCAGGTCTCCCTGGATCTCCCAGAGTCTGCTGATAAGATTTCCTTTTATTGAGCCACTATAAAAGGGTAACTTCATTGGCAACAAACTGATCCAATCAGATCTCCCCCAAACACAAGTCGAATCATCCAAAGTGGGTGATGGTATAAATGAATTAACTAAAACTCGGGCCTAGAAACTGTAGGCCCATTTACACACACATAGGGAAAACAATCAAAGCTCCAAAGGTTTATCTTCTTTTTTACCCAATCAAGTTGATTCTACTACATAAATAGTTTCTAAGAATTTGTGCTGTCTTAGCACTTATCTTTCTTAATGATGACATATAAAGATTTGAATGTTTTTTTCTCCCTATAATCCCCATTCGTGTTTGCCAGCAAATTGATATATAGCAGATTGATTCCAATTTGTTTTTTAAGCATTTAGCACTATGTTAAATTCCACCCAATGGATGACCTTGGAGTTAACAAATGCATTAATGATTAAGCTTTCTTTATTTGCTTCTTTCTTTGCCCACAAAAGCCTTCCTCCCTTCTGGTTACCTGGTTGTGAACTGAACTTGATGAAAGAAACTCAAATATCCTCTGACAGTATCCTTAGTTGAGAAAGTCCTGGACTATCTCCCAAAGGAAATGGGAGTCTACTCATCCTCCAGGTAGCTTGGCTAAAAGACAGTAAGAGGCAATAGTAGGAGAAGAGGGTCAGCAACCTGAATGCCCTGCTTCAAAATTCCATAGAATCTAATAGAAATGCTGGTCAATAAATATATAAACTAGTGATGGTGAACCTTTTAGAGATAGAGTGCCAAGCCCTATCCCCACTCTACTCCCAGACAGAGTTCTGTTCCTGTGCCCCCCACATGCTGGGTATGACCCTCCTTCCTTACCCCATACAAGGGTGGGAGGAAGTGCTCCCACTGGGCTCCTGGGTAGAGGGATGGGTGAAGTGAAAAATGTCCTCAGCGAGTGTAGAGAGGGAGAGGGGAGTGGTATGAGTGCTCTGCTCCCTTCCAGCTCTGCCACCTGTGAGCTGCCCCCCTTACTTGCTGTGGGCTCCCATTGGACTGCAGGATAGAGGGGTGGGGGATGTGAAAAAATGCCATCAGGCATAGTGGAGAGGGGTAGGGGAATAGCTCCGCCCAAGTCCTTTTGCCTTTCTAGTAACAAACTGGGGGGGTGGATGGGAAAGGAGGGTGGCCAAGTGCCCACAGAGAGCACTCTGTGTGTCATCATTGGCACCTGTGCCATAGGTTTACCATCACTGGCACACAGATTTTTCAAACAAAGTCTGAACCCAGGAGTATAGGATTGGAGCTTCATAACAACCATAGAAGTTACAGAGTCCAGTGTTCTTGTTTTATAGATGAAGAAGGTACAGATTGTGACTTGCCCAAGGTCACACAGATAGGAAGAAGCAGACCTAGAATGTTCTGAATTTCAGTAAAAATGTTAGGTAGCATATGTAACTGCCAAGCAATGGGCACACTAACACTGGTCTGGATAAAATTGAGATTAATGCTGTTGTCACTAGTATATGTGAACTAAGAAGGAAAAGGAAACAATAGCATAGGGAAAGCAAGAAGAACAACTATGTCTTGGAAGAGCAACATAAAACAGTGGTGCAGGTGTGGGATTTATTGGGAAGACAGAAGCCATCATTCTCCTTGAAAGCTGCAATATGCTCCACCCTCCTTTTGCAATACTCCCTCTGCATATCAATTAATTTGCAAGCACTCTAAATAGTCCAAACTCACAGCCTAACACAGCAAGAAGACTGGGAAATTGAACAGTTCTAGGAAGATATAGATGCTTTGCTGCAGGCAAAGTCAATGGATAGACTTTGCAAGGAGATTTCTTTGCCATTCTTTGCAGATAAATGAGCGTTTGAAAATTCTACATAGGCACATTTGGCAATGGCTATAGAAATGGCAGTGGAGGCTGCCTAGTGGATTTGCAAATGGGCTGCAGGTTACAAACATGAATTACCAGGAGAAAATTCCGAGGCGATGAACTTGGAAAAGCTTGGATGGAATGATGTGAAATGGGCTGACTACGTGTAGAAGGAGACATATGATTTCAGATGAGTCCACTGCTGGCAAAATCATTTATCCTCAGTCAGACCACACTCAGATGTTTTGGTTCATTCTGAGAAGAGTAAAAGGAAGAAAATATTCAGGAAATGCACCCCCCCCAGACTCTGTTTCTGTGGAAATGTGCCTGTTATTGAGCTACCAAAAATGGAACTGGATACAAGGATGAGCTTAATACAGACAGGGATTGATCAAGTGTGTAATGGAGGGAGGCAGAGAGAGCATGTAAGGTGAGGAAGAAGAAAATGCACTAAATAAGGGAGGAAATGTTTGACTTAAAAGGGCCAAAGAGAAAGGATGAAGACAGTAGATGGGAGCAGGGTCTAAAAAAGTCTGAAAGGAAAGAGAGGAAAAAGATGAACTCTGGAGAAAGAAGCCAGAGAGTGTAGCTTTGGGAAAAAATATTTGGAGGCTGGAGACATTTGCAAAGATGATGGAATAACCAACTAGTCCTCTAGAAAGGTACACCTACACTCTCTAATACCTCATAACTCTGCAACTGCCTACTCCTTATCAGTCAATCAACAATCATTTAAAAATGCCTACTGTGTGCCTGGTATTGCTATATGCCCCGAGGGTACAACGATAACCCATTTCTGCTATTAAGAAGCTTCCATTCTACCAGAGGACATAACAGGTATGCAGATAAGTAAATGTAAGATGCATACAAACTAGACACGAAGTGGGCCACCAATGATTGGCGGAATTGTGTGGGAGGTGACAGCTGAACTGAGCTTTGAAGGGAATTAAGGCTTTCCAAAAGACCGAGGTAAAGAGGTTTAGCTTTCCAGGCTTTAGGGAAAGTCTGTGTAAAGACAAAGAGGCAGAAGATAGCATTCACAAGGATTATTAGTCCAGTTTCTCTGGAGCATAGAATATGGGAGGGGAAGCCTGGAAAGATGGGCTGGAATCAGATTGTGAAGAACAGACTAGCCTTATTTTTCTATGACTGGGCCTGAAGCTGACAACGAGCCAGTGATTTCTTTTTTTTTTATTTAAACCCTTAACTTCTGTGTATTGGCTCCTTGGTGGAAGAGTGGTAAGGGTGGGCAATGGGGGTCAAGTGACTTGCCCAGGGTCACACAGCTGGGAAGTGTCTGAGGTCAGATTTGAACCTAGGACCTCCCGTCTCTAGGCTTGACTCTCAATCCACTGAGCTACCCAGCTGCCCCCCCCCCAGTGATTTCTTTTTAAACTTGCGTATTGTCTTCCAATCTGGAACCAAAGTCACCATAACCCAAGAGAAGCTGCAACCTTGGCTTTGTAGCCCTCATCATCATTTTGTCCGTCCCCACTAGGGGGCAGGCTGGTCACAGAGACTTGAGAATCCAGTTTTGGAAATACATCCAGGAGACCAGCTTTTGATCATGTTCTGAAAACAGAATCCCCAAGAAAATAAAGGTGCCTGGGTGGAGTAAAATGTTTTCTGGGGATGCGTTTCTCATATGCCAAAGGGGCAGTGTGCCATAGTGAGGGGCACTATGCTATGGCTCAATCTGGTAGAATGTAGGCTCCTTGAGGGCAAGGACTGGTTTTTTCTTCTTTTTTTATCCCTAGTGCATAGCATAGTGTCTCATATATTAGATCAGATATGTAAATTCAGTCGCAGAGGGAACTCCCCATGAGAATACCCTTTCTCCAAAGTCTAGCAACTGCTCTGCAACACACAATGTTAAGAGTGTTGCCTAGAATCACTCAGCCTGGATGTAAACTGAACCCGTCTTTTTTTTTTTTTTAATATTTTATTTTTTTAGAAAATTTTCCATGGTTACATGATTCTTGTTTTTACTTTCCCCTTCATCCCCCTTCAACCTCCCCCCATATCAACGTGCGTTTCTACTGGTTTTAACATGTGTGATCAATCAGGACTTATTTACATATTATTGATAGTTACTTTGGTGTGGTCATTTAGTGTTTACATCCCCAACCATGCCCGCATCAACCCAAGTGTTCAAGCAGTTGTTTTTCTTCTGTGTTTCCACTCCTGTAGTTCTTCTTCTGAATATGGGTAGCGTTCTTTTCCATAAATCCCTCAGAATTGTCCTGGGTTATTGCATTGCTGCTAGTACAGAAGTCCATTGCATTCGATTTTACCATAGTATATCAGTCTCTGTGTACAATGTTCTTCTGGCTCTGCTCCTTTCACTCTGCATCAGTTCCTGGAGGTCTTTCCAGTTCACATGGAATTCCTCCAGTTTATTATTCCTTTGAGCACAATAGTATTCCATTACCAACATATACCACAATTTGTTCAGCCATTCCCCAATTGAAGGGCATACCCTTGCTTTCCAGTTTTTTGCCACCACAAAAAGCGCAGCTATAAATATTTTCGTACAAGTCTGTTTATCTATGATCTCTTTGGGGTACAAACCCAGCAATGCTATGGCTGGATCGAAGGGTAGGCAGTCTTTTAGAGCTCTTTGTGAACTCAAGTCTTCTTGACTTCAAAGCATTCTTTATCTTCCACATCAGCCGTGTCCAGCTCAAATAGAAACAGATCCCTGTGGTTTAGAAACCACAAATGAACATTGTCTATGTTGTATTACATTTTTATTTATTTTGTTAACTATTGCTCAAGTACATTAAAAAAAACCCAACAACCTTACTTTCTGTCTTAGAAGTGATACTAGGTATCAGTTCCAAGGTATAAAAGCAGTAAGAGGCAATGAGAGTTAAATGACTTGCCCAGAATCACAACTGGGAAATGTCTGAGGTCAAATTTGAATCCAGGACTTCCCCTCAACAGGCTTGGCTCTCTATCCACTTAGTCACTTAGCTACTCTTACTCAGTTACATTTTAATTTTGTTTGGCAAGCACTCAGGTTTTCCACTGATTCAACAAGTATGACATCTCTGTTATACACTACAGTGCCTTGTATAAATGGCTGTTGAATGAATGACTAAATGAATGTGGGGCAAAAGTAATACTAGACTTGAAGTCAGAAGATGTGATTTTGAGTTCTGATTCTAATGCTCATTTCTCATGTGACTTTGATCAAGTCACTTATCCACGTGGAGTTTTGGTTTTCTCATCTGTAAAATGGGTAGAATGCTTTCATTAACCCCAACAAATATTTATTAAGTTCCCAATATTTAGCAAGGCACTGTGCTTGGTAGTAGGGATATAAAGACCCTCTCCCAGAACTGTTAAGATGAAAACACTTTGCAAACCCATATAAATAAATAGGAGTCTTTTATTATATAATAAAAATGTCCTGGGAACAGCCTAGGTTCCAAACAGAATTATGAGAGATTTGGACAGATAACTACAACATAGTCTGAGAGCTCACCTTCTAGTGCTGCGTGAATGGGAATGGAATGGGGGCTAAAAGTAGGTCTACTGTTATATTTATATCAAAAGCTTTTTTGAAACATGAACAACTACAATTAAATTCAACTGCCTATAGCCTTATACTCTTTTGTGAGTTATAGTATCATCTCATTTTCAGTAAGTTGGTCTGGAGGAAATATATACATGTAGGTCCAGGTACTGGGTCAGGAAGTAACACTAGTGTTTTGGATCAGAGAAAGTCCTTGTTGGGACCATGAGGAGGAATTAAACCTTCCTACTCCTGGAAGAAGTAGTGTAAAGGGGCATGTTCCAGGGAGAAAAGACAGCTACTCCATGCAGTGATGGTCAAACTATGGCCTGCGGGGGCCAGATGTGGCCCCCTGAAATGTTCTATCCAGCTGTAGGACATTATTCCTAATCTGATGAATACAATGAGTAGGATACAATACAATGAACTTCGAAAGAGTTGCCTTAGAAACAGACTGACAGATGAGCATTTCCTTTCCTTTGGCCCCCTCTTTAAAAAGTTTGCCCATTGTGTGACCCTGGGCAAGTCACTTGACCCCCATTGCCTACCCTTACCACTCTTCCACCTATAAGTCAATACACAGAAGTTAAGGGTTTAAAATAAAAAAAAATTAAAAAAAAATAAAAAATAAAAAGTTTGCCCATCACTGATCTAGGATATAAGTGTATAGAAGACTGGGCAGAGTTAGACCCAGTTAGAATAGGATTGATAGCAAGCCTAACAGAGCTGAGGTATTTGATCCATGGTCCTTGTTATCTCTCCAGCTAGTTTAGTCCCATAATTTAGCTCTACAAGCTGGGGTTAAATTATGGGGTATCCAGTTATGGGTCCTGAAGAGCTGGAGGGGGCAGGAAGCTATTACATATTCTTTTTTTCAATTCTCTCCCTACTAGGGGGCCAGTGTGTTCATGTTGCCCTGTGGGGTACTCCACTGTGGCACATATGCAGGTCTCCCATCATACCATACAGGACAACTAGTTGGCATGGTGGATTGATTATTGGACTTGAGATCAAAAAGATTTTGAGTCAAATCCTTCCTCAAGACATTTATTAGGTGTGTGACCCTGGATAAGTTATTTAATCTCACTCATCCTCAGTTTCCTCACCTAAAAAATGGGGATAATCATATCATCTTCTTCACTGGGTTGTTGTAAGGATCATAATAAATAACATGTAAAGTGCTTTGCAAACCTTATTGCTTTCTATGGTTATTTTGCTCCCACTCTCCAGCACCTCCCAAAAAACCTCCCTGCCCTATCTCTTCTTTCTTCCAGGGACCTGCTATGTATCTGGAATAATCTGATAGATTAATTCAAGTTAAATTCCTCATCGTTTAATGTTCTCCCCTGCTCTGAGACATCTCTGCATTTTAACAAAGGTCTTCAGTGTCTTAATCCTAAAGAGAGATATAGGACACAGGAAGGAAGTTCATCTTAGCCACTGGCTGGACCCATTTTCAAGTAATCAGATCCTTAGTGTGCTCCAATTTTGCAAGGGGAGAAGATTGCTTGGCAGCTCTTGTAGCCTCCCACCCCTTCAGGGAGCTGACTACTTTTAATTATTTAAAGATCCACTAGAGACACTTGATACAAATAACAGGTGCATTTGGTTTTTCTAACTATCCCTAAGGCATCTTTTCTTTACTTCTCTCCCCTTAATGGTTCCCTTATTAGCAGGCAAATTTCATGCTTCTGATTGGGGAGAGAAATCTTTGTCTTTTTTCATTTTCTCCCCTCTTCCCACCTCTCCCTTGCAGAGAGGCAGCGTGGAAGATTGCAAAAAATATGGCATCTGGAGTCTAGTCCTCGTCTTGCTGGTTGGCCAGCTGCATGACTTCGAGTCTCAGCCTCATCTGTAAATTGAGATGGTTGTACTATAAGTGATCCTGAAGACTCCTCTGAAGTCTTATATTCTATGATTTGAGGATGTTTTTCTTTTGCATGACATTTTGGTTTTTTTGGTCTGGAGCTATGCTTTCATCACAATGGAAACTCCTATTGTCTAAGCTCTCATTGTAACTACTCTTTGGGAGATGTCTCCGGTGCTGAAAAGTTAAGTGACTTGTCCAGGTTCACACAGCCAAAATGTGTCAGAGGCGGAAGCTGAATACTGGTCATCTGAAGGCGAGGTCAATCCTCTATCCACTGTGCTACATGGCCTCTTATGAAATTCTTTTGGCCTTTTTATTATTACATTCATGTTGTTTAAAATTGAAAATAAAAGTAAATTAAAACTTAATAAAGATTGGAATAATTATTCTTCCTTGCAATGTATAAATGTGCATAATATTTGTTTTGTTTTCAGTATGTACCAGACTTAAAGCTGAATATGCTTAACTTGACTAATTGTTAATAGTCATTATTTAGGATCATTTGTAATAGCTTGCCTGGAAGTCAGGAAGACCTGCTCAAATTACTTAACCCCCTCAGACTTTTAGGAAATGTCCAAAATAACTGAAGAGGAACAGAGCTGCCATTAGTAGCTTTTTTTTCCTTTGTTCATCTGGGAGTTCCCCATGTCAATGAAACTATGGGTCCAATCCTTATTCACTACATATGTTAATAGCTGTTTTCTGTTTATGGACATTAGTTCATGATCAGCCATTTATTAGCCCTGGAACAAACATACGAGGTAGCTTTCATCTTCTCCTTTGCCCTGACCCGAGTGGATAAGGTCCCTTTATTTATCAGGACACCATTCTTCTGAAGAAGAAGGAACACTGAGAATCTGTCCTTTTTTAAAAATCTGATCAGTGAATTGGATTTGTGATGGATGACTCAGAAATGTTCATATGACCACCTGTTAGATTTTTATTTGATAACAGATCTAATAGCTAATGTCCTTTATAATCCTTGAGATTCAAGACAAAGAATGGTATTTCTAGTCACTTCTTTTCCAGTGAATTGTCTAAGAAGAAATGAAGGAACTTTAAAAAGTATAAAAGTTTCTGGTGAGATAGCTGGAAATAGTTTTATAATATTACAGCTGGAAAAAGTTTTTCCTACAGCCAATTTTTATGGCTTGAGAAAAATAAACTGCATGCTTGTGATACTATGGCATCTCAGGGAGAACTAGACTGTTCCTGTCCCCAAGTTCTTTGCTGAAAGATGGGTCTTCTTTTCTCATTTGTAGCAGAAGCTACATCTATGACTGAGTCTTCAGATTCTATTTCAGTGGCAGACAGTGAGGTGGTGAATAATTGAAGATGACGGAAACTGGCAAAGTAGTGTGTGATGCCCAAGGAGCTATCTTGTATATCCTCTGGTGTAAACTTCTGAGTCATCTGCAAATGGCAAGTGCCAGGAGGGGGTGAGATGTTCCTGCTTCTGACACTTGTCTCCCCCTTTCCAGCTGGCTGTCCTTTGTGAAGGATTCCCAGCTCTGACATTTTTTAGACCTAGCAATTGCCAAACTTCTCGGCCAGGGGGTCTGGCCAGCTTTGGGTAATTCAGGATGACGGAACAAAGTTTTGGCTTATTAATCCAGAAACACAGCTACTAAGCCACTCAAGCAGATGATTTTAGAGAATGTAGGAGACCCATGACATTCACGGAAGTCCCTAGTTTTGAAAATTCTCTGCATCAACCTAAACTTGTTTTCTAATGGTTGGCTACAGGGCCATATGCAAAGGAGAGTTGTGGGTGTATGTCTGCAGGATATTAAATCTAATTCCAGTTAATTTATTCTCTGGAAGACTTGCACTTAATAAATGTTTGTTGGCAGATTGATTGATCTGGGAGAGGGGGTGTCAGAGAAGGGAAATAGGCCTTATTCAAGTCAGCAAGGCATTCACCCTCCCAACTAAGCTCAAAAATCTCCCCAATTATTCCATCAATTTAGAATCATCTGGATTAAGCAGCCTATTTTTCTGGGATGAGAGCATTCCCAGAAATGGAGAGGTTTAAATCTCTAGACCTTGGATTGGATCAACACATTACTATCCTCCTTAGTACATACTGTGTCATGTTGAAGGAAGAGGGTGGCACAGGAAGAAATAATTTTAGAATATGGAGCATAAGGGAGGGAATCCTAGGGTGGGATGGGGTTTGGATTATATCAGTAGTAAGAGGGCCCATAGAAAAGGGCAGGCATAAGAGGGAAGTGAAGGAGGAAGGACTGGGAAAGAATTTTATTTAATTTATAATCATGAGTAGGGCTCTGGTAGCAGCTGATGTGTGCTGGAAATGATTTTATCTATCACCATTGTAGACTGGGATACCTGAGTTAGTATGGAATAGAAGCAACTTCCTAGCTTTGTGACTTTGGATCAGTCTTTTCACCATTTTAGGGCAGCTAGATGACACAGGAGATAGATCACTGAGCTTGTAATCAGGAAGACTCATCTTCCATGAGTTCAAATTTGGCCTTAAACACTTATTGTGTGACCCTGGGTAAGTCATTTAACCCTGTTTGCCTCAGTTTCTCATCTGTAAAATGAAATGGAGGAGGAAATGGCAAACCACTCTAGTATCTTTGCTAAGAAAACCCCAAAAGGGGTCAAGAAGAGTTGGACATGACCAAACAACAACTTCACTCTTTGCTATTTTCTTGCTTGAAAAGTGATAGGGATGTATTAGTTGTGTCCTAATGTTCCTTCCAACTCTAAAAATTCTGATATTCTTTGGTTTATTTGGAAGGCAGAAAACTTGGGACTACTAGTGTTCCTAGCCCAGTGTTCCCATTCAGGTCAGAACTATTTTCTCTAATTCAGCCTTTTCAATTTAGGCTATTTTTATTCTGACTTGTGCTTTGCCAACTTTGGGAGAAATTTGGGAGCAGGGAAATGGGGTAGGGAGAATAAAGAGAAGTAAATATGTGTGAATATATTAATTTTGACCAAAAGAATCTCAGATACCTCTAAAATCTGTCCCTAGCAAATACCAGAGGCTCTCATATATGAAACTAGGGAATATGCCACTATTATAAATGTCCATATAAAAGACAAGCACAAAACTAGTGATTACTATAATCCTTGAGCTATTTGGGAACACAATGATTAGAGTGCTAGAAATGGAGTCAGAAAGACCTGAGTTCAAATCCAGCCTCAGACACTAGATGTGATCCTACACAAATCACTGAACTTAAGTCGGCTCCAGTTTCCTCATCTATAAAATGGGATATTAATGGAATCTACTTTCCTGGATTGTAGTGTGGATAATTTGAGATATTTGTAAAGCACATTACACACTTTAAAGTGCTATGTAAGTGCTAGCTATTATAATAAAAGGATATTACAGACTCACGAGAGATGGATCAGGAAAGTTGAAATACTGAATGAGTTGAAACTGCAGTAAATGCTAATGATGACAAAAGCAGACTTTTTAAGTCTAGGCTTGGAGTATGAAGACCATCACAGAAAGAGCAGAGGAGATACTTGGAGAACATAGCATAATGTTCTCAGAAGCCAGAGAAAGCAGTCATCCAGTTCCTCCTTTGCTTCCTTTTACATTAAAGGTGAAAGATTATGAAACTGGAAAGAGTAGAATAAATATGGCAAATAAGGAATTGTAGTGCAAGAGAGATGAAGAAACAGTCATGGAGCACATAGCTGCTTTCAGTGGTTCATGATTCAATGCTCAGTTTGGTCAGATGCCAGGGTACTGACTGATGGGAGTAGCTGGTGTAGCCTTAAGTTTGGGTTTGATAATTTTTGATGAGAAGTCATAAGAGAAGTATCAGATAATGGAAGATAAGCAAATGCCTCCAACTTTCAATAGATATTAAAAGCATAGATCATTCCATATGCAGAGAACAGATTGCTTAAGCAAATGCTTTATATCACTTAGAAAAGAAAGAGGTAATCACTGTGAAGGGTTAAAATTTGGGTAAGAGTTTGACAAAAGTACAGAGAACAGTTTGGTAAAACACAAAACACTTAGTTTATTTGAGGAGAAGTTTGGATAGGAAATAGGAGGGAGGAAAGTGAGAATATTACTCTATTATCTTATAAATATACCTAAAACCCCAATCCTAACTAAAATTTCTTAAAAACCCTAATCTAACTGCCTTTGAGGGCAGGTTCTTCTGACTGGGGCCAGGCTTGGTCTACACACCTACACTGCCACACTGTCTATCTAAGAATTTATTCACTATCTAATTACCTACCTAAGCTAATCAATAAGCATTAATCAACTCCAACCTCCTTAAATCTGTTTTCTCTACCTCAAATGTCAGTTGTTCCAACTGCCAGTCTGACTGAGACCAAAAATAGACTCACTCCTGCTCTCTAGGAAAACCCAGAGTAAAAGCCCCCTTCCAACTGCTCTTTCCCTTATATACCTACTTCATCTCCTAGGTAACAGAATCTTCAGATCTTTTACACAGAAGCCTTTCAATTAAGAGGCTCTTCTGAGAAATCTTTCTGCCCCTTTGCCTCTTAAAGAGACAGAGAAAGAAATTGAGAAAACTCTTAACATCACTAAAAACCAACACAGGTTTTAAAAAATCACAACATAATCTTATTTCCTTTTTTATAGGCCAGATAGGCATATCAGAAAATGCAGTAAACATCTTTCAGCTTAAAAAATATTTGACAAAATCTCCCATGATATCCCTTTTGGATAAGGTGGCAAATAATAGGTTAGGTAGATTAATTACTGTTGGGAACTATTGCATCCAACATTTCTAAAAATAACAGCCACAACCTAGAAGACAATCTAGGGTGGAGTGCCATAGGAATCTATTATTGGATCTATTCAAGGTGTGTATCCTGTTTGATATTTTTATCTTTGATTTAGGATGAAGGTATAGAAGGAATGTTGATCAAATCTGAAGATGACTCACAGCTTAGAGGAATGCTTAATTTCAGAGATGGAAGCCTTAAGGTTCCAAATGATATCAAAACATTGGCTAAAACTGATTACATAAAAACCAATAAAAAATTTAAGAGGGATAATCAGGAAGATCAGCATTAGGGTCAAAAAATCAATTCCTCAAGTACAAGATAGTAGTAACCTGCCTTAGTAGCAATAAATATGAAAAAATATCTGAGAGGGTTTTTTTTTCTTATGGAGCACACAACCATTATAAATTCTATAATATGATGTAGATGTTAAGAAAATTAATGCAGTTCAAATTATGGGATATAACATCCCTACCACACTCTGTAATGGTCAGAATAAGTTTGGAATAGTACAATCAGTTGTAGGTCCCACATTCTAAGAACATTAAACAACAACAACAACAAAAACTAGAGTGCACACAAAGGAAAACCAAGATAGTGAAGGTATTAAAAACCTATGTCATTAATTTCTGGACCAAAGCTTAAAATACAGAAATGATGAACTCTTTGCTATAAAAATTCCTATCAAAGACTAATGAAAGAGTATTTTCCAGGAGTCTTACACATCTAATCAAAAGGGCTTTAAACTAAAAATAAAAGAGAAGGAAGAAAATTACCTATACATATCCAGACCCCAAAAGTAGTCATTAATGGCTTATTAGCAATGTAGAAGGAGATCCCCAACAGAAGGAGAGCTCCAAGAAACTGAGTGTGACTCTGTACTGTGGAGCATTCTTATTAGTGACTTGGGTCAAGATATGGATGGCATGCTTGCCAAATGTATAAATGATACAAAACTAAGAGGGATAACTAACATACCAGATGATATAATCAGGATAGAAGAAAATTTTTATGAACTAGAATAATGCATCAAATTAAATTAGATTAATTTCAATTAAAAATTAATTCTTTACTCTGCTTTAGACACAAGTCTGCTAGTGTGTAATTAATTTTTGTATCCTAGAACTCCAATTCCCAGCATCCCATGTTCCTTCTCACGTTGTGTGCTGATGTAGGAGGGATATAAATTTGGTGTAGCCCCACCTCTTGCTCTCTTCCTGTGATCAGGTTTGGTGGAGGTGGTGTGAGGTGAGAGCCAGGAGACTATTGCTGCAATGGTCCTACAGACTTATGGGACATAAATCACTTCATTGGGTCCTGATTCCAGGACCTGTTATGGGCTTACTCAGAGTTTTTTATATACTATTTAATTTAGATATTTTTCTTTTCTTCAATTTGGACTTTTTATATTTTTGACCGTTTTACAATTGATTCACATACCACATAACTCAGCCATGTATCCCTGAGTGATTCATGTGTTTGTCAACACCCTTCTCAGGGGGGATTGTGTTATTGTCATAAAATTCTAGTTTTATAAATTTTTTCTTTGTTTGAGAGAAATTTTAGGATAAAAAACTTGCTACCTCCCTGAATCAAGAAAGTGAACTGTTTGGAGAAGGTGCGATGGAGATGCCTGCAGAAACCACACACTGCACCAAAAGATCCAGAATGAACTTTGGGACATAGTGAAATTGAATTGTTGGGGGTTGTACTCATTTATTTTGTATGTACACTCTTATGCCAAAGGAGCCTGCTCCCTAATTGATTTTTTGTCAATGCACCTAGCAATCATTAGTTTTGTTCTCTTTTTTAATTTCCATCTGATCCTCAGATTACTATAATTTCCCCTTAGAAAGTGCAATATTGTATGCACCTCTATAGATCTTTAGAGATATAAGTTGATTATGTATACTGATTTCATGGGGAAACTAGGCATGTAAATCTGGGATATTTCTACATGCTTGTTTTCCATGGGAATCACATTGGGGATTGTGTAATTAATTTCTGTACCCTAGAACTCCAATTCCCAGCATCCCATGTTCCTTCTCACATTATGCGCTTTCGTAGGAAGGATATAAATTTGGTGTAGCCTCACCTCTCTCTCTTTTCCTGTGATCAGGTTTGGTGAAGGTGGCGTGAAGTGAGAGCCAGGAGACTATTGCTCATATGGCCTTATTTTTGTTAGATAATTAGGTATTTTTTTTAAAATTCTATTTCCTTTTTATTCCTTCTACTTCAAGTGATTATTAATAAACTCTATAAAATATAATTCTTGGAGTGTTAGATATTAATTTAAATCTTACACTAGAAACAATTTTATTTAATGCATCATTATTTTAATATCTAAGCATTTCTATCTGAGAGAGAGAATGTTCAAACAGGCATAGTTTTCCTGTGTCATAGGACATGACTTCCAGATTAAAGAAGATTTGAAGTAACATTTATAGAAAGCTTGAACAAGGAGATGGTAATATGTTAAAATACAGCTTGAGGTTAAAATTCCAAACAGTTATCACAATTCAGTTCATTCTTGTCCTTCTCCCTTCAAAGAATGAAATAGCCTTCTTCCCTTTGATCAATATCTTAACCTCAATGCAAGAGGACACTCACTGCCCCAAGGTGGATCATGGGGCCAATGATCTCAGATAGTTGAAGAAGCAAAGATCTTATCTAGGCAAGAGTTAAATTTTGTTATTGCCCTTAATCCATTTCCCTAAATATGGCCTTAGCTTTTATTCTACCTATTTTCCTAAAAAGAAAATTCTAGAAAGGGCTTTTGGCTAGAGAAAGTGTTTTTCTTAATAATTTCAGTTGAATCAAAAAGGACATTTTACAATGTTTTCACAAGATGAATAAGAATAAACTTTTACACTTAGATTCAAGAAACTATTTTCCCAAGCACAAGGTGTGTTACTCATGACTAGAGAGCAGTTCATCTGAAAAACATTTAAAGATTTTTAGAAACCACAAGCTAAATGAGTCTGCAGTGCAATATGGCTATCCCCAAACCCAGCACAAGCTTAGGTTGCCTTCAGAAAGGCATAGTGTCCAGAACATAGATGTCAGCTAACAACACTTATTGAAAGTCTGCTATATGTCAGGCACAATGCTAACTTCTGGGTAATTCCAATGCTTTCTGTCCTCCTTAGATAAATCTAAGGCATTATATTCACTTTTTTTAAAACCCCAACTTCTGTTATTGTCTCATAGGTGGAAGAGTGGTAAGAGTGGGCAATGGGGGTCAAGTGACCTGCCCAGGGTCACATAGCTGGGAAGTGTCTGAGGCTGGATTTGAACCTAGGACCTTCCATCTCCAGTCCCAACTCTCAATCCACTGAGCTACTTAGCTGCCCCTATATTCACTTTTGATAGCCACATTTTAGAAAGAACATTGATAAGCTAGAGACTGTTGGGGAGGACAACTAGAGTGGTGAAGGACATAAAGATTATTACTAGCATCGTCAACAGATCCCCTCTGTGGAATGTGAGGATACAAATACAATGAGTAAAACAACATCTATTCACTAGGAATTTGTGTACAACTAGTCATGCGAAATGAGAAACATTGAGAAGTTTCTGGATGTTTAGCTTTGAGAAGAGATAAGGTAGGTTTGTATGATAGTTGTCTTTAAGCATTTACAGGGTTTCATTTGGAAGAAAAACTGGAGATACTCTGTTTAGCCCTATAGGGCATATCTAGGAGCAGTGAAAGTTGCAAAAAGGCAGCTTTTTAACAGTGAAATGACTTGACCTAGGAAGTAGTGAGTTATCTCTCACTAGAAATCTGAAAACAAAATCTGCAAAAAAAATCTTTTTTCCCTTTATTTTAAAAAATTATATACTTAATAACCACCATCACCACCAAAAATTTAAATAAATAATGCATAAAAATATTATGTGCAAAAATCAGAAACTCCATGTTGTTCACAATTTATTTAAAGATATAAATTATATTTAAAAATATATACATATATAATCCATTATATTCAAATACCATAATCTATGCAGCCATTTCTCCCAATCATTGCATTTGTGTTATTTTCAGTTATTTTGTTATTACAAACAAAGCTTCCATGAATATTTTCATCCATACCCAGATTTTTTTTACCCTCTCAATAATGTCTTTAGGGTCTAATCCTCGAAATAGGATCCCTAGGTCAATGAGCATGAATAGCTTTACAATTCTTAATATATATTTCCATCTTGTTCTCTAAAAAACAATTCACAGCTGTTCTAGTAATGTAATATTAGGCCAGTTTCTCCATGTTCCTATCAGCATTTAATTTGATTAACTTGACCCATCTGGTTCTCAGTTAACATTCATTGCCAGGGTCATATTTAACTAGATTGGCCCTTAGGGAGCAGACACAATCTGTTGCCAAGACTATACTCTTTCCAAAACCAAGTCTTTCCAGCTTGGTTATACCCACTGAAACTTTTGTTCCAATGCTACCATGCAAAGATGGCAGAGTAGCAGAATGGAAAGCTGGAACCACTCTGAGAATCCTTTCAAACCAACCTTAAAACAACACCTCAAATTGCATACCGTAGTCACAGAACCAACAAGGGGATGGAATGAAGTAACTCTCCTACAGAAAACAACTTGAAAGATAGGCAGAAAGGATCTATTTCATTGCAGCAAAAAGGGAGCTGGAAGTAAAACCATGTACAGAGGTGTGCAAGCTGCCCACCGCTACCTACAGCAGTTCACAGTGCTCTGAGCCCTGTAAGCTATCAGCAGTCCCTAGGGTAGTTTGAAACAGTGGTGGGAGGTGGCTTCCAGAACTCCCAACCCACATCATCCCACTTCAAAGCTATTTGCAAAAAACCAGAACTAGAGTTTGAAGGTAGCTCCAAGGCAAAAATTGAAGTTTAAGAGAGTGCATTCTCTAGCCTGAGAGCATAGCCCACCTTTAAGATAAAAGTAAAATTAAAAAAGGGGAGTCAGGGATGGAAAAATGAGCAAACAGAAAAAAACCCACCTAACTATAGAAATTTTTTATGGAGAGAAAGAAGAGCAAGACTCAGACTCGGTAAGGGACATTGAAGTCAAAGTAACCACATGTAAAACTTCAAAGTAAAATGGAGCCTTGGTCTCTGGAAGAACTCAAAAAGGATCTCAAAAATTAAATAAGAAAGGCAGAAGAAAAATTTGGGAAGAGAAATGAAAGTAATGCAAAAGGAAATAATAGCTTAAAAAGTAGAATTGACCAAATGAAACAAGAGGCACAAAAATCCAATGAAGGAAAGAGTTTCACAAAAAGTAGAACAAACCAAATGGAAAAGGTACAAAAGCTCATGAAAGAAAATCATTCTTTAAAAATTGGAACGGGACAAATAGAAACTGACCTCATGAGAAACATCTAAAAACAATAAAACAAAATCAAAATAATGAAAAAATAGAAGAAAATATGAAATATCTCATTGAAAAAAAACTCACATGGAAAACAGATCCAGGAAAGACAATCTAAGAATTATCAGGCTACCTGAAAGTTATGTCCAATGCTTCAACCCCTCAGGAATGCAGGATTATTTCCATAGAATAAATGTTAAAGTATGACATTTACAAAATATTTATGCTCTCTAAATTATTGTTGTTCCACTAGAAACTACATTTGGATTATATGTACACTCAGCCTTTGTTTCTATTTTTAGTTTTGCAGGTAAGTGGGGTGCTTACCAGATATCTCTCATATTTAACTTATCCATTCATCTTCTTAATTTCTTTCTTATTTATTTTTTGTTCAATTTATTTAGTTCTAAGGGGAAAATTAAAGTTGCCTGTTATTATTTTGTTATCTATTTTCATCTATATCTCATTTAGTTTTCCCTTTAAAAATCTGGATGATATAACTCTTGGTGCATACAGGTCCAATATTGATAATGCTTCATTATCCATAGTACTCCCCAACACAATATGATTACCTTATTCATCCCTTCCAATTATATCCATTTTAGACACAACTATCAGAGATCATGATTGTTACTCCTGCCTTCTCTGATCAGCTGAGTCAAAGTATATTCTGTTCCAGCCCCTTCACTCAATGTGTGTCTCTAATTTTCCGTGTTTCTTGTAAACAACACATTGTCAGTTCCTAGTTTTTAATCATTTCTGCTATCCATTTTCTTCCCATGAGTGGATTAATCCCTTTTATACTCAATGTCATAATTATTAGCTGAACATTTCTTTCTACTTAATTCCTCTTGCTTGTTTGTCCCATTCTTTTTTTTGTCATATCCCTCCTCAGATGTCTAGTTTCCTTTAATCAATATCTCTCTGCATCACACTCCTTTCCAAAAATCTTCTCTTATCCTCTCCCTTTGCCCTCCTACTTCCAAATTGGCTCACCTTTCTGAAGGTTCCTTCCTTGTCCCTTTCCTCTTACCTTTTTTCTTATTCTGTCCACCTTTTGAAAGATCCCTTTCTTATCCCTCCTCCCCCCACCAAACAGGTTTTTCCTCAGGAATACTTGAAACTCCTTTAGTTTGTAAAGAGTTTAGACACTATAAGAAATCATCAAGGAAAACTGCCCAGAAATTCAAGAATCAGAGGGTAAAATAGATGTTAAAAGAATCAACTGATCACCACCTCATCTGCCCAACTGTTTAAGACAAGAGAAGCCTTAGAATCATCCCATTTTAGATCTAGAAGTGAACCTTCCTAACCATCTAGTCCAATCTCCCCCTCATCTTATCTGGAAGGAAAATGATGCCCAGAAAGTTTCATAGGATCATAGATTTCGAACTAGACATGATCATCAAATCTAACTTCCTTCTTTTAGCAATGAAGATACTAAATAAAGCACAGATAGCTTAAGCAACTTGTCCAGGGATACACAGAAAAGTGTCTGAGGCAAAACTAGAATCCAGATTTTGCTGACTCTAAGATCAAGGACCCATCAACTGCACTAGATAGCCTCAGTTAGCATCAGAGATGAGAATCAAACCCAGATCTTTTAAAAAGGAGCATCTTCTACCTTGAAGGACCATTCAGAGAGGTTGGATCATTTGAAATGTGACTCAGACTGTATTTATTTAGAATAGGTGGAAGGTAAGGGTTCAGAGAGCATTTACAGTGGAAATTAGAAGACCTGGGTTCAAATTCTGACTTTGTGTCATTTTCTGTGTTACTTTGGCAAATCACTTAACCTCTCTGACACCTAGTTTCCACTTACATGAGAGTGTTGGCCAAAAGACCTCTTGAAGTCCCTTATGGCTCTAAGTCTGTAATAATATGAAGTTATTTCCTTAGACCCCTTTGCAAATTTTCTAAAGCCAATCATTTAGGCAATTTGACTGAATTTTGCAACTGACTATTTGGGATTGTATAGATATAGCCTTCATATTCCAAATCCCCTTTAAAGTTTCTATGACCAAAACTGGAAAGAAGACTCAAATGAATGAAAGGAAAGAGCCTTCTTTTGAAGGGGGCTACCAATTAAATTAAAAAAAATTATTATACTTTTCCAAATTACATGTAGATATAATTTTTAACATTTGTTTTCTAACATTTCATAATCCCTTTTTCTCTCTTTCCCTCTCTTCCCCTCCCCCTGAGATAGCAAGTAATATAATATAGGTTTACATGGCTACCAGTTTTCACTAAAATTTCTTAACATTGTCGAAATAGCATGGTGTAAGGCAGGGTATCAAATCCAAATGAAAAAAGTGACCACTAATCCATTCATAAAGATCACTGTAGGCCAAATGTTGACTTAGTTTTAAAAAGCAATGTTAACTCTGCTTTAATTTATTTTATAGTGTGTTTAATTATTTTATTATGTTAAACAATATTTTGAATTGTGTTTTATTTTGTTAAATATTTTCCAGTTACATTTTACTTGAGAATGTTGTGGGTCACCTGCATATTGTGTTTAGTAACTCTGGTATAAAAGGAAAAGCATTGGATTGATAGTCAGAGGACCTCGGTTGGAATCCTGACTCAGATACTTACTATCTCTGTGACCTTGGATATGATATTTCTCCTTTCTGGGCCTCAGATTCCTCATCTATAAAATAAAGGGGTTAAACTAGATGATTTCTAAGTTTTCCAAACTCTAAATTCTATTGCTTGTTTTATGTTGTTTAGCCTATTGATTATTCTACTCCTAGATCCAAAAGATTTCCATTGCAAAATGGCAGCATTACCTCACTCTCCCCAACCTTCTGGAATTGATTACATCCATAACCTAACAATTTTTGAGCTCACAATTAGGTTCCGTTTGCCAGTGTTCTCACATGCAAGATTGAAATCTTTAAAAGCCCTTTTGGATGGTACCATAGGAAGTGCTTGTCTCTACTGGGATTTACTCGGTTTCCTTCCTGAATTTCCATCAGCTAAAAAAAATACCAGTTGATCCACCCACAACAAGAAGAACAAGAAACAGCTTTCATAGCACCTGACCAGAATAGAAAACCAGCAACATATCCACTTTAAGGAGGCCTTGCTTGGAAAAGAGATGGATTTTCTTTCATTTATTCTTAAAGTCTGGAAAACCCAGAGCTATCTTGTTTAATTAATAAGTGAAGGTCCAAGAAGGAAAATGAGGTCCAAAATTTGCAGTTGGCCTGCATAAACAGGCCATCAGCTATTATATTAATGGAGAGAACTCAGGATGAAAAGTCACAGTATCTTATTAGCAAGGGCAGGGTAAGAGGAGCATCTTGCATAGAGTGGATGCTTAATTACTGTTTGTAGAATTGGGTTGAAGAGTTGTTTGTCTGAGACATGACTCTGGATCTAGATAGGATTCCACCAGGCTCCCTAGTGGCCTCAATTCTTCCTCATGACTGTTAAGTTAATTCCTGAATATTGAGGGCAAGTCTCTCCCTTGACAATCCTCTGGAGTCTGTCCCTTTCTGGCCTTGTATGTCTCTACCCCATGCTTTTCTGTCCTATTACTGACTCTCTGTCAGCTATAGTGACAAGATTAAGGCTCTTAAGAGATAAAATGTAAAGCTTTGTTCTAGCATGGCTTGAGTTATACCTCAGCACTCCTACCAGAAGTCATATCAAGTCAAGTCAATAAGCACTTATTATGGGGTCAGGAACACTGCAAAGTCCTGAGAATGCAAACAGAAGGAAAAAAGAAACACAGTTCCTGCTCTCAAGGGGCTTACATTCTCATGAGGGAAGACAACATAGGGAAAGAGGCTAAAAAGAGGGATAGAAAGAGAAACAAAGTTCGAAGAGTCAGGAGTAGATCCTGCCCTTTTATTTGAGTCAGAGCTTCTCTAAGGAACTGGTTGCTGGCACCATAGGGGCTAAGTAAACTTTCAAGATGAGAAGGCTGGGGAACAGTGAATTTCCAACATGAAAGTGATGCTTTGCGTGGTGGGGAAAGTACAGGGAGAAATGGCAAGGATATGGAGGGAAGGTGAGGGAAAATATGGTTATGCAAATAGAAAAGTGGTAAGGTAAAAAAGGTAAATATGTAACTGGTAAAGGTAAGAGTTTGGATAGAGAAATAGAGTGACGGAGAGAGGATGAAAAGAGAATAGAAATATATCAGAATAAGTTTGTGTCTTTGTACTAGAGGAAAGGATTCTATCAGTCTGACTTAATCTGAAGGAGGAAAAAGGCATGTTAGAAGTGGTTGGGTTGGCAGGAGTTAATTGGGTTTAGACAGGAGGTCCTAGGTTCATATCTGACCTCTGACACTTCCTCTTACCCTGGTCAAAGTCATTTAACCCCCATTTGCCTAGCCCTTACCACTTCTCCACCTTGGAACTAATACACAGTATTAATTCTAAGACAGAAGGTTAGGGTTCTTAAAAAAAAAGAAAGAAAAAACATAGATTGTCAAGAGTATAGAAGAGAAAGGAGAATCGGGGATGGAAGAACTTTCTTGGACTGGAGAGAAGGAGGGAGAGAACAAGCCTCTTTATCACCCAGGCAAGCAAACTTATGCCAGGAGAATACAGGCTATTCAAGAAGGGTATAATGGATGAAGCATTGGACTTAGATTCAGGAAAATCTGAGTTCAAACCCAGCCTGACACTTCCTAAATGTATGACCTTCTTGCTTACCTCCAAGTCAATTAACCTTTGTCTGTCTCAGTTTCTTCTTTGTAAAACAGAGATGATAACAAATAGCACCTGTGTCTTAAGGTTGTTGTGAGGATAAAATGAGATATTATTTATAAAATAGTCTGCAACTCCTAAAGAGCTATGTAAAGAACTAATATTATTATCAAGGGCAGGGAATATTTTTATTTTTGTCTAGGTATCCCCAGCACCTAGCAGAGCAGCTAGCACATAGTATACATTTAATAAATGCTTTGGGATTGAATTTATTCAATGGATAGGAAACTCTGAGAAGCATATATGACAGTGTTGGCAAACCTATGGCACACATGCCAGAGGGGGCTGCTCTCTTCCCCCTTTCTACTGAACCTGAGGACATTTTTTCACATTACCTGTCCCTCTGCCCAGTAGCCCAATGGGAGCACTTCCTCCCTCCCCTATATGGGGTAAGGGAGCGGCTCACATGCAGCATGAGTGTTGCAGTTTGGGCACTCTTTCTCTAAAAGGTTCACCATCACTGGGATATGCCATTGATAAATCTGTGTGGGTAGGCTAATAAAATTGTGGCAGGTTGATGAATTTTGTGGATGGTGATGGGTCTGAAAACCATTGTCCAGGCAGCTTGAATGGACTATGAGTGAATTGAGGGAAAGATCTGAATTAGAAGCAAACAAGGTTCTTCACTCACTTTCTTAACTCTTAACTATTGTCTCCCTTCCTTCTATGTATTCTTAGTGATTATGTGCTGAACCATTGCTAAGGAGTGATATAGAATTTTAAAAATAGGCCTCTGTATATCCTCAGAGTCAGTTTCTTTCTCATTTCTTGGACAGTGGCAGCAAACTGCCTAAAACTGAACCCCTGTCATCTACTAGCATTTTCACCCAATCTTAAGAGTTTCTCCTCCATAGCCATAGCCTTCCTATAAATACACCCATCTACTTAATGTTTTTCTCCCTGAAGACCCAGTTTCTCATCATAAGCACCCATCAAGCCAAAAAGAAGTCAGTTTCACAAAGCCTTCCCTACTTGTAGAACCACAAAATGTCAAAGCTGGGCAGGGCCTTGTTCAATACTCTCTAACTCTTTATAGCCCTATTTGGATTTTTCTTGGCAAAGATACTGAAGTGGTTTGTAATTTCCTTCTCCAACTCATTTTCCAGATGAGAAAACTGAGGCAAACAGGGTTAAAATGACTTGCCATGGGGGTCATACAAATTACTAAGTTTCTAAGACTAACTTTCTTGTTTTACAAATGAAAAAACTGAGGCAAGAGAAGTGTTTAACTCAAGGAAATTAGACATTCCCATTAATCATCTTTAACTCAAATTTTTTTTCTAGAGACTTTCTGAATACTCTGAGGAATCAACCCCTCTCCTAGTGGTCATTCTGTATCTTTGGTGACTACATTCCATTCCTTCTAAAGATGGCAAGTAGAGAAATAAGTCAAATTAGGTTTGAGGATGGAAGACTGCTCATACTTACATTTCTCATAGTACTCTCTTATAGATCAGCAATGTTGTTGGTTACTTTTTCTTTGTATGTTGTATTTCCTCAATAGAATGCAGGTTTCTTGAGGGGAGTTACTAGTTTTTCATTTTTATCTTTTTATTTCAAGGCCTTGTATATAGTAGGTGTTTTAGAAATGTTTATTGACTTGAACTATCCTTCCCTTGCAGATTGATGGACTTCAAATCTATTTCTAGTCATCACTGTCTCCTGAGATCATTTTCAGCTTTCCACTAGATATTTCCACTGGGATGTCTGGGCATCACTTCAGATTTAATATGTTAAAAACCAGATCATCTATTCATGAAAACAATTCTTTCCTAACCCTCTTTCCCTGTTTGTGTTAAGGATGCTACCATTTCCCTTTAATTGAGGCATAACATTTTGGGGTCTTTGTCTCCTCCTTTTCCCTCCCTTCCATATCTGATCCATCCTTCCATCTCTCCCTTCAAAATGTTTCTCAAATCCATCTCTTCCTCTCTTTTTATCTATCCTCTTCCTCTCATTGCCTCCCTACCTTGAACTGTCATCATCATTTTACTCCAGCTAGGGGCTGATTGAGGGGGTGAGGAAAGAAGAAAGAAGGAAACTTTGGGGGAAGGAGAATGGAAATAGCCAGGAGATTGAGAAGGAAGAGAGAATGCAACAGATGTAGGTCCTCTGGCTTGGGGTGGGGGTGGGGGTGCTCCTTGGTCTTCCACCCCCACAACAGTGGTTGCTGTTGCTATGGCCTCTGCTCTAGAGGCTGACATTATGCCCATTGCTGCCAGCTGCATTTCAAGATAGTCAATTAGCAAGCTCAGTGAAATCAATCTATTGAAAATGAATGAAGCAAAAATAGTCCAAGCACTCTGAGGCAATACTGCCAAATGAGATAAACAGGGCACAATCAGCAGGGAAAATCAATGGTGCATAAGTGGTTTTTCAGTCCACATTCATTTTCCTCTGAGATATCCACCGCCTCCCTTTTCAAAATTGCTATTATGATTTGGTGGTAATCAGTTGCTTCATCTGTAAAGAAGAGGGGATTGGACTTGATGGTCTTCGAGGTTCCTTGGAGATCTAACATTCTATGATTCTAGGAGTCTATGAATTCTTATTTAAGTTTTTCTGAGCCTAGCTAATGGGGTTTCCATATGCCCTTGGGTTTTGCTGCTACCAAGTGCTATCCAGTACCAGGTGTTTAATAGATGTGACTAGAGGCATAATTAGGAATTCTTTTACCTCAGGCAAAAACAGCTGTTGTTAGGGAACAGGGAGGGAGTGATAGCACAGAGGGCAATCCTGATGTGAATGCATTTGAGCAAGGAAAAGGAAACTTGTTTCCCAAAGAGCCTGGGTATTATTCCTATGGGAGTCAAAAAGAAGTCAGACCACAGGAAGAGAGACAACCTGGTGATGGTTCCTTGGGAGTGGTAGCCCTGGTAGTTGTGCTATGATGATATGGACCTGGAGAGGGCTAAAAGGTAAGATATAAAAATAGTGGTCACCTTGACTTCACTTCACCCATATCTCCTGCAGATGTCAATAATCCTCTGGCAAAGTCACATCTGTCCTGTGTTAGTTATGGCTCTGGGTATAACTGAACAATGTGACTACTTCAATATTTGTGTGAACCCTACAGAGGGGTAGAATGAATTAGAAATAGGAATCTTGAAGTTTATAAACAAAAATTAAACTATTTACAAACAGTCTCCATTTATTGTCATTATTGTTTGGTCAATTAGTCTTGTCTGATTCTTCAGGATCCCATTTGGGGTTTTCTTGGCAAAGATATTGGAGTGGTTTGCTATTTCCTTCTTTAGCTCATTTTATAGATGATGGAACTGAGGTAAACAGTTTTGCCCAGAGTTTCCCAAACTTGCCCGGGTTTACCCAGCTAATTCAAATAAAAAACTGGATTTGAACTCAGGTCCTCCTGACTCCAGGTCCTGTACTCTATTCACTGTACAACTTAGTAGCCAATGAAGTTAATGTGAATTAAGCTGTTCCCTGGATGCAAGTACAGATTAATCAATCATTATTTATTAAGCACCTACTATGTGCCAGGCAGTGTGCTAAGCCCTGGGAATAAAAAAAAAGCAAAAAACAATTTTTGCTCTCAAGGAACTCACAGTCTAATAAAGAAGACAACATGTAAACAAATATGTTCAAAAGAACTATAACCATCATAAATAGGAACTAATTAACAGAAGGAAGGCACTAGAATTAAGAGTTTGGGAAAGACTTCCTATAAAAATTTTAGTTGTGACTTAAAGGAAGCCACAGAGGTCACTAGGTAGAGTTGTGAAAGGAGAGCATTTCAGGTATGGGAGAGAGAGAGAAAGCCTGGAGCAGAAAGATGGAGTGTCTTGTTTGTGAAATTTCAAGGAAGTCAATGTCACTGGATTGAAGAGTACGTGTGGAGGAATAAGAGGTAAGAAGACTAAGAAGGTAGGAGGGGGCTAGGTTATGAAGGGCTTTGAATGACCTTTATTTTCATTAAAATGGCATATATATGAGAAAGTAGGGGTATAGTTCAGTAGTTGATGTTTTCTCAGTCACTTTTTTTGGAAGGGGGCACTAGTAAAACCTGAGATTCCCTTCTGCTTTTGTTATCTCCTCCTTTAGAGATATTATAAGTAAGTCCCTCAAAAGCCTTATAACTGATTTTCCTCCAAGTCAGATACCTTCTATACACCCTTGATCTAATCCTGATGCTTTTTCTGTCATGGACAACATATTATTTCTTTCTCCTCTATAAACATATATAAGACTATCATGTTAGAGCCAGAGCTTCAATAATTACAAATGCACCTCAGCACACAAATTCAAAGCAATAAAGCCTTTCAAACAAGCCATGTTCCATTATAGCCTCTAGGCAAATTAATGCAAATGTGGTGGCTGCACTGTCCTTATTGGTGAAAAAAGCTTATTAAAAATGTTTTTGTAGCCCTTTTCTACTTTTCTTTTGTGTGTTGTCTTCCTTCCCATTTTCATCTTTCACTGTCCTAGTGATGATTTTATACAGTTAAGGTTCTTATCAAACTTTCTTAAAACCAGTTTTATCCTCCATTTCTTCTCTAAGTTTTATAAGGCAGCATTGTTCATAATTTTTCATCAGCCTCTAGAAGATATTACAAATGTGTTTCTACATTAAAATGGCTAAGCTTGCTTATTTAGGTGATTTTAGCCCTTTTGGTCCTTTTAATATAGAAATGGATTTATATTGCCTAAATTTCTGCATAAAATTATTGTAGTCTGTGTCTATGTCTATTCTTTTATATCTGTCCATTCATATCCTATATTGTTAGGTTGTTTTGAAAAAGCAGGATAGAGCTTTAATTGTATGCCATGCGTTTTTATCATTGTAATCTTACCTATAATAAATATATTTCCTTTCATTTTAGAGTTCTTCCTTTCATCACATGGAATCCCCGGCCATTCATCCCAATACTGTTTGCATCTTCTCTCTTACCTTCTCAAACTCTCATTGGTCTTAGTGAGGTAGTCAAAATGCTCCTTTCTTTTCATTGCCACTTATAGATTCTCCCTCTATTGCCCTCACTCAGCAACTTTTCCTCCTTTGAGATTTAATCACCTCCATATTTGTCTATCAGTCTGAATCCTGGTGGTTTTTATTGACTGATCCATAGACCATCCTCTTACCTTTCTCACTGAGTTCATTGCCTGATTCTCAGTTTCTCTCTCTACAACTCATGCCCTCATACCAGAGGCCTTCAGGATATTAACTGTAGTAATTTCAAATACTTTAACTTTCCAGGTCCTTAATCAACTTAGATTGATCTACTTCTTTACTGCACACAGGGATGGTCATATCCTTAAACTTGCCATTGCTCACAAGTATTTCACTTCCATGTTCAAGAACTCTGAAATCTTTTTGCTTGATCCTAATTATCATTTCAACTCTCCTTTTGATTTTCTATGTCTAAAACTATCCTTCATCCCCACAGTAACTTCTGGTCCTTTCTCTCCTCAGTGTTTCCCAAGCTATCACTCCAACTCTACCTCTACTCTCTTCCTTTCCCAGTCTTGATGTCTTAGTGAATACTTTGACTTCAGTATACTTGACTTTGAAATCCCTATCTACATTGTTCACTTGCTGCTAACAGGTTGTCAACTTCCAATCCTGGATTACTCCACTCTCTGCCTTCTCTGCTGTTGAATGGAGCTGGAGGAAGCCACATGATCATGTTGACTTCCTCTAATTGACTTTCTATCCCATTTATCAAAGAAGCTGTTTCAAGCATTCTTTTCACTCCTTATGCTTTTCATAGCATTCTTCCTCCCTCTGTCTCAGCTGGAGGTCTGCCCTCTTACTTTGTTGTGAAAATTGAGGCCATTTGCTGTGAGCTCCCTTTTCTCTCTGAAAAATCCCTTGATGTCATCCTCACCACTTTTGTTCCTGCTTTCTTCTTTTCCCAACATCTGTAATAAAGAGGGACACTTTCTTCTGGACAAGGTCAACTTTACATGTAAACTTGATCTCATTATCTCCCAGCTTCCTCAGAATATTACTCCATTCTTATCCCCCACCTCTCTCCCTATTCACTGCTGTCTTCCCTACTGTCTGCCAACAACCCAAGTGCCCTCTACCCTTACTTCTGGATTTTCCATTAGATTTTACCATACTGGCCAGCTAATGTTCTATGCTTCTCCTGCCCTTCTCAGGTAAACTCTTGAAAAAGCCATCTATGTTCACTGGCTCTACTTTCTTACCCCTCAACATCCTTCTAAGCTTTCTACCATCTGCCTTCTGGTATCACTTTCCTAAAACTGCTGGATCCAAAGTTACCAATGACTTAATTGCCAAATCTAATGTCTTTTCTCAATCCTCATTCTTCCAGACTTTTCAGAATTGAAGATACTGAAATCTTGCAAGTCTTTGCAAGCATATCCCACAGTGGACTGAGTCTGAATCTGAATATTATTGACTGAAAATGCAAAATCTATGATTCCACCTGTATAATTCTTAGAAGAAAATGTATGTTTTGTAATCTATAATGTAAAGTTTAAATTCTTTTGAGAATAATTTCAGGGTAAGGATCTTGCCATCTCCCCAGAATCCAGGCGACGAACCTGTTTGGTGAAGACACCATGAAGATGCCTGAAAAGCCTTCACTGTACCATGAAGACCAAATTTGAACCTTGGGGTGCAGTTAATTGAATTATGGGGAGTTGAATTTGAATTGAATGTATTGTCTTAATTGTACATGTTATGCCAATAGGGGACTGCCCCCAAATTGATTCTTTGTCAATGCGGCTAGTTTTATCCACTTGTTCATCTATTTCTCTTATTCCCCAAATTCCTAAAATTTTAGAAGTTGTCTATGTTTACAGGTCCAGCGAAGAAAAAAGACCAACTTTTTTTGCCAGACCTCAGGGGGAAATGCTAATTGGAATTTGGGAGATGCCATTTAAAAGTATATATATATTTTCTATGGACACGTGGGAACTATCAAACTACATTTCCTGTGGTCCAACAGGTTTCCGGTTCTGGTTCTTTGGGCGTGGGGACGCCTGCGTCACCACGCATAGGACAGTTTAAATGGGAGGAGAATCCGAAAGGAAGCTCTCTCTCTGAGCCAGCAGGTGTGGGAAGGTACAAAAGGTAAAATGGCGGAGGCAGTTTGAATTCTTACCGGCGCGTGGTCTAATGATTTTACCATCATGGCCATGGCTTTAATTAAAATACTAATTTATATATTTATATCAGTCTTTATCATTTTTAATCGTAACACACCTTAATTTTGGTTTGCTGATTTAGCAAAAAAAAAAAAAAAAGCATTTGATTTAGTAGAGCAAAATTCTGCCTAAAAGACTATTTTCTAACAAGTTGTCAGTCTCCCAGGTATACATGAAAAATGTACTGGATTCTGTAGAGATAACTGCCCCATATCAATGATATCAAGGAAAGCATAAAACAGGAAGATATAGCCTAACCCAAGGATATTTACTACTCTGATGGAGATAGACTGTAGAGTCCAAGTAGAGGAAGGATTCCATGTAGATTTTCCAAGTGCTCTTGCTTATAGATAACATTGTGTCATATGCCTCAAGCCCCAGAACTTTTCAGAACCTCCTGGACAAGCTCTGTAGCCATTCAAGTGAGTCTGGCCTTAGCATTCACTTAAAGTGGATGATGGATGATTACTGTCTAGATTATGACATGTAGTTAGATAGATTCCTAGAAAGCCCATTCATCAACATATGCATCTTGGACAGAAACTACAAATGGAAAAAGAGTTGGACCTAAAATTAAAAGACAAGAAGAGAATGGACTGAATAACCTTTGGGAAATTGCAAAATTTCTTTATTGACTGTCAATTTTTTTCCTAAAATCAAAGGCCATATTTTTCATTAAAATGTTTGGCCAGAATTGTATGGCTATCAATTACAGAATACTACTATCCCCAGAGTTGCCCATATTAGTTGGTAACCTTGCTGTTATTCTCAAGTCTTCTTTCTTACTTCACATATCACTGATTTTTGTTTTGGGTTTTTTTTTTCTCTTTATATCTTGCTGGTGCTTAGCATGGTGCCTGGTACACAGGAGGCACATAATAAATACTTCTTGACTTGCCTTTATGCAAATTTGACTATGCTCCTTCCCTACTTAGTTCAAGTGGCTCCCTTATACCTCCAGCATCAAATACAACCAACCTCTTTGAGTTTTTTTTTTTGTTGTTTTGTTTTGTTTTTTAAACCCTTGTACTTTGGTGTATTGTCTCATAGGTGGAAGATTGGTAAGGATGGGCAATGGGGGTCAAGTGACTTGCCCAGGGTCACACAGCTGGGAAGTGGCTGAGGCCGGGTTTGAACCTGGACCTCCTGTCTCTAGGCCTGACTCTCACTCCACTGAGCTACCCAGCTGCCCCTCTCTTTGAGTTTTAAAAACCTTCACAGCCTGGCTCCAACATACTGTATCTTCCCAGCACATGAAATCTCTCTGCACATTCAGTGCTTCCACCAAAATGGCCTTCCTGCCTTTCTCTTTACCCAATCCTCCATCTCCTACCTCTGTGACTTTGCACAGTCTATACCCTATGCCTAAATGTTCTATCATCTCACGTCCTTCTCCCCTTGGTTTCTTTTACTCAACTCACATGCCATCTTGCACAAGGCTTTTCCTGACTACTCCCTTTGCTATTACTGCCTTTCCCCTCAAGTAAGTTCATCCATATTTCATATCTGATTTTATATACCTACCTATCATACAGCATGTCATCTCTCACAGCTAGACTCTAAAGTGCTGGAGAACAGGTGCTGTTTTCACCTTTGTCTTTGTATTCCCAGCACCTCACAGTGTCTGGCACATAGCAGACATTTGCTAAGTGCTTATTACTCAGTTTGTCAAATGAATGTTGTGGTTTCCAAGAATTAGTGTCAGACAGATTAATTAAGAGGAGCCTGATAGACAGAAGTAGGCTTCCAGCTCTAAATCTCTGACCCTCTATAAAGAATTATAATTAAGAACTGAGGTAGGGCCAGCTAGGTTTCTCAGTGGATAGAGAACCTGTCTTAGAGACGGAAGGTCTGGGTTCAAATATGGCCTCAGATACTTCCTAGCTACATGGCAAGTCATTTAAGCCCAATTGCCCAGCCCTTACTGCTTCTTCTGCCTTGGAACTAATAATACTTAGTACCAGTTCTAAGACAGAAGGTAAGAGTTTTTTAAAAAAAGAACTGAGGTACAGGAAGCCATGAAAGACATATAGAATACAAGATAAGCTGATACAAGATAAGAGAAGATTCTTAACACATTGGATTGACAACTCCCCCCACCCCAAGTGAATTTATAAGAGGCCAGAGACAAAAAAGGCACCAGATGGGTGGTGGGTATGGACTAGCTGCTATATTCATCAATGGGGATGACATGTACATCTTTTTGGTTCCATCCATTTGAGTATGAAATACCATTCTTGAAGGTCAGATCACAAAATAATATTATAAACTCTTATTAGCAATTCCATCTTAATTTACTAGAGCAGCTACTTTAAATTATGTTGAGTATAAAATTTTGCTCTTATTAGCTGGTCAAGGTGGTAATTCCATTATTGACATGCTGTCTATTGAGAACCATCTTGGTACTAGCCAGAGAAGCAGGACCAGTTAAAGGAGGGAAGCTTAAGGTCAAGTCGATATGCAGGATAGCCTAGATTGTCAGACATAGGAAAGGAGCCTAACAGGATTAGCTTGGTGGACAAGATTTAATGATGCCAGCTGCAGAAGGTGGTACTTGAAGTCAAGCAATTGATCTCTGGTGAGGTTAAACAGTAGCATTACCCAGAAGATTGGGAACAGAGACAGGACTAAAGACTGATTCTTCAAAGAAGCCTCCTTTCAAAGAAAGACCTTCCTCTGGTCTTTCTGAGCCCCAATGCAGTGCCCTATCCACTGTGACATCTAGCTGCCCATGGGAGGAAGTGAGAAGGGGAGAGTAGTAGAGGTCACTGGCTAACTTGTTCCTGCAACTATGTGGAAGCCCAGTGTATTTGCTGTGTAGCTAAGCAGGCTGGGACTTGCTCACACAGGTACAATTTTCTACAATGGAACTCTTAATGTATAGGAAGATGGGTTGCTTATGGGATGGCTATCACTTGATAAATCTCATTATTGTTTCTAATTTTATTGTCTCAAGTCTTTTGTACATCATAGATGGTGGGGTATAGAACTGAAATTCTCAGCATGCCTTGTAAACATGCCCAGTCATCAAATACTTTTTGTTATGTATAGAAGGTGAAACTACTCCTTGACTTAAGGAAGCAAAGGAACTTCATTTTGTTTGCAATAGGTGGTCAGAATAAATATTGGACATCCCACTTGTGTTTTATTACTTGTATTACATTAGTAATTGGATACATGGAGGTCATTACATGCTATTTGCAGTGGAGACAGCAAAAATATGGCTAATCATATTGCTATTAATAACACCTTCTCCATTATCCTGGAAGCTCCTTGAAGGTTTTTGCTTTTCTATATATCTCTAGGTAAGTGATACAGTGAATTGAGTTCTGGTCCCAGAATCAGGAAGACCTGAGATCAAATCTAGTCTCAGATACTTGCTAACTATATGACTTGGGGCAAGTCACTTAACCTTTGTTTGCTTCAGTTTCTTCAGTGTTAGTAAAATGGGGATGATAATAATAATACCTACTTCCCAGTAATGTTGTAAGGTTCAGATGAGCTAATATTTATAAAGAGCTTCACGAAGTACCTTGCAAAGAATAAGGACTTAATATATGCTTATTGATTAATTAGTTTAATTAATATGGAGATTACCTCCAAGACTGGAGATTACCAATGAACTAGAGATTACCTTCAAATTCAGGCATACTGTACAGTATCTAACCCTGTCATTAGTTATAAAACCTACTTTATACACTATGAAGAACTACTTGATCCCAGTCATCAGAAACTTGACATTTGGATGAACCATATGAACCTAATCATTATGATTGTAACGATGAGCTAAGAAACTACCAAGATGGTGATTTCCCATGTGAAGTTATCTTTCTGTCCTCAGCTTCATATTTAATAACTCAAGTAGATTTAACCTTGTGGCCTTGTTCATGATCTTAAGGATAGGAGCTGGACCTGTAGTCACTAATCTAGAGAACTCCAGCTGAAGAAACTTCCTCTGCTATTGCAAATCAACACCTTCTCTGCAATGAAGGGAGTTGTTTAGTGCAGTACTTTCAAATGCAAATAGAAATGGGTGCCATTAATCCAAATAAAAGGGTTCCTAAGAACTTAATTTAAAAATATAACATTATGTTTTGTTGCATTTTAATTAATTTTGTTAACTATTTCCTGATTACTTTTTAATCTGGTTTGGGCCATACTTGGGAGTGTTATGGGCCATGTGTGGTCAGTATGGTTGACACCACAGGCTTTGAGGATTGAGAAGTTACTCAGGATTACACAGTTGATATGTATCAGAAATGATATTTGAATCTGGGGCTTCTTAGTTCTGAGGATAGCTTTTTGACTACTACAACATGGCTGCCTTTTTTTATTCATGGACTTAGCATTAAAGAATGAAGCTGAACTTTCAACTTAGAAACTAAAAGAATGGAATTTCTTGCTAGAGGATACCAAAATTTGATCAAAACATGAAACTCCTCTTGAGAAGCATAAAGTTTAAAAAGTATTCTTGGCATATCTGTGAGGATCTGAGAAAGATTGCTCTTTTACTAGGATAACAACTTGGGCATACCAAATACTATTGCTTTATTTGTGAATGGGGAGATCAGAGACAGCAAAAACAACATTAAAAAACATTGGCCTCTAAGTAAAGAACTGAATCCAGGAAAAGTCAACCACTGATTCAGTCTTGAAAAGATCTTTTACCACTGTTGCTCATTAAACTTGGTTTAATAAAAATTTTGTCAAGGTGATGAATTGAAACAGTGTAGGTTTTCTTTCTCTGAAAAATAAATTTCTAAGACTTTTTGAGGCTAAATTCAAAGAAGGGGGTGGTATTTGTGGCTCCTCAGAAAAGAGAAGCCAAGTAAGATAAATGATCTGGAGAACAGTTGAATAAAGTTAAAGAAGTGGCATGTTAATGGTTTAAAGTGACCAATACTTTTTGGGAAACAACAAGGTAGAAAATTAATATGAAGTTGCCATTGATCTAAAAGTCTATAAAGTTATAGGATCTAAAATACTATTTAAGATCCATTTCTTGGATTCACATTTGGATTCCTTCCCAGAAAACCTAAGTGCTATCAGCAATGAGAGCAAGGAATGCTTCCATCAAGAAATCTACACAATGGAAAAATCATACTAGGGTACATTGAGTGCAGGTATGCTGGCTCACTACTATTGGATGGTTAGTTGGTTTGTTCCATAGGCCAAATACAACAGGAAATCATCAGTAGCTACATTTTGGGTAAGTTAAACAAGCACAATTCTGTTGAGTAAAACTGAATTTTTAGGAAATATAAAACTGTGATTCCTGTGAAAATTGTGTATATTAGACAAAATATGAAGGTGCAGAAAATATACTATAAGATTCACCTATTTTCTGGGTGTGACAGAAAAAATTTTCTTGGCTAAATTCAATTAGAAAAATTTCCCTGGCATCAACTATATTTTCCTCTTTGTATCCTTCACCTTTAAGATCATAGAGGACAAATCTAATCCCTTCTCCACATGACAATCTTTAAAATTCTTGAACACAACTGTCATGTGTATCCCTCATCCCCCCCAAACTCACAAACAAAAACACACTCTAGTTTCTTTTCTCGAACAAATATCACCAGCTCCTTCCATTGATTGTCATATGGCATTAACTTTACCATCTTTGTTGCCCTCCTGCAAATCTTTTCTAACTTATCAATACCCTAAATGTGGAGTCTAAAACTGGACACAAAACTCCAGATATAATCTGAGGAGGATAGGCTACAGGACTCTATCTCTTTATTCCTAGGAGTATATAGTATATTTTTAAAGCATCCAAAGTATGTATGTGTATATATATACTTTTTAAACTGTATACTGTTAAAACATATCATTTTGTTAAATTACATTGAGCTTGCCTTCCATTTAAACACCCAAATATTTTTCAAACAGTTGGCTATCTAAGATTGTCTTATCCATCTTGTATCTGAGAAGTAGATTTCTTGATCCTAAGTATAAGATTTTATACTGTCCCTATACATTTCATCTTACTAGGTTTGGAGCAATATTCTAGCCTGCTAAGAATAGATGTGGATAATAACCACAATACATTTCCATAGCACCTGAAAAGTCTTGACATATACCATCTCACTTAAGCGTCACAAGAATGCTGTGGCAGGTCTATTATCCTTATTGACACTGAGAAGTTAAATGACTTTCCCAAGCTCACAAATCTAAAAGGTATTTGAGATGGTTTTCAAATTTAGACTTATCTGACTCCAAGTTCAGGACTCTTATTACTCTACTGTGTTGTCTCAGTTATTCAAAGGATCCTCTGAAAACTCACAATTTCTTCTCCTACTCCATCTTATTTTTCTATATTCCCATTCTATGAGTTCTTCATTATAGATGCATGAATAGCCGGCATCATATAGGACTTCCTTCCACCAGGAATCATCCCTCTGCACCCCTCCCCCTACTTGTTTCATGTTAGTTGGAGCCCCATGTCCTCTACTTTGTATGCATGACTTTCCTGGCTGGAATTTTTATTTATGCCCAGTGTAAGAAGAAAGATTCTGGGAAGTCATTTGGTGCATTAAAATGCCACTAGAGAGAGGACGTGAATAGCTACTAGTAGTGTAAGCTTTAATTAGCTTTTTTTAAAGTTAATGTTGCAATAGTATTGGAGTTCATGGATGGAAGAAAAAGAAACATTCAAAGGCTAGTCATTTGAGTGGGAATGTGTTTAAAGGCTGCAATAGGCAATATGAAAAAGATTTGAATGTGAGTACATCTGACAGGTATATATTATATCTTTCCCTATTAGGTGGATTCCCAGGCAGTTGAACAATTATACCTATTAATTGATTAGTAGATCAATGTTTTCCGACAAGGAAGTCCTCATGGGGTGCTGCCAAGGTCGAGGTTTGTTCATAGCCTGTGCACCATTTTTTTTTTAGCATTGATTTGAGTGATGACCTAGAAGGTAGCTTTATCAAGCTGGCAGATGCCATAAAGTTGTTAAGGAAAGCCAATCTGCACACTAGATGACAGTGTCAGAATCACAAACTGTTAGCATTGGATCTCAGAGGCCATTTAGTCCCATTCACACTTAACCAGAAATCCCTGTTGTTGACAAATGGTGAATTAACCTCAATTTGAAGACCTCCAATGTTGGGAAATTTACTACCTCCTAAGTTAGCCAATTCCTCTTTCATATAGCTTTAGTTATTAGGAAGCTTTCCCCCTTACTTCAAGGCTAAGTCTGCCTCTCTGCAGCATCCACCCATTGTTCCTGATTTTCCTTCTGGGGCCAGAGCAGAGGAAGCCTAATCCTTCTTCCACAAAACAGTCCTTTAAGTACTTAAAACAAAGTGATCATGTCTCTCTTATCTTCTTTCTTCCAGGCTAAACATGCTTAATTTCCTCAAAACAAACCTCACAAGTCATGGTCGAAACCAGTCGGATGTTCCTCTCAACGTGCTCTAGTGTTTAAATGTCCTTAATGTGATACTCAGAACTGAACAGATTGGGAGGGGGATTCCATATTCCTCTTTCAGTATGCTACACCTCGATGCAACCTCTAAGGTCACCATAGTTTTTCTTTTTCTGTTATATCATTACTTTGATGCACAGTGAACTTAAATTTAATTAAACTTATTTAAAAAAATCTAAATCAGGCCTAATGGCTTTATAATATCTTTGGTTTTTTATTTTCAAACTATTTTTACATTTTTTTGCTGTTTTATTTCCATAAAGAACCGATGGAGTCTGAATACAGAAACTGAATACTTTGTTTTTCTTGGGATTTTTTTTTGTTGTTTGCATTTTCTTTTACAATATGACTAATATGGAAATATGTTTTGCATGACTGCACATGTATAATCTATATCAAATTGCTAGCCTTCTCAAGGAAGGAGGAAGGTAGGGAGGAAGAGAGAGAATTTAGAATTTTAAAAAATGTTGAAAAGTATTTTACATGTAATTGGATAAAACATAAAATATAAAATATAATACTTAAAAATTTTTAACTTTTATTTTCAGTTCTGAATTTTCCCCCTTTCTTCAGCCCCTCCCTCACCAATTGCTGCATGTATCATTAATGGCGATGATGATAACTAACATTTATGATAGCACTTAGTAATGTGTCAGGCATTGTACTAAGTGTTTTACAATTATTTTCTCATTTGATGGTCACAACATCCCTGGGAGGTGGGGGCCATTATTATCTCCATTTTAAAGATGAGGAAACTGAAACAAACTGAGGTTAAATGACTTCCCAGGGTCACACAACTAGTAAGTGTGTGGGGCTGGATTTGAACTCAGGTCTTCCTGACCCCAGGTCTGATACTTTCTGTGATGCTACATAGCTACCTTGAGAAGGTAAGAAATATTATCCCCTTTATCTATCTATCTATCTATCTATCTATCTATCTATCTATCTATCTATCTATCTATGAAGTCACAAAACATAAGCTTCCATATTAGCCACATTCTAAAGGGAAAAAAGCAATAAACATAAAGAGAAAAATTCTTCAATTACATTTTGAGTCTATCAATTCTCTGTCTAATCCAGTGGTTTCCAAACTTTTTTGGCCTACCACCCCCTTTCCAGAAAAAAAATATTATTTATCCCCCTGGAAATTAATTTTTTAAAACTTTAATAGCAATTAATAGGAAAGATAAATGCACCTGTGGCCATCACTGCTTCCCTGGATCACTGCAGTACCCATCAGGGGGCGGTAGCACCCACTTTGGGAATCACTGATGTAGAAGATGGATAGCATTTTTATATCACAAGTCCTTTGAAATTGTGGTGGATCATCATAATGATCAGTTATTAAGTCTTTCATAGTTGCTTCTCTTTACAATATTGCTGTTACTGTGTAAATTGTTCTCTTGGTCCTACTCATTTCACCTTGCATCAATTCATATAAATCTTCTGAGGTTTTTCCTCCTTGTCATTTCTTAAAGCATGATAGTATTCCATCACATTCATATACCGTAACTTGTTCAGCCATTCCCTAAATAATGGGCATCCCCTCAGTTTCCTATTCTTTGCTACCACAATAAGAGTTGCTATAAATACTATAAATGCTATAAATACATACATATGGGTCCTTTCCTTTTTCCTTTGATCTCCTTTTGAGTATAGAATCTAGTACTGGTATTGGTTGGTTAAAGGATGTGCAGAGTTTTATAGCTCTTTGGACATGGTTCCAAATTGTTCTCCAAAATGGTTGGGCCGATTCACAGCTTCAATAATAGTGCCTTAGTGTCCCTATTTTTCCACAAGTCCTCCAGCATTTGTCCTTTCTCTTTTCTGTCATCTTAGCCAACATGATAAGTGTGAGGCAGTACATTAAACTTGTTTTAAAATTGCATTTCTCTAATTGCTAGGAATTTGAAGCATGTTGCATGACTATTGATAGTTTTCATTTCTTCCTCTAAAAACTGCCTGATCAAATAATATGATCACTTATCAACTGGAAAATGGTTCCTATTTTTATAAAATTGATTCAGTTAAGAAATGAGAACTTAATTAGATAAATGTGCCATATATTTATATTTTCCCTTTAGTTTTCTGATGCTCTTTTAATTTTACCTGCATGCATTTTGTTTGCGCAAAAATAATTTCAATTTACATAATCAAAATTATCCATTTTACCTCCTATGAAACTTTCTATCTTTGTTAGGTCATGAACTCCTCCCTTATCCATAGATTTGAAAGGGCATTTCTTCATGTTCCCCTAATTTGTGTTGGAATATAAAAGTTTCTATTTAGTTCTAATCTTTTCCTCAGGAATGCATAAAAGTCATATTTTATTAAATATCCCCCCCCATAGGATTATGTTCAGTTTTGACAGGTAGGATATTCTTGACAATAATTCTAATTCCTTCACCTTCTGGAATATCATATTTAAACAGTATACTTTATGAAGTATTATGTGAACCTGACTGCAGAGCTATAATATTTCACTGTTTCTTTCTGACTGCCTTTCTCCTTGGCTGAGAATTCTGGAATTTGGCTACAATATATATTTTTAAAAAACCCTTACCTTCCATCTTAAAGTCAATACTGTGTATTGGCTCCAAGGCAGAAAGAGTGGTAAGGGCTAGTCAATGAGGGTTAAGTGACTTGCCCAGGGTCACACAGCTAGGAAGTGTCAGAGACCAGATTTGAACCTAGGATCTCCTATCTCTAGGCCTGGCTCTCAATCCACTGAGCGACCCAGCTGCCCCCTTTGGCTATAATATTTTTGAGAATTTTCATTTAGGGATCTCTTTTAGGGGGTGAAAGGTGAATTCTTTCAATTTCCACTTTGCTTTTTGGTTCTTTGGTATCAAGGCAGTTTTTCTTTATAATTTCTTGAACTACTATTCCTAGGCTTAGTTTTTTGATTATAGCTTTCAGATAGTCCAAAAAATTCTTAAATTATCTCTCCTGAATCTATTTTCTAGATCAATAATTTTTGCTAGGAGATATTTCCATTTTTATTTTATTTTTTCAGGTTTTGGGCTTTGTTCTATTGTTTCCTGGTGTTTTATGGATTTCCTAGCTTCCTCTTGACCAATTCTAATGTTTAAAGTGTTATTTTCTTTAGTGTTTCTTTTTGTGTTTCTTTTAACAAGCTGATAATTCTCTTTTCAGAATTCTCTTACATTGCTCTAATTTCTTTTCTCAGTTTTTCCTTTCTCATTCTTATTTAATTTTAAAAATCTTTTAGAACTCTTTAAGAAAATCTCTTTGTTTAGCTCTTCTTAGATTGCTTGCTGAGTTTGCATTCAATCTTCATTTTTCTTTGAGGCTTTGCTTGTAGATATTTTCCACTATCTGTCTTCTTCTGGGTTTGAGTCTTGACCTTCCCTATCCTCATATTAGATTTTTATGATCAGATTCTTTTTTATTATTTACTTATTTTTTCCAGTCTATTTTTTTACTTTAGACTTTATATTAGAGTTGGGCTCTATTTGCCCCTGGGGTTGAGGGAAATGTCTGGGCCGATATTCTTACTTGTGTATCATGCTTCCCTCTCCCTTCCCTCACCCCACCCCCCCAACACACAATCTGGGGCTTATAAGTTTTTAATGCCTTCAAGGTATTGTGATCTGGGGAGAGGTTTGGTCACTGTCTTCCTGGTTGTATTCTTGTCCTTAATTGGGTAGGGCCTTGGCTTTTGCTTATAATTGCAACCACTTCTCTCCTTTCTGGAACTATGAGCTGAACCTGGATAATAGGCAATGGAGCTTGTAAATATGACCAGGTGTTCAGACTTCTTACCATCCCTGGGCACTCCCAACATACTGCTGCCAGAATTGTTTCTACATGTAAGGCCTACAGCTGATGTCATTCTTCTGTGTTATGTTTCCAGTTAGCTCTCACTCCAATGTCCACAGACGTCATTTTCTGTCCTCCTAAACTATCCTAGGCTGGAAAATTACTCATTATGAATTTTTTTTCGTTTACCCATACAGAATTCAATTTGACATACTTTTAAAAGTTGATTAGAGGAGTATGCTAGGAGAACTTGGCAAAATTGCTCATTTCACTCTTCCCTGTTGACTTTGACCCCCTTTCAACCTCATTTCTTTTTACAAGAACTGTTGCTTAGCCACACTTCCCTCATATTGTACCTAGATAGCTAGGTGTTATAGTAGATATAGCACTGAATGTGGAGTCAGGAGGACCTGAATTCAAATCTTGCCTCAGGCACTTAAAAGCTTAATAGGCTTAGTACAATGCCTGGCACATAGAAGGCTCTTAATAAATGCCTGTTTCCTTCTTCATCTATATCTCTGTTGTTGATTTTTAAAAATCTAAGTGAAGAACTTTACATTTATGCCTATTAAATTTCATCTTATTATATTCAACCCATTATTCTAGCCTGTCAAGACATTTTTGCATACTGGCTTTGCAATAGTTATCCCAAATATTCATGTGTCAAGGCCTATACTAAATACTGGGAATGCAAAGATAACAAGGAAAGACAATATGCCTTCCAAAAGATTATGTTCTTTTGGAGAGAACATTTAGGTATGTAAGTACATACAAGGCAATTTTGTGAAAGGGAGCACCAGAAGCTAATGAACTCAATAAAGGTGATACTTCAGCTAAATTTTGAAGGAAACAAGGAATTCTTAGAGGCAAAATTGAGGTGTTAGTGCATCTTAGACATGAGGGACAGTCAATGAAAGATATAGTATTTGGAGTTGGAATTTTATATGTGAGGAACATCAAGGAGGCCAGTTTGGGGAACAGCTGGGTAGCTCAGTGGATTGCGAACCAGACCTAGAGACGGGAGGTCCTAGGTTCAAATCTGGCCTCAGACACTTCCCAGCTGTGTGACCCTGGGCAAGTCACTTAGCCCACATTGCCTAGCCCTTATCACTCTTCTGCCTTGGAGCCAATATGCAGTATTGATTCTAAGATAGAAGGTAAAAAAGTGACTATATCACAGCATACAAGAAGGGAAATAGTTAATAACAAGGCTGGAGAGATAGGTTGGGGCCAGATTGTAAAATGCTTTAAAAACCAAACAGAATACTTGTATTTAATCTCAAAGTCAATAGGGAGCCATTGGAATTTGTTAAGTAGAGGAGTTACATGGCCAAGCGTATATTTTAGGAAAATCATGTTAGCAATTATATGTAGGATAGATAGGAATAGGGAGAGACTTGAGACCAATTAGGGAGCATTGCAAGAATTCAAAGGAGAGAAGGTGGCTTAAACAGAGAAGATGGTCAGGAGAGTTGGGAGATGGGGACAGATAGAAGAGATGTTGTAGGAAACAGTAAAACTTAGCAAATGACTGGATAGTGGGGTAAGGGAGAATAAGGGTTTCAAGGATGGCATCGAGATTGTAAACCTGAGTAACTGGAAGAATGGTGGTGCCCTGGACAGAAATAATTAAGTTCAGATTTTTTTTTTTTTTGTGAGGTAGAGGGGAGGGGGAAGATAATGAATTTTCCTTTGATGTTGAGTTTGAGATGCCTATGGGACATACAGTTTGAAATATCCTATAGCCAGTTGGAAATGTTTGACTGAAGTTCGGGAGAGAGATAACAGCTAGATATATGAATCTGGGAATCATTTGCATAGAGAGGGTAATTGAACATATAAGAGATGATGAGGTCAAGTGAGAGTTGAAATCTCTCTCGAGTGAGAGAGAACAGAGAAAGAAGAGAGAAGGGTCCAAGGTAGAGCTTTGGGGGACACCCAAAATTAGGATGATATAGAAAATGAATCAGCAAAGGGGATTAAGAAGAAGTGGTTTGGAGACAGGTAGGTTGAGAATCATGAAAGAGCAATGTCATGAAAATCCAGAGAGCAAAGAATATCCAGGATTTGAGGGTTATAAAGAGTTCCAAATGCTACAGAGAAGTAAAGAAGCCAAGGATTAAGGGGGAAAGTCATTAGATTTGGTGAGTAAAAGATCATTGTATGATCTGAAAATTTAATAAACATTTCTTATATGGCTTTATCCAAGTTACTGAGAAAAATATTGAAGAACATAGAGCCAGAGACAGATTCCAAGGGGATTCCATTAGAGTTGTATCTTCAAGATGACTTTGATTCATTAGTGAGTTCTCTTTGGGTTCAGTCATTCAACCAATTCCAAATCTACCTTGTTATCTGTTTATATTATCTAACCTCCAATGTTCCTTTACTGAAGCAAGCAATTCTTTTTTCTCCCTAATTGATTCCTTGTCCCATTACCCTCAGAAGTTGTTTGAAATCTCTTCTCTCCTTAATCTTTACACACAGCCTTCTTCCCCTATTATCTCAGGACCTCATCTCCCATTTTACTGAGAAAATGGAGGCCATTTGCTATGAGTTCCCATTCTTTCCCTTCTCTTCATCTCAAAATTGATAGCATCTTCCACTCTTTCCTCTGGTCTCTGATAATGAGGCGGCATTTTTCCTTGCGAAGGTAAACCCCTTTTCATAAGCCCTTGATACCTGCCTCTCCCATTTTTGCCAGAAAATTGCTTCAATTATCTTCATTCTTTCCTTTATTTTCAGTTTCTCCCTGTCTATTAGTTCTTTCCCTGTGGCATATAAATATATTCATCACCTCCATTCTTAAAAAGTCTTTACAAGATCCTACCAAATCTTTCCATCTAATATTCTATTTTTCCTTCTTTTTTAAAATTCTAACTCCTAGAAAAAGCTGTCTACACTCACTGCCTCCACTTCCTCTCCTCTCACCCTGTCAGATCTTTGCAGTCTGGTTTGCAACCTAATCACTTAACTAAAACCTCTCTCTCTAAAGTTATCAATATAATAGATCTGATGGTCTTTTCTTAGTCCTCCTCCCTCTTGATGTCTTTGCAGTATTAGGCCCTATTGACCATCTTTTCCTCTCTGGGTTGTTGCTACTCTGCTCTGTCCTGGTTCTTCACCTCTGACAGCTCCTTCTCAGTCTCCCTTGCTCATTCTTCATCCATATCATGCCCAAGGTTGGCTTCACCTAGGCAGTCACCACCATCCACCATAATTGCCATGATAGGGAAAGCAGACATCCCTCTACTTCCCTCCTTCATGAAAAGATAGACAGACAGCGAGAGATAGGGAGATAAAGAGATAGTGATGCCCACATGGAAAGAGAGAGTGGGAGAGAAGGGAGAGAGGGGAGAGAGGGGGAAGAGGGGAGAGAGAGAGAGAGAGAGAGAGAGAGAGAGAGAGAGAGAGAGAGAGNAGAGAGAGAGAGAGAGAGAGAGAGAGAGAGAGAGAGAGAGAGAGAGAGAGAGAGAGATTGAGAGAGAGAGAGAGATTGAGAGAAAGAGAGAGAGCTAGCTATTAAGAATGGGCAGCTAGATAGCTCAGTGGATTGAGAGCCTGGCCTAGAGAGACAGGAGGTCCTAGGTTCAAATCTGGCCTCAGATACTTCCTAGCTGTGTGGCCCTAAGCAAGTCACTTAACCCACATTGCCTAGCCCTTACTGCTCTTCTGCCTTAGAACCAATATGCAGTATTGATTCTAAGATGGAAGGTAAGGGTTTTTTTTTTTTAATGAAAGTTGTCTTTTTCTTTAAAGTCTATAGAATGTATGCCTCTTCCTGGCTCAAGGAACAGTTCTCTTTGATACAGACACTCCTTGTTGCTGCCATGCTGACCCATAGACCAATAAGGAGATTACCTTTTCTTTTCAGGTGAGTTGTACTCAGCTCCATGCATGCTCAGTGGCATGTGTTCCAACCTTCACAGGTGTATAGCATTCCCTTCATCTACGGGTCTAGTAAACTTGTCAGGAAAGGAAATGAGGTTAGTCTAGCAGAATGTGCTCCTGATAAAGTCATTCTGGGCTCTTAATGATTCCTCTTTCCATCTCTAAATGCTGATAAAACATACCACTTTAATAGTGCATCCTAGAATTTTGATAAAATTCAGATCAGACTCACTGGTCTGTTTTGGGAAAACTGCACACCATTCTCATTTTGGAAAATACTCGCCCACTTCCAATTTCAAGGCACCTCTCATTTTTTCTAGTTTTTTAGAGGTCAATGCCAATGTCTAGTAATTATACCTGTCAGTTCTTTCAGTACTTTGAGATGTAGTTTGTTCAGGTCTAGTGATTTGAATTCATTGAGAACACTTCCTCTCTTTCCATATCTTCACTGATATTAAGTTTCAAATCCTTGTTAACCATTTTTGTCCAAGTCTTCCTTGACTAAAGATAACTTTTTTGAAATAGGCAAATACAGAAATAATAAGTGACGTTTATGTACCACATTAAGGCTTGGAAGGGGCTTTATATAAATAATCTTATCTGTCCTTCACAATTCTTGGCAAGTTAAGTGTGACAGGCATTATTATAGCCATTTTACAGAAGAAGAAACTGAGGCCCAATGAGGGCAAATCATCATTAAACTTGTAAGCGTCAGAGGCAGGATTTGAACCTGTTTTCCTGAATGTAGATCCAGTACTCTATCTCTTTTGTTACATTTGCTGCTCAGAGATAAGAATCAAAGTTGAATTCTATAGTCTCTCTGAAATGCATTTTATCATCAATCTATCTACTCTGAACTTTAATCCTAACCCATTTTTATCTTCTTGCCCCAACATGGTTAATTCTTTATTTTATTCTTAGCATTCGTTGCCAGCCTCAGATCATCCTGAACTTAGGCTAGTATTTAGAACCATGCCATTCTTTTTTTAAAAACCCTTACCTTCTGTCTTAGAATCAATACTGGGTATTAGTTCTAAGGCAGAAGAGCCGTAAGGGCTAAGTATTAGGGGTTAAGTGACTTGCCCAGAGTTACACAGCTAGAAAGTGTCTGAGGCCAAATTTGAACCCAGGACTGTGCCACTCTTATAGTCATCTTGAATTACTTATTTTTGCTTCCATTTTTAAGTACCCTTAGTTGTCAGTAAGCTGCTTATTCAATAAATTCATACATCAGTCTTTTCCCCAATACTTACATTTGTTATTGGAAGTATTTGTATTTATATCTTGAAAATTTCATTCTTGAGCACATCCTTCCCTCTCTGACTGACTTCCACTATGAGATTTTAGGCCATGATTCCTACCTATCTTTTTCCTAGTCTATGAAATGACCCTCCAAAAGTCTTAGGTCTCTGGTTTAGCCCAGATTTCTTCTCATCTATCATGAATTTCTTTACAAGGTCTTCAGCACTTGTATTTATTGATAAATTTATCCTTTTTCAGCTTAATTAGGTCCAGAAAAGTTCCACTCATTTCTTCCATCCTTTAAAGAATGAAATTATCATTAAGACAAGTCAAGGATTCATTAGCAGCTTTCCATTTGGTATAGAGAAGGCTCCAAAAGATGAATGAATGAATAAATGAATGAAATGAGTGACTTATTAAGTACTTGCTGCATGGAAAGTACTGTGTAACATTCTATGCCAAATTCTGGGGGTGCAAATAGAAAGATAGTCCCTACTCTCAAGGAGCTCACATCATAATGGGGAAGATGAAAACATAGATTTCTGTTGCAAGTCAGATGGAGAGATTCCATGGTTCTTAGGATACAGTGGTAAAGCAGATGTTAATGACTTTCTAAATGTTATTTCCACTGATAAAATCATATCAGCTTCTGATGCCAAATCACTTGATAGTGCCAAGGACTTGGGTGGAAAGACTGTCATCTAGACAATATTACTACCACCAAGGGTTCTTGGCTTTACCAAACTGGCAGTGGCCACTTGGTCAGCTTTTGGCATTGGTTTCAAGGAAACAAGCATTTTGGTTGTTGTTGTTGAGTCATTTTCAAAATGTCTGACTGTCATTCCATTTGGGGTTTTCTTGGCAAAGACACTGAAGCGGTTTGCCTTTTCCTTCTCTAGCTCATTTGCTGAGGATAAAGAATTGAGGCAAACAGGGTTAAGTGACTTGACAAGGGTCACACAGCTAGTAAGTATTTGAAACCGGATTTTAACTCTTCCTGACTCTATCTAGGTGGCACCCTAGCGGAACAAGAAGTATTTAGTAAGCACTAACTTTATTTGAGGTACATTAATTATACCCGTCGTAGTGATTCTTCCATTGTAATTGTTCCCTTCAGTGATGGCTGCAGGACAAGAGGTCTGGAGTCTACTGATACTCCCAAGGCAATTGTCAGGTTCAGAGAACTGGGATGACTCCATTGGGGTCTAAAAAGAGTTTGTAGTAGTGATTTGACTTTCCTGGCATATGTTGCCCTGGGTTTCTACCTTAAGGTGTCTTGCTGCTTCAGCAAGGCTAATTTACCAACTTCAAAATCAATAATTGTTTGGCAGTTGGTGGGGATGGCTGGCCCCTCCTCCACAGGAGTTGTTTCTCTAGATGATGGCTACTGGTGCTGAGCAAGAAGTAGAACCTGTGGAAGGCATTGCTATTCCCAAGACTCTTGGGTTCAGGGTCTTGAGATACCACCATGAGAATCTGAGGGGAGGTGGTGTTGGTTTGACTTGCCTGGAATTGCAATCTCCTGTCTCTCCATTAGGGTAGTTTGCTGCTTCAGGTAGCTGAAATTCCTCTGTACAATTATATAGTTATTCCATGCCTCTGTGCCAGGTTTTTAAAAAATCTATTTCCTGAACTTATCTACTTCTTCCTTCTGATCAGGTGTCCTATAGTACCCCCTCCCATCCATGACAATTTAATTTTTATGCTCTTTTAAATATTTTCTACCACTTCCATTGATTTCTAGATTTTCTCTCATGAATAAGTGTTTTAAAGAGAGACAGAGAAACAGAGGCAGATGGAAAGTCAGAGACAAAGATTTGGGGGACGTGGAAAATAGACAAGTTCTGCTGCTTTTATCTATTCTGTTCCTTTCAAAAAGGAAATATCCTTCTAGAACGGTATTTGAATCATGCCTGAATCCTATCCTACAAAGTATCAAAGATAACTTCCTTCCTTCCTTCCTTCCTTCCTTCCTTCCTTCCTTCCTTCCTTCCTTCCTTCCTTCCTTCCTTCCTTCCTTCCTTCCTTCCTTCCTTCCTCC
>NC_058131.1:645883931-645905485 GCF_016433145.1 Gracilinanus agilis | reverse complement strand
AGAATCAATACTGTGTATTGGTTCCAAGGTAGAGGAGCAGTAACAGAAGGCGATGGGGGTTAAATGATTTGCCCAGGGGCATATAGCTAGGAAGTGTGAGGCCAGATTTGTACCAGGACCTCTCATCTCTAGGCTTGACTCTCAATCTACTGAGCTACCCAGATGCCCCCAATGTGGTATTCTTCCTGACCAAGGGGAAGAAATGTGTCCATAATGATACCAAGTATAGTTAGGTAGATTTGTATCTGATTGAACAAACAGGCCTTCACAGAACAGGAACAACAAAGGTTTTAGCTGTGGCATTTATTTTGGTCAATATATTTATCAATTATTTGGACAAAGAAAATGATGGCATGCTTATAAAATGTGTGTATGGGAAAAGCTGAGGGAAAGTTAATGTGTTGGATGACAGAATTGGTTTGCAAAATGAACATAATAGGCTGGGGAAATGGGCCAAAACTAACAAGATAAAATTTAACAGGGGAAAAGGTAAAATCTTGTTCCCTGAGTTCAAGAAAGCAATTATATACATAAAGGATGATCAGAGAACTGGCTGGACGGTAGTTCCCATGTAAAAGACCTAGGGGCTTTTATAGATTAAAAGCTTAATATTAACTTAGTGTATTTGATTGTAAAAAAAGGCAGCTTAAGTACAGTGCCTTGCATAGAGTAAGATCTTAACTAAATGCTTATTAACTTGACTAAGTAATTTTAATAGGAATGTAGTATCCAGGATGATAAAAGATATTTTAATACTTTAATACATATTGAGGGATAGGCAAGGTGGTGCAATGGATATACCAGAGTAAGAGAGATCTGAGTTCAAATCCAGAATCAAGATATGATGTGATCCTGGACAAATCACTTAACCTGTGTTTGCCTCAGTTTCCTCATCTGAAAAATGGAGATAATTGCACCTACCTTCCAGAGTTGTTGTGAAGATCAAATGAGATAGTAACTATAAAGCTCCTGGCACTTCGTAGGTATATAAAAAGCAAACAAATATAAAATAGCTAAGTAAGCTATATGATTATTATTAAATTCAACAAACATTATTAAGTAGCTATTGTATTCCAGGCACTATGCTAGGAAACAAAATAATTCTTGCCCTTAAGGTAGTTACATTTTACTGTTGGACTTGTTTTTACTTGTTGGAATTAGACTCCAGGTGGGCTATTGTATCTAATTCTGGGTGCCACTCTTACAATTGGAAAGTAACATCCTAGAGAGGAGTTAGGTGCATATGTATGTGTAAGAGTGACCAAGAAGACATATTGAAACAATGTGAGATGAAAAATATTTGAAAGAGTTGGAGTTGTTTACCTTTCAAGAAAAAAGGTGATTTATGGGAGATGTTCTCAGATATTTAAAGGCTGTAATATGGAAAGGTAGACTCATTATATATTGATCCAGATGTGGGATGGATGGGGGTAGGTGGATAGGATTAATGAGTAAACATTGGAAGGAAGGAGATTTTGGCTCAACATGAGGAAAAAATTTCCAGCAATTAGAACTGTCCAACAATGGAACAGGCTGCCTCAGATATTATCCCTCATCACTGAAAATTTTCAAGCAGAGGCTACTGGTCGTACCATCTGTCAGGGATGGTATGAATAGGAGTCATTGATGTAGTGGGAGATTAGATGGGATAAACTCTAAGGGACCTTCCAAATCTTCACATTCTATGATCCTGTCAATCTCCTGTTTATGACTCCCTATATTCATTGCCTTTCAGATTAAGTCAAGTCTCACATTAAGATCCTAAATCATCTGACCCCGCCCTATGTAAATAACCTAATCTCACTGTTCCCCAACATGAACCTTCTGTGCCAGTCAGGTATTTCTTGCTATAATTCTTTGCTGTTCTCACTCTCTCAATCCCTTGAATTCCAACCAGTTTCATCTCTGCTGATTTAAATCCTATCCAGCTACCCGATCTAAAAAAATCCTATGCCCACTTCAAGGAAAAAAATGATAATGTATATGATAATATATATAAAATATGTAACAAAGCAAAAATTCTACTGAGACTAGATATTTGATTCCATTAGTATAAAGAACTCCTAGATCAGTGATGGTGAATGTTTTAGAGACAGAGTGTTGGGTCCTGCCCCAACCCAGAGACCACATGCTGTGCCCCATCTCACCCCTTAACCCACACAGGGGAGGGAGAAAGCAGAGGTATGGGTGATATGAAAAAATGTCATCAGATCCAGTGGAGAGGGGAAAGGGAGCTGCTCTGTCTGAGTTCCTCTGCCTTTCTAGTAAGAAACTCTGGGGCAGAAGGTGGGGGAAGGTGGTTGAGTACCCACAGAGAGTCCTCTGTTTGCCATCTTTGCCATCTTTGCCATCTATGCCATAGGTTTTCCATCACTGTCCTAGATGTAAAGAAACTTTTTCTGCCAACCCAGGTCAGCAACATTTCTGCAAAGTATAGTCTTAGAGTTATCTAGAGTTCTAAGAGGTTAAGTGACTTACTCAAGGTCATACAGTCAGTTATATGACAGGACTTCAGCTCAGATTTCTTTGACTAATTCTATTCAGTCTGCCATGCTTCATCAACCATTAATGACTATGCTTTGGGTCAAGGCATTCATCCAATTCCGAATCCATCTATTGCCTAGCCCAGAAGTATCAAACACACAATCTGGCTAGATTAAAATATAATTGAAGAGGCAGCTTTGTAGGTCATATGAACAGATTGCCAGGCCTAGAGGTGAGAGGATCTGGGTTCAAATATGGCCTTAGATACTTCTTAGCAGTGTAACCCTGAACAAGTTACTCAACTCTATTTTCCTGGCTCTTGTCCTTCTGTCTTAGAGTTGTTGCTAAGACAGAAAATAAAGGTTTTAAAAATATAACTGAGAAATATTTAATAAAATAAATAAAAATATAGTAAAACATAGATAATGTTATTATATGGTTTTCTACATTTTTCTGTGTGGTCTGTTGTAAGTTGGTTTAGTGGCCTCTCTTTTCACTTGGGTTTTATACCACTAGCCTTCATCACATCTCTACATCTTTTCTTTTTTTTATTAAAAATTTATTAATATTCATTTTTAACCTGTTTACATACTTTATGCCCCTACTTTCCCCTTCACCCCCCGCTCTCCCCCCACCCATGGCCGACACACATTTCCACTGGTTGTAACATCTCTACATCTTTTCTATAAGAATAGTATAAATTACTTAACCAAAGTCAATCACTTAGTCAACAGACATTTATTAAGTGTCTAACTATGTGCCAACCTTCATGCTGTGTTGAGGATACATGGCTAACATCTAGGTAAACTATGACATTTCTCTAGCCTTCCATTTAATTAACCCTGTCAAGGATTTGCATTTTTGCTATGTAGGTTCTGACCTCAGAGAAGATGCTGAATGACTTGTCCAGTGTCACACAGCCAGGGTGTATCAGAGGAAGGATTTGATGAACCTAGGTCTTCTTGGCTCTGAAGCCAGCTCTTTACCATGTCATATTGCCTCCTAAATGTGTTAGGTAGGTGCAAAATACTATTGTTGTCCATAAAGGTAGCTTGGTGTCAAGATTAGACTTTGACTGGGGAAGATCCAGGGTCACATGTCACTTCTGATACTCATTAGCTGTGTGATCATTGTCAAGTTGCTCAAATTCTTTGAGTCTCAGGTACTGAAGACTGTGAGTCATAGAATGATTGGGATCTGAATCCATGGAGGTCCGGAACTCTTTGATCTTCATTCTTCAGGGTTGCCTCAAATTTCAGAAATCTTCTTTTCACTATCCAAATAACACTATTATTTTTACCTCAGTCCACACCACAAAGTCTACCTCTGGGACTCCAAACCTCTTTCAATTTCCCTAAATTCTTAAGCTCATTAAGGGAAAGGAAGCTCTTGGTTTGTGTGTGTGTGGATGGGGGAAGGTGGGTTGGTTGGAGGATAGTGACAGAAAAGTCTCTGAGTTTGGGGGCAAGTTAGTGATGGTAACACTTGCATAGCCTTGTAGAACAGGGACCACAGATGCCACCTCTATTCCTCTTCCTGTTCAGCACACTAGAAACCTGAGGAGAGCAAGGTGTGGGTAGAAAGAGGGATGTGGCAGTCACAACCAGCTTGGAGAGCTATCAGGTAAAGTTTCTAGGTGGTAAATTTTTATCTCTTGGTTCAGACCCCAGTTTGAACTCTTGATTTCTTACTCTCTTCTATGATTCTCTCACTGTTCATGTTTATAGGTCTTGTCTTCTCAGATATAAAATGACAGCATTCATGACCCATGTGTTCTACTGGTGGACTCCTCAGAACTCTTAGCATGGTGCCAGGGGATCATCAAATACTCAGAGCAGGAGTTCTTAAGTTTCTTCTTTGCCATGAACTTTTTAGCTGTATAGTGAAGCCTATGGAGCTTTTCTCAGAGTAACATTTAAAAATATATCCAGTAACATAAAATACATGGGATAACAAAGGAAACAAATTAAATGGAAACAATTTTCAAAATATGTATTTTTTTAAAAAAACTCACAGACTTAAAAATTAAGAATCCTTAATAGAGACTTTGGAGCTGGAAGAGACCTTAGAGATAATTTAGTTCAACCTCATCATTTTATAAATGAGGGAGTCGAAACCATAAATATCAGAACTAGGATTTGAATCTAGGTTATTTCTCTCCAAATCCAATGCTCTTTCCACTAGGCTACCAAATTCCTTGTTGATTTTATTTGACAATTAAAAAAAACCCCAAGTACTTCATGTTAACTGTTTGCTTGTGCAGTTATCAATCTGAGGTAATAAAAGATACTATATAGGTTGGAATTAGTCAGAAAGACCTGGGTTTAAATCCTACCTTGGGCCACTTGGTAGAGCAGAAAGCACTGGCACCTGTGTGACCCCAGGATGAGAAATAAGTTTCAACAGTACTTTGGAAAGAACATTGCATGTGGAGAGTCAGAGGAGTTGATTCAAATCTCCGCTCTCTCATGACCCCCAGTATTTATATGACCCTGAGCTAATTACTTTTTATCTCTGAATCTCTGTTTTCTCATCAAAATGAAGGGTTTGGACTTGATGACCTCATCGGATCCTCCTTCCAGTTCTAGAACTTTGATCCTATGAACCTGGTCTCTTACTAGCTGTGTGACCTTAGCCACACCACAACCTCTTTGCTGGAGATTCTTCATCTGTAAAAGAGGGATAATATCTTTGCTTATTAATGCCTTCTAAGGCTTGCCTCAGGGATTGTTGTGGGATAGTTTATGTGACTATCTCATGGCTACATAAATGTCAAAATTGTCCTTAGTCTGTTGTGTGTTATTTTTTATGTGGGAAATGGGTTTCCATGGAATCCTGGACGTGGAGCTGACTTGGTTCAAATGCCAACTCTCCCAAGTCATCCCAAGACAAATGCTACTTTGGGTCTCAGTTCCCTCATCTGTCAAGTGAGGGGAATTGGATTTCGATGCCCTTCTGTGGTCCCCCGGCGCTCTAAATTTTATGACTGCTCAATTGCTTCTCCAAGAGTTCTCCTGGCCAGCCCCGGAAAGGATGGGCAGGTCCACGTCCAAGTCCACGCAGGCTTGCAGGGCCAGACAGGAAAGTATCTTTAAGCGGTCCCGCGCCGAGAGGCTTCACACCAGGAAGGAGTAACAACAACACCCCTTCCCTCGCTTTTATCTTTTGGGAATAAGCATCAGCATCGACCTCAGAGGCAGCCGCCCTCGAGGAGTCTGACAATGAGCCGGGGAGGCTGAGCAGGCTCCGAGGCGGCTTCCTCGATTCCCATTGGCATCCACGCCCCTTCCTGTCACTGCCACGAGCGGAGGAAAGGACCGACTCCTCCCGCCGGCCAGGCTCGCCCGAGTGGAGGATTCCAGATGCATGTTAATGAGGGGGAGGCCGCAGCCGCCCATTGGCCCGCGGCTCATGTGTCGGTGAAGTCAGTCCTGTGTCACAGAAAAACAGAGCAGAGCGAGCTGCAGCATGGAGTGCTAGGGGAGCAAGGGCACGGGCTTGCATCACCAAGGTAAATCCTCCTCCTCCTGCTCCTGCTCCCGCCCCGGGCTCCTGCTTGGGCTCAGCGCGCGCGCGCGTAACTTTCCCCCCAATTACTGCGGTGGGTCCTGGAGCCCCCCGGGCGCGGCCCCCCCCCCCCCCCCAGCTAGGAATCCCTTTGTCTGGAGCGCCCGGAGGAGGTGCTTTCGAAAGGCCATCTGGTGGAGGGGACTCCAGGTCCCCTTTCCCGGGGCCACAGCAGCACGTAGTATGTGGAAAGGTAAAATGATAGTCCCAGATGGGGCTCTTCTCCATCTGCTTCCAGGGACTCCCGCGAAGACCCCGGCCACTTGGGGAGGGAAGAGGTGTCAGGGTTCGGGGAGGGGGAGGTGGCGGTGGAGGGAAATGTGAATCTTGCAAAATAGATGGGTGGGGGGCGCCCAGGAGCTCCGGAGGGGTGGGTTTGCATTGTCAAATAAAGCTCTAGGTAGAGAATTCCACATCAGCTCCAGCAGAGAACGAGATGGTTTGGGCGGGTGGGTGGGGGATGCTGCTGCCAGCATCTCAGGTGTTCATTCATCAAGGGCTCCATTGATGACACGATTGTCCGTGTCGCCCGCCTGCCCTGAGTGCTGTAAACCAAGCGTGCATCCCTGGGTTGGACTTCCTTGGCCACTTTGGTGGATCGGTGGGACAGACAGACTGACAATTGAGCGGACATGAGTCTCAGCGATATCCTCAAGAGCTTAGTTGCATCCCCTTCCCACCCCGAGTCTTTCCACTTGTCTGGGAAAGTCCTTTTTAGTAGAGTTCAGGGAGAGGAAGATAATAATACAACTGCTCTGAATTGGCAGAGCATCTCAATAGTGTATTGCAGTTTTCTGATGTGGCCTTCCTGGTTAAATGATAGCCCCATTCCAGATATCTATCAAAGGTTGTATCTAATTGTGCCAGTCTCCCCACTGACATGGGCTACAGAATTCTGCAGCCCTGATGCGTCCTTTGCCATCAGATGTCTTTGAAATTCACCAGTGCATGTTTTCTTTAAGGAAGGAGAGAAATTTATTGCACTATTAAATTGCCACATAAAAGCCAAAGGGGACCCTACTGTGCCTGGCTTGTTTCGTCAAAAGCCAGGGTTTTCTCAGCATGTTTGGGCAGAGCCTTTGAATTTCTTGAAACAGTGGGTTCTCTATGCTCTTTTTGGTCACAAGGCCTACTTGCCTGAATTGATTTCTGCATCAGTAGGGAAGGGATGTATTTGGAGAGCACCGTGGAACCTGGCGGGTGTTAAGGAGTGCCTGACCCTTCCCTTCCTCCCTTCACAGATCAGTGAGGACAAGCCTGGCACTTACTGGGAACAGTTTTTATTTTAAGCTGCCTGTCTTATGTTTGATCTTCTCAGCTTACAAGAGTACCATTTTAACCAGGGTGGTCCTTGCTTAGTGTTGGTAGCAGTGAGGAAGATGAATTGGCAGGGAAGAGTGGGATGGATGGTTTGAGCAGATTTTCTTTTTGGGGGGAGAGGATGGGAAATGAAGACACAAGGAAACAGTTGCCCCAATTATAGAAGAGCATGGGTTAGAGCTTTGGTTGCCTCAGCCCAGATTAATGAGCCATCTGATTTTTAACAGAGGGAGATGTAGGAGGGTAATGTGATGCTTTTGACTGGGGAGTCAGGAGACCTGTGTTCTAGCCCTGGCTCTGCTACTATCTCACTGTGTCATCTTGGGCAAGTCACATAAACTCTCAGGGCCTCAGTTTCCTCATCTGTAAAATGAGTTGTGTTGAACTAGATGACTTCTAAAGTATTTCCAGCTCAAAATCCATGATCATATGATCTTTCAGGCTTCATATGTGTGTGTGTGTGTGTGTGTGTGTGTGTGTGTGTGTGTTTGTGTCCCATAGCAGAAGAGCAAGGAATTGTCTGGTTGAAAAGGCAGATGACAGTGGTTTCTCTCCTCTGGGAAGCATCTGCTTGGGTGTCCAGTTAGGGGAAAGTTAGCCTTAAAGGGGAGGGCAGAAATCTTATTCCTAATCTGAAAGACCTGGAGATGATGTGAGCCCCAGTTTCCATTTGGTAAAATAGAAAATTAAAAACTCTTTGAACCTTTTCTCCTTAACAGTCTCCTCCTCCCAAATGCAGAAGACTGTAGATTTTGAGCTGGAAGAGATCTTAGAGGTCACATAGTTCAACCAAGGTTTTCAGAAGGGCTGTGATTGGGATGTTTGATAGGGGTGTGGGGAGAGAAAGCATTTTTGGGAGTGGATTAGCTGGAAAGAGTGTTGATCTTTTGGTCTAAAGATCCAAGTTGAGGACCTCCACTCTGACACTCACTAGCTTACCCTGTGATCCTGAGAAAACCGCTTTAATTCTGCAGTACTGATTCTTTAGCTATAACACGGGGATCATAATATTGATGAACAGGATTGTTGAAAGGACATACAGTAGAAATGTGAGCTGCTATGATTATTTTAAGGGTCACAATAAAACAACACTTTTCAGTTCTCCTTTTTTCTCTCTGTGAACACTGGCTTCCAACTACAGCCCAATACTATACAGCCCAGGCACAGTTAGTCCTGTGGAATGTTACAGTTTGCAAGCAGGGATCAGAAAAGATAGATATTTGTTGTGCAGAATGGGCTATCACCCGACTGACTGTTACATGGAAGTGGGTTTCTCATACAGAGCCCTTGTTAGCTGGGATTTTATTTGTTTTCAAGACTTAGATGAGCCTAAGCAGGTAACGCTGGGTGACAAGAACTCTGCAACAGTACCCTTATTTAGAGTAGTCATCTATTCAGCCAAGCCTTTTGTTGAGCTTCCGCTATCAGTGAAAAAAGTGCAGGTTGGCTCAGTGAATGAATAGTCCAAATAAAGGAAATGTTAGCCCACTGATGCCTTTGAGCAGTGGGAGCTTATGACAGCAGGTGAAAAGCTTCTCTGAATTCTCTGAAAAGTAGAGCCTTTATCCCCCATTCCTGGTCTGATCAGAAGGGTGACTTTAATGTCTTCAAAAGCTAATAATAACAGCTTACATTCAGATGGCACTTTTATAGATACCAAGCATTTTTCATATTTCATCCTCACAGCAGCTCTGTGAGGTAGGTGGTACAACATTTTACCCCCCCCCCCCATTTTACAAATGAGGTAACTGAGTCTTAAATGTTTTAAATGTTTTGCCCAAGATGGCTCACACCCAAGGACAGCAGATTTGGAGTCAAACGGCATGACTTTCAATTCTATCATTGTACTTTGGGTCACTTTTCTGGCCTTCAGATATAAAATGAAGGGTTAGAACTAGATGACTTCTGAGATCTCTGTTAGCTTGAATCCTCTTTGACCGGGACTGACGTTACCTTCTCCTACTTCTAGAGTTCTTTGCTTTACACAGTGATGCCTCATTGTTATAAAGTAATATGATTTATCACTCAAATTGACCTTTCTCCTGAAAAGAAGTCTGATTAGATTGACTCACTGTAACCAGCAAAAGAAAGCAAAGAGAGCAATAAGTGGAAATTGAGGAGTAAGGAAGGAGAAGAGGAAAGGGTCACGAACATCCAAATAAGGTGTTAATAGGATGCTTTTATTAGAGGTTGAAAATAAGAAATTTAATATGCCTTTTTATGAGATTTTTCTTACGATAAAGTTGGTGGGCTTAGGTTAGGATGGACTTGGGGGAGCTTAAGGGAGGGATTAAGGATACACTGAAGCATAGGTTCATTTGGACTTGGATTCAGAAACTGAATAAGTTGGGAGTCATTCAGAAGTTTGAGATTGGTGCCAAGAATTTGACTCAGTGAGGGCTTCATGGTCATCTTTTGGTCCAGCAGTTGAGGGCTGAAATAAGGGTACTATAATTTGACAAAATAGCTCAATGTAGTTTTCAAATTAAGTCACTTTTCTCTCTGTCTATGCCTTTTAAGCTTTGTAGTACTCAATTTCTTATTAGAAAGCTTTCACTCTTCTTGGTGAGAGGAGAGCTTTCTTTTTTTTTCTTCAGAATCTTCTGTGGCTCCCTAGTGCCTTAAAAAAAACCCTTTTTTTAACCAATTACATGTAATAACAAATTTCTACACAAGTTTTCCTAAGTTATGTGATGGAACTTAATACCTTTCCTTCCTTCCTATCCCCTTCCCAGTGCTGCCAGGCTATTCAACCTGAGTTATGCATGTATTATCATGCAAAACATATTCCCATGTTGCCCATTTTTTGTGAGTAATTTATAAAATGAAACCCCCCAAATATAAGCCCAAATAAACAACTGAAAAATCATATGCTTTCATCTGCACTCTGACTAGCGGAGAGCTTTCTTTCCAAAGATGGAGTCTCAGAGATAATGATATTAAGTAGTAGGAGCTCTAGATTTGAGTCAGAAGATTGTGAAGTTCAAATCCTAGCTCTGCCATTAATGAGCTGGATAGCCTTTGCCTCTCGGCAGCTCAGTTTTCCCCAGTGTAAAATTAGGGATTTAAATGGTAGGTAAGAGGTCATCTAGTCCAACCCTGTCATTTTGCTGATTAAGAAACCAAACCCTAGAGAGGTCGTATGGGTAATAAGTAGATACAAATCTGGGTCTTTGCTCTGTTGTATCATACATATATTCCTTATGAGTTTAGACCTAGTACTAAGAAGTCCTCTAACCTGAGGCTTACAGCAGCTTGATTTGATCTACTTTTCTTCTGGTGAGTGCTTCAGGTAACCTAGAGAATAATTTCTCCCCATGGATTGTGGGAGGCTTAATGATTATAAAGGATAATTGAAGAGCTGCGACCCACGCTTAATCACCTACTTACCTTTTAAAAATTAAATGTTTTGTTGAAATCCACATGGAATGCCAAAACAACCTGCTAAACTGACTTAGTATTTATTTGCTTTTAAAAAAATGAATTTCACATATGAAATAGCTTAAGGATCTTTTGGCCACTTCCTCTAAGTGCCCATTAAGGAATCTTTCTTTGACCATTAATTTGCCTTCCTGTTTCCTCTTCCATGGTTGGATTTTGTGTGTACTGCCTTCTCCTTCTGCTTCGGCCTTTTTTGCCTTTCATGATTTCACAGATCTTGCCAGATCCCCTAATTACCTTTCCTATGCCAGTGATAACCCTCTGATGCCTATGTGAGCTTTGGAAACACTCCGACATCCACTAAACCTGTCTCCCTCTCCCTGGGCCTGTGTCTTTTCTCCTTCATCTAATTAACATGTGCAATAATAGTGCTCATGTTGATATCACATTAAGGTTTACAAGGCTCTTTCTCCATAACGTGAGGGAGATGGTGTGGTTAGCATTGGCCTTCTTTGACAGCGCAGGAAACTAAGGGTCAGAAAGATAATAGACTTGGCCAAGGTCCCACCACTGCGAAGTGGTTCAGCCACGATTTAACCCCAGACCTCCTGAGTCCAAGTCCAGCTCTCTTTTCATTAACCGTCTACTAGCCTGTCAGTCTTTTGTTCTTCCCTCTGTGGGCTTCCTTTCTCCTCGATTCCCCCCTATCTATCTCCCCCTAATCAGTGATTATGTAAAATTAAAATATATTTTGAAGAATTTGTCATATTTACTGAGTGATGCTTTAGGTTTCTGTTCTAAATTTATCAAATTGCTCCCCACTCCCTACCTCCCCACCACCTTCTTTGTAATCTTTCCTTTCCCACTCTGTCTCCCCTGTGGCTCTCACTAGAAAAAAGGCTTTTTTTTTTGCTTATGGTTCATAAGGGATGCCCTCTGCTAGGAGAAGTGCCTTTTCGAAAAGTCACTTCCTCCCAGTGGTACCATATCACTCATCTAAGTCCAGAGAGCTGAAGCTGTGAGATGTCATGGTGACTGAGAGGGGGCTGAGGGTGGGAGTAAGGGAGCGGGTTCTCCAGTCTATCATAGGCCCATTTGCTTTGTTTTCTTCCCCGGCCTGAACAGACCCCTTCAGATATAATGGCTAATCAGTCATTTTAAGAAAGGAGCTAGAAACCAGGGTTGCCAACTTCCACCTGACCCAAGATGGAAGCTGGGCATGAGTTAATGTGAGGATTTTGATGTGGGAACCCAGTTACTGTGATTACCATGAGGAAGACTCACAAGGACTGTCATCCAGGGCATTCTGACAAGGACAGAATATTGCTAACAAGAAACAATGAGTCCTAGGGAGCCTTGTAGTTTGCAAGCAGGAATAACTATTTATTCTCTAGAACAGGCTGGCATCTACTTGTTGCGTGGAAGTGGGTTCTTATACAGAGCCCTTGTTAGGCAGGATTTGATTTGTTTGGAGACTTAGGCCTAAGCAGATAACACTCCCAGTGACAGCTTCTCAAAATGAGAAAATAAAGGATGAATTTCTTCCCTGTTCTGGCTAGAAGGATTTGCCTCCTCCTCTGTGTTCTCTCTGCTCTTTGATCATAAATCCTCATCTCTACTAATCACACTCTATTTTGTTTTCTTCTCAGCCCCCCTACCATTTAATAAACTGTAAACTGTAAACTCCCTGCGGGCAGGAACTGTCCAAGCCAGTCTTCTCCACCATGTTGCTGATTATAGTCACAGAAGACACTGAATAAAAAATACCGAATGATGAAAGTTAAGATAGTAACTGGCCAGCAGTGAACACTCAAATATAATTTGATAAATCTATTTATGGAATCCTAGAAATTTGAACCTGTCTATTTTAGAAAAAAAAAGATCACAAGTTCTACCAGGACAGAGTCACCATTTAAAAAACATTTGCTAAGTGCCCACCTTAGGCTGGCCCCTGGGCTAGGTGCCAGGGGTACAAAGACAAAAAAGGAAACAATTTTTACCTTCAAATAACTTACATTCTCTGGGTGAGGAGATGGATTCAACATGTAAACAGATTTAAAAAAATACAAAAAAATATAATAGTAATGATGGTACAATGGGACATTGTGTTAGTCCAGAGTCCTGAAGGCTGAATTCATCTGGTCTCAGACATTCCCTAAAGGTATGACCTGTGGCAAGTCACTTATTTGGTCTGCCTTAGTTTCCTCATCTTGTAAAATGGGGATAACAATAACCCACTTTCTGAGTTTGTTGTGAGGATGCAATCAGATATTTGTAAAGTGCTTTGTAAACCATAAAGGGCTATATTTGTTATTATTATGACTTTAATGTTTGCAAAATGTTTTACATATATTATCATCTCGTTGGGTGATATCTGATGAAATCCTGACTGACAGACAGTTTATGGTTTTTTTTTTTTAACTCCTCCATTCCACCTTAGAATCAATATTAGTTTCAAGGCAAAAGAGTGGTAAGAGCTAGGCAATGGACATTAAGTGACTTGCCCAGGATCATACAACTAGGAAGTGTCTGAGGCCAGATTTGAAATGAAGACCTCCCATGTCTAGGCCTGGTGAAATTTCTATCCACTGAACTATCTAGCTCTCTTGACAATATATAGTCTAATAAAAAGAGGCAGTATGGAGTGGTGGGAAGAGCACTAGGGGATAAGTCAGGAGAAACCTGGGTTCTTGCCAGAGTAAGTGCTAATTTATTGTCTACTATGGGATGCTTGTTTTGCAAAGAGTTGTCCTAGATTTGCAGCCCACTAGCTGAGTTGCTTTGAGAAAATTAGTTAACATCTCTGAGTTTTAACTTCTCTTGCTTATAAAGTGAGAGAACTGGACTAAATGATCTCTAAGGTTCTTAAGGTTCCAGATATTTGATTCTATTCTTTCATTGATATAACTGTGCTTACTTACAAATAGAGAAGAAAAAAATTGTAGCTCTGGCAGAAGAACTAAAGCAGATATTGGAAACTGAGGGGCATCAAAATGAAACCCTTTATTGGTGGCTGGGTGGACGAATGTACACTAGATGGCTGTCTTATGGAATCTTTTGTGCTTTGGCAGGAATTCAGAAAATACCTCTAGTCAGTAGCCATAGTACTAAGGAGACTCCTATCCCCAGATAATATATAATGTACTTGATTGACGGGGCCTCTGTAGTTATGGGCTCAGATCTGATTCATCTGAGCTAGAAATAAATGAATAATGTCATCTTGTACTTGAGTAGGGCTTTTTACAGTTTTGAAGGGTACCCATGTATTTTACTTCATTTCATCCTCACAGACTCTTGTGTTACAATAAAATAATAAGGGAAATCCAAGAAAGAGGCAGCTGTGGCTCAGTGATTAAGAGTACTTGGCCTGGAGTGAGAAAGATCCGAGTTCAAATCCAGCCTTTGACACTTCCTATCTGTGTGAGCTTGGGCAGGTGATTTAACCTCTATATGCCTAGAAGGCAGTCAGGTGGCTCAGTGATTGGAATGCTGGAGCTTAAGTCAGGAAGTCCTCAGATATTTCCTAACTGGGTCACCCTGGGTAGGTCACTTAACCTCTGATTGCTAGATAAAAGGATCCACTGGATTCACTGGAGGAGAAAATGGCAAACCATTCCAGTATCTTTGCCAAGAAAACTCCACAGAAAGCTATCTATGGTCGATGAGGTCAGAAAGAGTTTGATAGACTGAACAACAATGGTGGAAACTCTAGGGAGCTGATTCCTGGCCTTTTCTATGTATGGAAGAATTTTTTTAACAGCTAAATTTGCAGAATCACAGACCACTGAAGCTAGAGGGAACTCTGGAAACAATCTGGGCCAGCTCTTTCATTTTACAGCTGAAAAAATCAAGACCCAGGAGAAGTGATTTGCCCAAGGTCACTTAGACAGGAAGTTACACAATCTGGCACTCTTCTGTATAGTATATGGCCTCCTTTTCTAGCTGTAAAATAGACTGTCTCGTGAAGTAATGAGCACCCTGTGGAAATGTTCAACTAGAGTCAGGAGGAGCATCAGTTAGAGCTGCTGGAGAAAGATTCTTGCATTGGTCAAGTCAATTGGTTGGATAAGACAGTATCTAAGATTCCTTCTAATTCCAAGAGCATTTGATTCAGAGGAAGATATTAATCTCATTTTACAGGTGAGGAAGCTGAGCTATATATTATATAACTCTCCCAAGGTTTCATGAATTGGAATAACTAACTAGATACAGAATTGGCATTTGACTCTGGGTTGACTTCCAGGTCAGCACTCTCCTCTCCCAGAATTTCGCTGGTTAGGGGCTAGGAGAATTTACTTGTGGTGCTCTGGAATCGTTGTTGTTGTTTTTTTTAATAGGCGACCGCAGAGTGGAAAAAAAAATGTTGGCAAGTCAGACTGTTTATAGAACTGACCACCTACAGAGGGAATAGTAACAACGTGTTCCAGAGCTAGGGGTTACTGCTACAATACTTGCTAATTTTAAAATGCCTGGGCAGCAAGCCGTCATGATTCCGTGGCTGTAGTTTCTTATACCTGATGGCCCAGGGATCAGTCTCTGGGGCAGATAACCTTCTCCATCAGAACCTTTACCCCTTCTCAGTCTTGCCCCATAGTCACCCTTTTCTTGCATATCTTCTTTTCTGGGGTGACTTTCTGGGATTCAGAACTTCCAGTGGGGTCCTGGTCAAGGATGGAGAGAAGAAGAGGCATTCTTCCATTCTTCCATCTCAGGCTAGTTGAAGGTGGTGGGGAGAAACCCAGAAGAGCTACAGTTTGGGCAGCCCATGACTATCACTCTCACTAATGAGGAGGAAGAGAGGTATACTGAGGCCAGGAAGGGGAGCTTCAGAAACTCAGAAAATTTAGCAACTGAAAACTCTTTTAGATGGTCTTTAGCAATCCCGGAGGTCCCCTTTTTTGGTGCTTATATCCAGTACATTTGTTAATGGATGCCTCTCACCTTTCATGGGAGAGTAATATCTAGACAACTTGTGTTGGCAGTGGGGGTTTCCTGGTTGTATGTTTCCTCTATCAATGAAGTCACAGGTCCAGTCCCCCTCCCTATCTCTATGATTCTCTGGGACAGGAGAAGTGTACTGTCAGCCAGTCAATAACCATTTATCAGGTGCCTGGTGTATGGCAGGCATTGTGCTAAGTCCTGAGGATACACAGAAAGGTAAAAGATAGTCCCTGCTTTTAAGGAGCTCCCAATCTAATAGAGGAGATCACAAGCAAGCAAATTATGTACAGAAGAGGCTAATGGGAAATGATTAAAAGAGGGAAGATACTTTGTGAATTCTTGCTGTTTAGTTTCCAGCAAGGTAGAATAGTGAGCATGTCCATGAATTATCCTTCCCTTTCGACTTCAGGATGAAAAACTGATGAGTAATGTTATCGAAGCCTCAGGCTTTGACTTGACCCGTGAGTGTTGGCTTCCTCACTAGGAGCTTTGCTGCAAAAGTCACAGGTGAAATCCGAGGCATTTTGTTTAGAAATAAATTGTCATCAAACAGAACCTGTTGATTTTACAAGTCAACAAATTACCTTGTTTGGAGTATAAGCAGAAGGTCGTTTGGTTTGCTAATTGGCCTTTCCTGGTTAGATTCCATTATATGACATATTATTATTATATGCCTGTTCCCTGAGCCTAGAATACAGTGGGTAGGGAGAGCCCAGAGATGACTTCCAAGCCTACAGTGTTAGTGAACTCTTCTCCCTAGTTCCTCCTCTGGGCGGGCCAGGGTTGGGCTGTCAGGCTTTCTGTCAGCAGTCCATGCCTGGCTTGAGTTTGGGTTTGTTGATGAGGGTGGGGAGAGGTTGCTACAATAAGTAGGAGTCAGGACTGTAGTATAAGACAGCACCAAGAGAAGCAACATGGGATGACAGAAAGGGCACTGAACTTGGACTCAGAAGTTGTTCTTTAGTTGTTTTCAGTCATGTCTGGTTCTTTGTGACCCCATTTGGGGTTTTGTTGGCAAAAAATACAAGAGTGTTTTGCCATTTCCTTCTCCAGCTCATTTTATCAATGAGGAAAATGAGGCAAACAGGGTTAAGTGACTGGTCCAGGGTCACACAGCTAGGAAGTGTCTGAGATCAGATTTGATCTCAGGTATTACTGACTCCAGCCACAGCACTCTATTTACTGTATCATCTAAGCATCTGGATTCAGAAGACCTGTGTTCGAATACTGCCTCAAATGTCCTCTAGCTGTGTTTGTGTGTGTGTGTGTGTGTGTCTGAGCGCATGCGCTTGCACATAGCCACTTTAACCCCTGTGCTTTAATTCCCTTCTCTTAAAATCAGGGGATTGGACTCAAAGGTCTTTAAGATCCTTTTCTGCTGATTTTTTAAAAGATTTCTGATGGGAGGGAGGGAATAAGCATTCATTAGATATCTACTATCTGCTGGACACTGGTAAATGCTTTTACAAGTATTATCTCATTTGATCATCCCAACAAGCCTGAAAGGTAGCTACTATTATTATTCCCATTTTATAGATGAGGAAACCGAGGGAAACAGAGGAAAAATGACCACTTGCCCAAGGTCACATAGCTAGGAAGCCATTGGAGACTAGATTTGAACTCGGGTCTTCCTGACTCCAGGCCCAGAGCTCTATCCACAGAACCACAAACACCTGTCTAAGAACTAAGATCCAAGGGGAGTTTTTGAGGTAGAAGGCATTGTTTGAAACATATTTAAAACCAGGGTCCAAAATGGGCTAGTGAGTGGTAAGGGTTGGATTTCACTCTGTGATAGCTCACTGTCAGGGTAGACAAAGCTGTCTTCATATTCTGGGCTTAGTTGGGTCCTTTCACCCTCACTATTCCCCCCCAGCAAAGGCTAAGTTGAAAGGATTTTAAGAGATCTAGACCATTTCTTTATCTGACACGTGAAAAAATATGATGTTATGCAGATCCTTCTTCTGACCCAACCTTTGTGACCCTAGGCAAGTCACTTACCCTGGACAAAGAGTTCACATTTCCTTATATCTGATTTGATCTTGCAATGACCCTGAAACCTAGGTGATAGTATTAACACCCCTATTTTACTGATGAGGAAACTGAGGTAGAGATTAGGTGACTTACCCAAGGTCATACAGCCAGTATTTGAGTTAGAATTGGAACTCAAATGAGCCTGGACTCCATCTCCTGTGCCACCTAGTCACTTTAGAGCCATAATCCTATGAAATTGAAGTCTGGATTTGCCTAAGGTCTGGACAGCTTACTGAGACCTAGGACTCCAGTCCTCCGACCCTCAGCATTCTTTCCAAGACAGCATACAAAATAGGGATGAAAAAGGGACAGTAGTGGCAGTAGAGCTGAAGGATGTACCAAGAACAAGGTGGGTTGCTCCTGCTGACAGATCACAGGGTCCCTGGAAGAAAACAAGCCAGTGCTTGGCAAACAAGAGGTGGGAGAACTCTGAAATAATGAAATGACAAAATTGTGGCTTGAAATCTGAAAACTCCTCCGAGTTTGCATGGGGCCATTTGAGACTTGAGGATGATTTTATGCTTTTTTTCCCCTTCTGATATATTCTCGGAGCTTGGATGGTAATCTGCTGGGTAAATTAATGAGCTAAAATTGGCAGGTGTGAGGGGGTGAGGCTCCTCAGGAACTTGGAAATACTAGTCATGCCTGAGCATTGATAGAAGATACTGCTTGCCTCTAAGACAGCTGTCCTTGGGAGCAGTGGGGGTGGGGCAGGGTGGGGTGGAGGGAAGAGGTTCTGGGGCCAGCATGCTTTTCATTTTCAGCCCTTTGGTTTTTGTCTTTTGTCCTTAAACCCCTGGGCTATTTAAACACCTATCTTGAAAAGACAGTTTGGGATACATTCCCAAGCTATAGAAGAGAGATGTTTTGCTTTGGTTTTCATATTTTTATCCCTAGCACCTAGCACAGTACCTTGTAGAAAAAAAGACTAGGCTTTGTGTGACCCTGGATAAGTCACTTAATCCCATTGCCTAGCTCTTACCACTCTTCCACCTTGGAACTGACACACAGTATTGATTCTAAGACAGAAGATCAGGGTTTTAAAAAAGAAAAGAAAAGAAAGAAAAAGGCTAGACTTAAGCAGGGGTGGCAGAATTGAATCAAATGACTACAGCTTGTTCCCTTAGAAAGTGGATTTGGAGTCTAGAGGTCTGCCTTCCAGTTCTAGGTTCTTCAATGGCAGAATGAGAGGATGGAACTGGATGACTTCTAAAATACTCCTCCAGTTATAAGATTCTCTGATTGTAAAATGAGTGTCCTAGAATTCCTCACCTGGAGAAATGAGTGCCTATGGACACTAATGGGTGCTGCTAGGTAGGGTTGGGAGTATGTGTGGGTTTTTCAACCAGTTTCTTTGCTTGTTTCTCTTGTCACAATATTCATAGTAAAAGGAAATGGGAAAGACTTCAAATCCCTAATTTTGGTGTCTCCACTATAGTTATAAGTTCGGATAAACTTTGGGAACTAAGAAAGGTTCCTTTTGGCTGTAAGTCTAAGAGCCTAAGATGGGATAAACCCTTTGAAGCCAGTCCCATTATTTTCTTCAAAGAAGGGAAAAGAAAGGATTTCTTCTTCCGGGTCCAACTCCTATGACGGCAGAGTTGATTGACAGTTATAGGCTGGGTACCCTCTTCTTCCCTCTGGAACTTTCAGTCATAGTTTACTAAGGATTTGAAAAAGACTAATCCACTGTTTTTGATTTCTGAAGACCACAGGTTCTTAGAATGAGAAGGTATCTTTGTGGCCATCTAGATGAGTCACAGAAGAAACTGAGGTCTAAACAGGATCAACAACTAGTCCCAAAATAGCGAATAGAAGTATCTCATTTTGAGCCCAGGTCCCTTGCACTTATTCTTTTCAAGCCCATTCTCAGAATCCTTATGTTTTTTTCTAGGCTCAGCTCAGATGCTACCACCTTCTTGAAACCTTTCTTGATCCCCAATGATGTCAGAATTCTTTACCTCCTCAAATTACCTGATATTTTTGGTACTTCTCTGTGAAGAGGTAAAAAAAATTATACCATAATGCTTCAGGTTCAGCTCATTGATTTCAATCCAAACCTAATTGAAACAGGCGCACCCTAACTTCTTAATACTCTAGTACTATCCTTTGTGCTATTTTTAAGACTCACGTGTTGCCATGAGCACAGACCAAGAGCTCATGGATGGTTTAATTTTTAAAACAACTTGTTAAATATTTTACATCTTCTAACTGCAGTATTTCTAGAAGTGATTAATCCTTCACGATTTAAATTAAGAACTCAAACAAAACAACGAGGATCTTAAAAAATGTCTTTTCAAATTTTTAATGAGGATCTTTTAAATAGCATATGTAGCCACTCTAGTTGTCAGTTTTTGTTTTTGTTTTTGAAATGAGTTTCTTGGTTTTCCCCTTCCCTGTCAGTATTATTTATAATGGAAAAAGTTAGGTACAACACTGATTTGGAGTATCCAAATTATAAGCTATTTGGGCATTCAATTACCAATAGAAATTGTAGTTACTTTTATCTTTTTAATTTTAATTTTAGTTGTAGTTAGCATTTTCACCTTGGACAATTCATGTTTCCTTTTCTGGTCTCAGTTTCTAGATCTGTAAAGAAGTAAAGGGGGTAAATCTTTTTTTAAATTTATAATATTTTCCATGGTTACATGATTCATGACCCCCTTTTATTCCCCCAACTCTAGGAGCTGACAGGGCAGTTCCACCAGGTTATACATGTATCATTGTTCAAAACCCATTTCCATGTTATTCATATTTGAGTAGAGAGATCCTTTAACATCAAAAACTTAATCACATCCCTACCACACCATGTGACAAATCATTTATTTTTCTAATGCATTTCTGGTTCCACAGTTCTTTCTCTGGATGTGGATAGTGTTCTTTCTCCTACGTTCCTCGGAATTGTCCTGGATCATTGCATTGCTGCTAGTAGAAAAGTCCATTATATTCGATTATGCCACAGTGTATCTATCTCTGTGTACAATGTTCTCTTGGTTCTGCTCCTTTTGCTCTGCATCAATTCCTGGAGGTCATTCCAGTTCACATAGAAATCCTCCAGTTCATCATTCCTTTCAGCACAATAGTGTTCTATCACTATCAGATACCACAATTTGTTCAGCCATTCCTCAATCAAGGGACACCAAAGTTAATCTTTGAAAGTTCTTTCCATCTCAGAAAAAAAAATGATTCTTTCAGTGGCTGTAGATGTGTCTCTAAGGTCTTCAGCAGATAAAATTCTCTGATTTTCCTTTAAAAAGAGAGAGGAAATGATGTGGGTTCTGATCCACTATTACTCTTGGCTGAAAGTATTGGTGCAATAACAAAGTAGGCTGTGTCAGCATGCCAAGCCATTTGTAAAAGGAAGTCCAGGAAGAACAGAATACAAAGTAATTTGCAAAGCATTTGAAGACAGTATTTACATTTGGAATTTGTTTTTACTTCTAGTTTTGGGTTTAAGGGTTAAGAACCTTTGGTTCAGGGAAGAAAACCAAGAAGTTGCTGTATCCCAGGTTCATCGTAGTCCATTTACAGCCAGTTTGGGAGCAGTTACAAAGTTTGTTATTGTTTGACAGCAGCTAACCTTGGTTTAGGCAAGGGGAGATGAAAGCAAAAGAAAAGGAAATGGGGAAAGAGGTAGGTAGGTGCTGTTTCAGGGGTTTGGAAAATGGTTGGTTAGAAGAATGACTTTTTGAATTGCTCTCCTCCTTTGGTTCCTATAGCACTCCTAATAGTGGTATTCTCTCTCTCTCTCTCTCTCTCTCTCTCTCTCTCTCTCTCTCTCTCTCTCTCTCTCTCTCTCTCTCTCTCTCTTTCTCTCTCTCTCTCCTCTC
>NC_058131.1:645867541-645878999 GCF_016433145.1 Gracilinanus agilis | reverse complement strand
CCTCTCCTCTCCTCTCCTCTCCTCCCCTCCCCTCTCCTCTCCTCTCCTCTGCTCTCCTCTCCACTCTTCTCCTCTTCTCTTCTCTCTCTCTCCCCACTTTTCTCCCTCTCTCCCTTTCTTCTCTCCTTCCTCCCTCCCTCTTCTCTCTCTTTCCTCCTACTGCCAGTTATGGGAGTCTCCAGATCCATAGTCTATTGTTCTATATTCACTCTTTTACTGGGTCTAATCCATTTTCATGGTTTCACCTGTCAACTGCTAATGATTTCCAAACCTACATCTCTAGGACTGACCTCTCACATATTCCTTATGCTTCTCACCTTACAGGGTATTACCACTTAGAACACTCTACTTTCACCTTAAACTCAACATGTTAAAAACTGAATTTCATCATCTTAATTAGCCTACAATTGGACATCCTTTCCCAACTTCACCTGCACTATTCTCTTGATCCTTCAAGGTTATCACCTTGGAATTAATAATATTTAAGGCATTGTTGAAGATCTTATCTTTGCTACCTTTCAAGGAATTCTGATATGAAATGCCTTGTTGGAGGAGAGGTTTTAAGACAGTGTTTTGCTTTTTTGAAACAATTTCTTTTTTATAATTAAAAACCAATAAGCACGGTGGGAAATTGTGCTATCTGTATCTCTTTCAGTCAATATGTAACTGGAAAGCTGTGATCCAATATAGACTATAATTTGTGAAAGTCTACCTAAATTCATGTATTTTTATCAAAGATGCTCTTGATGTATATGTTGTTATTATCATGAAGTCTTTGTAGAGATAAAAAAAAAAAAACGATTGTACCATGAACCTCTTTGGTCTTCTGTTGAGGCCTGTGGACCTTCTCAAAATTATGCTTTTAAATGCACAAAATGACATACATAAGATTATAAAGGAAACTCACTATATTAAAATATAGTTATCAGAATATATTTTTTTTAACCCTTGTACTTCGGTGTATTGTCTCATAGGTGGAAGATTGGCAAGGGTGGGCAATGGGGGTCAAGTGACTTGCCCAGGGTCACACAGCTGGGAAGTGGCTGAGGCCGGGTTTGAACCTAGGACCTCCTGTCTCTAGGTCTGACTCTCACTCCACTGAGCTACCCAGCTGCCCCCTATCAGAATATTTTTAAAAAATGTTTATAGGCCTCAGGTTTTGGGCACCAGTGATAGTAAGGGAGGGGACTCCACTGAGGAAGGGTTAAGAACACTACTTCCTTGTGCCCCTACTTTGTTATACTATGAGCTTTTTGAGGGCAGGGACTTTTTTTTTTGCCTTTCTTTGTACTCCAAGTGCTCAAGCACAGTGCTTGGCACATGGTGCTTAATAAATATTTGTTGACTGACTGATATGGAGCAGAAAGGGGTAAATGAAGTTGAGACAAACTTGTCTTCTTAACTCTTTGCCCAGGATTAACCTTGCCTTTAGAACTTAATAAATGCTTGAATAATAATTGTTATATACATGAGCACACTGATTAAATAGTCTGTGCAAGAAAGATAATTTGAATCAGTGATAGAAATACTCTAACTCTGAGCTCAAGCTATTTCCTTTGGATCTAGGCAGCAGCTCCCCAAATTAGGATCCATATTAATTTATTCAGTAAGATCATGAAAAAGGGCTTTCCAAAGGTGGGATGTCTTTGGTTCTTCCATGCTTACAGCCCCGGGAGCTGGAAGGAGGAAAACCTGAGGCTTTTCCCCACTGTAGAATTCCCTTCTCAAATATTTCCAAACAAAATAAGGGCCCTAAGACAAGTGACCCACTTACTTTACCTAGTAAGCTTGGGGGGGTCAGTGTTAGGAAAGTCCTTGGAGCTAATCACAAACATGGTGTTGAGTCGTGGAAACCTTGGGTTTTAGAAGGTGAGAAAGCAGGTGATTTTGGTAATGGACCCTGTGACATTATGGAGAAGTATATTTCTTAGCTCCTATCATCCCCAGGCCCAGGGCTGCATGGAGTTGAGGCTCAGTGGTGTCCTTGGCTCCCTTTTCTCCTATCAGTTGGTAGCAGGAGAGTAAGAGATGGGAGCAGCCCCACCCAAGGCCCCCTGAGAGCTGGAGTCATGTTGTACCTTGGACGTCCAACAAGAATCCTGTGTGTGGCAAGTGCTGGATGTTTTCACCTCCCTTCTCCTCCTTATCTATTTATCTCTGGCTGCACACATTTGAATTTCTATATTAAACCTAATGAGGGAGGATTCTTGTTGGGCATGAACTGGGGAAAATAAAGGGTGCCCAGAGGTATACTGCATGTTGGATGAGCCTGGTAATTAGGAGATTGAAGAGAAGGGAGTCTGGTTAGCCAGGCCAAGAGGGAGAAGGAGAAAGAAGACTCCCAACATCATTTGAGAAGAGGATGTAAATTCACATATGTCTCTTATGGATGAGAATCTCCTGACTCAAAGGGCCCAAATACACCTTGAAGGAGTAGATGGGTGGTATTTTTTCTGTTGCTTCCTTAACATAGTTAGCTGACTCAGAGAATGTTGGAGATGGAGGAGTCTTTCCCTAGGAAGACTGGATACACCAAATAATTCTGCTTCCTCAAAGAGAAGTGGAAAAAAAAGACATAATCCAGATCTAGCTGATTATGCTTTTTCTATAAAAATATAACTTTTAAGATAACAATGTAAATATTTGCTCATTTATACTAAAAATGTTTAAGAGAGTGATAAAACAAGGTTTGTATTTGTAATAGGAGCCCAGGAGAGGCTGTTCTCCACCTTCCCCTCATCTGAGCCTAGAGATCCTCAGGACTGGCCCCCTCCTTTTATGGATAAGAAAACCGGCTTAGAGGGAGGTCAATGATTTGTCCAAGGTCACACATCTAGTGTGTGGCCAAGGAAGGATTGACACCTGGGACTCCTTCCTAACTTCCTGCCCGGTGCATTTTCCTCTATCCTGGGCTGACTCCAGTTGCATAGTTTTGTTTTAAGGTAACAATGGAAACCTTTGTCGGGAAACACAGTCTGGGCATGATTAATTCTGAAAAGGGTTTGCTCTTTTTGTGTGGCATGTGCTCCCCTCCCCCCTTCACTTTAACCTTTTGAAATGCCTTTGAACCAGGAGGAAAGATTCCTTAAGACCAAAGGTTAAGACCAAAGGCATTTAACTGGGTAGAAAGGAAATGGGGAGGGGGCGGGGCGGTGGGAAGAATAACAAAACTGCCAAATGAATCTTAAACTCCCAGTGGAAGGTTTTATATTTTATTGGGATAGGGAGTTCTAGCCCAGAAATACTGATTGATTTCTCAAATATATCATGGTCCCATTGGGAAATGGCTTAGGATGGAATTCTTCTTCACATGCTTGGGGGGAATTTCTATTTACCACCTAAAGTTAGACAGAGCAGTCGTCTACTTAACTGTTACTGCTTAATAGGGTTTGCAGATGCATTGTCGACCAAGTCAAGGAAAATGTTTTGTTTATAAGTGTAGTTGCCATTTTGTGGGATAGGTTTGAATTTGTAAGAGTAGCCCTATGGAGGCAGTATCCTCACCTTCCCCTCTAGTCACATAGGGCATGCTAGTTGGGTAGTTGCTACTACATAAACAGGGTGCCTAGGGATGACTGGATACACCAAACGATTCTGCTTCCCCAAAGAGAACTGAAAAAAAAAAGGTATAATCCAGATCCAGCTGACTTTGCTTTTTCCATAAAAATATAACTTTTAAAATAACAACGTAAACATCTGCTCCCTTATGCCAAAAATGTTTAAGATGGAAAACGAGGTAAGGTTTAAAGAAAAAATAAGCATCCAGGGACAATTCGAACATCTAAGTGTGTTGGAAAGATTATGTTAGAGACCCAGATTCTGGCTGTGACCCTCCAGCTACTTGCTGTGTGACCTTGGCCATCTTGTCACTTCTTTGGGTCTTTGTAAAATGAAGAGTTTAGACTATATTGTCCTTAAAATCCTCAAACATTCTCTGATCTGCTATGGTCTCTCAACTTTAATAGCTACGATCACTGCTGAATCTAACTTTAGTCCTTCTCCCTTGGTTTCAGAGTGGTATAAAACTCCATTCAGGCCAAGTAAGTAAGTATCCTGAAAATACAGCCAAGAATCTTTCCGTCTGTTTAATAACATGTCTCTGAAATGGATTTTAAAAGGTTGTCCTGGACCAGACTTCAGCTCTCACAAACAGGCATTTCTCGAACTTGAAGCTAAGACTGGTAGGGTAATCAACCTTGTCTATGTTTTATGAGCATCAAAAATGGCGCTGCTTCTTCTCCTTACTTTCCAAATGGTCTGATGAAACGTTCTGGTATTCGCTTTCCTGAGACCAACATTGTTCCCTGGAATTTAAAATAGGCTATGAATGTGCTTGATGTCAGGAAAGATAAATCTGTAAGAAGGACCGTAGTCAATACATTTCCTTTTTAAGTAGAAACAATATAAAGAGCTTAATTCAGCACTGAATAAATCTCACTTTTGTTGCCATGATTGTGTAAAACCTGAACTGCCTTATGTTTGCCCCTAACTGTTTATATTCCCCAAATGTGATTCCAGAACTCTCCCTGGCTGAGTGCTGAAAGGAAAGCCATTTTATTCCATGTATGGCTCTATTCTTTCAGAGCTAGAAAGTTTTTCATTGTGAGTGGTGATTTCATTTTTAGATCTAGGAACGTTCTCCAGGATTGTAGGGAAAATGGTTCGCTCATTATTATGCTGATCAGAATCACAGAATGTTAGACTTGAAAGGATCCTTTTATAGATCACTTAGTCCAATCATTTTATTTTATCAGTGAGGAACCTGAGGCTTGGGAAAGTGAAGTGATTTGTCCCAGACCATACAATAAATTATTTTTAGGTCCTTATTGGAATCTCAGGTATTTTGCTTGCTTGCTTTGTAACTTTTGGCAAGTCACAGAATCATGGATTTTCTGAGTTGCAAAATACTCAAATAATCATCTCTTCCAGCATATATCCAAGAAAGAATCTCCATTTCATTAAACTTCACAGATGGTCATTCAGTCTTTGCTTGAAGACTTCTAGTGCAGGGGGATGAACCCCATTACTTCCCTGTGCTGCCCAGGCAACTTTGGGGTAGTGCTGATTTTTGGAACATTTCCCCTAACATCAAGCCTAAATCCATCTTTTTGTGATTTCTACCCATTGCTCCTGGTTTAGTCCTCCGAAATAAAAATAGACAAATGTAATCCATTCTTCCACATGAGAGCCTTTCTGATGTTTAAAGTCAATTATCATGTTTTCCAGAATTTTCTAGTCATTCCTCAGTTTCTTAAAGTGTTTCTCCCATCCAGCATTCTGACTGCTCTTCTGTCCTCCAGGTTATTGATGTCCTTTCTAAAATATGTGGTTCCCAGAACTGGACACATTATTCCTTGTATAATCTGACCAGGGCAGAGCACAGTGGTATTGTCATTTCCTTATTTCTGGAAGACCTGCTTCTCTTAATACTGCCTAAGATAGAATTAGCTTTTTTTAAAAAAATCTTTCATATCATACAGTTTACTCGCATTGAGCTTACAGTTCACTAAAACCTCTAAGTCTTCAGACAAACTACGTTTAACCATACCTCCTTCATTTTTGAAGGTGATTTACTTGAGCCCAAGACTTTACATTTTTAATTTTTTAAAATTCTATCTTATTTGACTCAGCCTATTTTTTTGGATGAGGTAATAATGGTAACTGACATATATTGCTCTAAAGTGTGAGAATACATTATTATATTTGATTCCCACAACAACCTTGGGAAGCGGGTTTTATGAGAATTAGTAATGATACATTACAGATAAGAAAACTGTTTGGCCCAATTTTCTAATCTGTCAAGATCTTTTTGGACCTCAATGCTACTATCCAGTGTGCTAGCCATCCTTCCTAACTCTGTATCATCTGAAAATCTGAGGGCGGTATTTCTTTTGAGCCTCAGTCTCCCCACCTGTAAAAGGAGGATCACATGATGCTACCTGCCTCACAGAGTTGTTGGGCAGATGACTTGTGAGAGAATGTCTGTCAAAGTGCTTTGTAACTATAAAGTGCTACAGAATTTTTAGCTATTCTGTCCATTCTATTTTTTTTTTTGTGATAAAATGAACATTTCCCAAGTTTGAGAACCGAAACTTTTTTTAGAGGGAGTTGTTTGTAGAGATCTTCCAGGACTAGTTTGCTTCCCTTTAAAAATTTACTCAGTGGATTTATTTTAAGTAGCTTTTTGCATTTGCATAGGAATTTAGGGGTGGGAAAAGGCCTTGGTAAAAATATGGGAGAGCATGTGCACATGGCCCCTCTTAAATGGTAAACTCACCCAGGAAGCATTTTAATCATGAGAAGATTGATGGAGAACCTCAGGTGACAGGCATGATTGGAGTGAGAATTTTTTTTGCTCTCTTAGCTGCATTATATTTTCTTCCTCCTTTATTTTTTCAAAACTTCCAAAATAAAGTTTTGATTAATGTTTTTTTAAACATTGAGACCATTTCCCAATACCTTTCTCCCTTCACTGTAGGGTTCTCCAGCATAATAAGGAGCCATAGTTAAGTAAAATCAAACAATACATTTACTATATCTGTTAACATATGCCTCATTCCATAGCTACAGTTTTATCATCTCTCTATTTAGAGCAGGGGTCAGCAACGTATGGCTCTGGAGCCATATCTGGCTCTTTTGAGGGCCAAATATGGCTCTTTCTGCAGGAGCCATAAAGTCAATTTTTTTTTTCAGGTGCTGTTACAGGAGCGCGCACTGTGAGCACTGTACGGCTCTCACGAAATTACATTTTAAAAAATGTGGCATTTATGGCTCTCACGGCCAAAAAGGTTGCCGACCCCTGATTTAGAGGAAGGAGGTGCATTTCAGTAAGTCTATTGAAGCTTGATCATAGCATTAATCAGAGTTCTGGCATTTTTCTTGCTTGCTTTACAAGACATATTTGCGCCGCTCTCTTAGATCTGTTTCACTGTGTGTCAGTTTCTATGTCTTCCTAAATTTCTCTGAATCTTTCATAGTTATTGTTTCCTGCAACATCATAATATTCAGTTATATTCACATTTCACAATTTGTTTAGCCACTCCTTAAAATGGAATCCTCATGTTTCTGATAAATGCTCAGCATTAGACTAGGAAAGCACTTTGAGAGGTGGGATATTCTTATGGAAATTGGGGAGAGAATACAAAAGAAGATACAAACCAAAATCTCTGAGTAGAGTAGTGACTAGGAATCATAATATTGGTATTCACTTACTGAATCTGTCACCAACTAATTGTCTTTGGACAATTCACCTAATTTTTCTGCTCTTCAGTGAGGGAGTTGAAGTAAGTCATAAAAGTGTATAAAGTACTAAGCTAAACTAAAAGAAAACAAATCTCTTCCAGCAGCAGGAACATAAATGGTTGGCTTCTACCACTATCCTTTTGAGGTTTGTTCAAGCATTTAGTCCTCTTGATAAAATCTGAGTGGGTGGCCTATCTCCACATCTTCCTTCCCACTACCACAGTACAGAGGAAGTTTATTGATGGAGGGGCAGTGAGGAGAGATATGACCATTCCTATTTTATATTCCTTCTCTTTCTCTTGTAAGATCCATAGCTATGTTCTTAATTATAAATTTACCATGACTGATCAGTATTGATGTGAAAACCATTTATTTATTCTTTAAAAAAAATCTCATTTTTATCGATATTTTGTTTTGATATCACCTTTTCTGAATCTATCCATTGTTCCTACCTGGAAGCATTTCCTTGTAAAACAAAAAACTTAAAAAAAAAGTATTTCAGCACTATGCATTTTTTTTGGCTTTATTTTATTCTGTATTAGATCACATATATTCATTCCCATGATTCTTTGAAACCTTCACATACATCATTCTTATGGCTCAAGATAGTTCATTAAAGTTATTTACCACAATTTGTTTAGCTGATCAATGAACATCTCCTTGGTGTTTAGTCCTTTGTTGCTTTGGAAAGTACTGCTCTGAACATATAGGATGCATATATAGGATTTTTTTTTTGTTTTTCACCTCGTTGAGATATGTGATTAGCAGTGGTATCTCTGGGTCAACTGCACAAATATTTTAATCATTTTTTAAAAACTTGATTCCAAATTGTTTTCTTTTTTTCCAATTACATGTAAGCATTGTTAACATTCATTTATTTTTAACATTTCAAGTTCCAAACTTTTTTCCTCCTCTCATTCCTCATTGAGAAAGCATGCAACCAAATGACTTTCAAGAATCGTTGTATTTCTTTTTATATGAGAAAAGAATTGGAAATTGAGGGGATGTCCATCAATTGGGAAACAGCTAAATAAATTGTGGTACATGTTGGTGATGGAAGTCCATTGTACTATAAGAAATGATAAGCAAGATGATTTCAGAAAAAGCTGGGAAGATCTGCAGGAACTGATGTTGAGAGAAATAAGCAGAACCAGGAGAATATTGTACACAATAACAGCAATATTTTATGATGATCAACTGTGAAAACTTAGTTACTTTCAGCAATGCAATGATCTGGGACAATCTTGAAAGAAATACGACAGGGAATACTATCTACCTCTAGAGAAAAAACTGTTGGAGTTGGATAGATGCAGATCAAAGCATACTATCTTTGACTTCAGTGTATTTATGGTTTTATTTTGGGGTTTCAGTTTTGTATAAGTGTGTTCTTACAACAATGATCAATATGAGAGTGTGTTTTGCATCATAATAAAAATAAAAAGGGTGTCCTAGTTTAAAAATAAAAGAATAGTTGTAGCAACAGTTCCACCAATGGTTTGTTAGTGTGATAATCTTTCTATAGCCTTCCATCATTGACTCATTTCCATCTTTTGTCATCTTTGCCACTTTTCTTAAGTGTGAGGTAAAACCTCTAAGTTGCTCTGATTTTCTTTTCTCATGTTTTTTGTTATTTGGAGCAGCTTTTCTTATGGTTAAATAGTTTACAATTCTTCTGAGAACTCTTTATTCCTATCCTACTATTGGGTAATGGTTCTTGGTTGTATTTGTTAATACCCTTACATATCTTTTATATTAGAGCTTTATTAGAGATATTTGGTGAAAATATTTATTCTCCATTTGCAGCTTCCCTTCTTTTCCTAGATGCACTGATTATGTTCATCCAAAGGCTTTTCAGTTACATGTAAATGAAATTATCCATTTTATCTTCTGTTAGACTCTTTCCTTTGTTTGGTTGAGAATTTTCCTTAGTCTTAGCCATAGCTGCAAAAAATGTCCTATCTTGTCCTCTAATAATTTTTTAAAAAATGAAAGCCATTTACTTATATTAGAATTATAAACAGATACAGAAATAACCACCACCATGAGCAGGGTTGGTTAATAGATAGAATTGGGACTGAGAGGCTGAAAGCCTGGGCTCAAGTTCTAGTTTTGCTACTTCAGAGAATCATAGAATCTTAGCACAGGAAGGGACTTTCCATTGAATCATTAGAATCATTGGAGGGGACAGCATTGGAGGAGACATCTGAAATCATTTCATCTATTGTCTACCTCACTAAGAGTCCTCCTTCCATCTTGTGGAGTCCTTTCTTCATGCCAGACAAATGGACATCAACAATGAAGATTTCTTGTGAAGAAGGTACACGAGACAGACAGGTCATTGCTTTTAGTTTTGCTGGCTGGTTCTAAATAGAATAAGTTTAATTCCTCATCTAAGATATATATCAGACATTGTGCTAGGTGCTTCAGATGCTTGAAGACACCTATTGTAACCCCTACCCCTTCCCCAATCTTTTCTTCTCTAGGTGAAATCCCCAATGTCTTATATCAGTCCTTATATGGCATCATCTCCAGATATCTCAGCATCTTGGTGCTCATTGGTTCTTCATGTCATTCCTAAAACATGGTGCCCAGAATGGAACACAGTGTTCTGGTTATGGTCTGAATAGGGTAGAGTACAGAGGAACTATTGCCTTCTTTGTTCTGGACGTTATGTCCCTCTTAATGTAGCCTAGGAGAGTTTTATATTTTATCTTTTTATCTTTATGGGTTTTTTTCTTATCATTTCAGTCTTTTTATTCCTAAACAGCATAGAGTGTACAGAAGGGAATAGTTGTGAGAGCTTAAGCTAGACAGGTAGATTGAAACCAAATTAAAGAGAACTCAAATTCTAAGAGAGTAAAGAGAGCCCTTAAAGTGCCAGGAACTCCAAAATTCTGGGCTTTATGTGGTAGGTTCTAGTGATCTATTATAGCTTTTTGGGCAGGAGTGACAAGATTAAAGCTTCCATCTTGGGAAAATTTCTGTAGCATTGATTGGCAGAAGAGGAGACATTCCAAGGCAATTAAAAAACCTGTTCCCTCTGTACCTCTCCAGATTGCTCTTATCAACCTTTATCTTCATTCTGGCTCCACCTCTACCTCCACCTAACTAGGTAGGGCCTGGGAGCCCTAACAAAACTAACCTGTTAAAAACAACAGAGTAACTAACTAGCCCCTTCTCACTGCTCTGGTCTGGGAATCATCAGGTTTCCTCCTGTGTTTGGCATGGATATATTTGAAATATGATCCCATCGGCTCAGTAGCCAGGGAATGTTGAGAGGATCCTCTTTCTCCACCCTTTTGGCATTTAAGGGCCCTCTTGGTTCTCTTCCCCAATGTGCTGTGAAGAGTTGGAATCTAGATAAAAGTGGATGATAAAGGGTTAGTCTAATAAACAAGTTCTAGTTTTAGCTAAGGAATTGCTCACAAATATATGATTCCTTCCATTTCAAACAGTATCCCAACCTAGTTACAGTATATAAGAATATCATTATTAAGGAAAGCTGGGGATTTATGTGTTGGGGAAGAAATATTTTAATGCCGCCTTCTTTATGATCAAGGCCCCTCCTGGGCCCAACAGGTATGACCTTTGAGAACTCATTCCATAATACCCACAGGATGAGGAGAATGCTTTTGCCTGAAGATACATTATTAGGCCTTTTCAATATGCTTTTCCAATCTGTATGTAAGAGGCAGACTGGAATAGGAAAAAGCAGTGAACTAGGAGTTTGTAGGGGTATTTCTTCCCATAATTTGTTCAATTGTTCCAAAAATCACTAGACAAAAAAAATTGATACTAGTTTTTCCCACTACAAAAAAGAGGAGTCCTATGACCAACAAGATGATAGATCAATGAGGTGGTAAAGTAGATAAAACTGGAAGAGTCTGGAATCTGGAAGAGTCTGACCACAGAAACTTATGAGCTGTGTGACCTTGGGCAAGTCACTTAACATCTACCTGTCTTAGTTTCTTCATCTGAAAATGAGGATAATAATTATTACCCAGGGTTGTTGCCAAGATCAAGTCAGATAATATTTGAAAAATGATTTATAACCCTTAAAGTGCTATGTAGATTCTTCTTCTTCTTCTTCTTCTTCTTCTTCTTCTTCTTCTTCTTCTTCTTCTTCTTCTTCTTCTTCTTCTTCTTCTTCTTCTTCTTCTTCTTCTTCTTCTTCTTCTTCTTCTTCTTCTTCTTCTTCTTCTTCTTCTTCTTCTTC
>NC_058131.1:645846780-645867232 GCF_016433145.1 Gracilinanus agilis | reverse complement strand
CTCTTCCTCCTCCTCCTCCTCTTCCTCCTCCTCCTCCTCCTCCTCCTTCTCCTCCTCCTCCTCCTCCTTTTCCTTCTCCTTTTCCTTCTCCTTCTCCTCCTCCTCCTCCTCTTCCTCCTCCTCCACCTCCACCTCCACCTCTTCCTCCTCCTTCTTCTCCTTCAAGAAAAGGAATAATAGCACCTACCTCCCAGGGTTGTTGGGTAGATCAAATGAAATAATAATTATAAAGTGTTTAGCATACTCAATACATAGCAGGCTCTCTATAAATATTAGCTATTATTGTTAGATTTGTAGTAATTATAGTTAAAATCACGTAAAAAGAAAGCATATCCTCCTATAGGGTAAAATCCTCATGAATTAACTCTAGAGAACTTTAGTGCTTAGAATATTCACTCAAAATGATGTTCCTCCCCTGCTGGGGAAGGGGCACAAGCAGACTTTGTGTCTAGGGTCCAATCTTGAGGTAGAGATTAATTTTGTCTGTCCAGTGACGATAAGGAGGAGGATGGGTAGGGATTTAGGTGGATGTGTGGGAAGCTGTGTTGAGTTTGAAGGATAGGGAAGGGAAATAATCTGGGACCAGTCCTGACTTCCCAGAGATTACTCAGTATAGGGACCCATGTTAGTGAGCCCTATATTCCATTGGGAGTTTGCTTAACAGCAAAAGGGGAAGAGTCAGAAAATAATTTGTGGAATATACAAGAAAAAGGATGAAATGCCAAAGATATCAAGAGTAAAAAACCTTGCACCCAAGTAGGTGCTAACAGAGAAGATCCTAAAAACAGGAGGAAGAGTGAGAAAAAAACCTCAAGTTTTCCTGGAAAATCATAAAACAAGAGGCAGTGAACCAATTGTGCCTGATAAAAGATAAAAATACTGGAACAATAATGAGAATCTCCAGAATGGTTCAAAAGAGAATTAAAATTCATAGAAAAAATTAGGAATGAAAATAGGTCAGAAATTGGAGGTCTTGGCACAGAATACAAAAATTCAAACAAAACAAAGAAACTATGGATATTTTTGAAGTGGTAGGTCTATTTTTCCTTTTAGAACTATTTTTGAAGACTATCTCTTATTAGGACCACCCTATTAGGGTATATAATCACTTTGACATCTCTTATTTTGTATTTCCAGATAACTTTCCAAGAAGATTCTATCAATTTACAATTCTGCCTGTTGTAATAAATCACTCACTTCCTTACAGTTCGGTCTCCATTGAAATTTTTTTTTTAAACCCTTACCTTCCGTCTTGGAGTCAATACTGTGTATTGGCTCCAAGGCAGAAGAGTGGTAAGGGCTAGGCAATGGGGGTCAAGTGACTTGCCCAGGGTCACACAGCTGGGAAGTGTCTGAGGCCAGATTTGAACCCAGGACCTCCTGTCTCTAGGCCTGGCTCTCAATCTACTGAGCTACCCAGCTGCCCCCTCTCCATTGAATTTTAATAATTTTAAACTCTCTTTTCCAATCTGATAAGTATAAGATGGTGCCTTTTTTTTAACTTTGCATTTCATTGCAAATTTTTCATTATTTTGGACAATTTTTTCAATTAATTATTAACAATTTTGTCCCCTTTCAAATATTAGAATTCTTTTCTTCAATGTTTTATTAAAGCTGGATTAATCAAAAAGTATTCTCATATATATTTGATCTATTTTAGCATTATAAGTTCTGAAGCAGTCATCATAGCTTCTACTTATTTGGCCTACTATTAGATAGTTTAGACAATTATTCCTTTATAGAAGAGGTTCTTAACCTGTGGACCTCTTCTCAGAATAATGTTTTTAAATGCATAAAAAGAGATATTTAGAATTTACAAAGGAAACCAATCCTATTGAAATATAGTTCCAAATAGTTTCAGTAATTTCAAAATATTTTTCTTAATGAAACAAGTCCACAGACTCCAGTTTAAGAACCTCAGACTTCTGGTATATTTTCCTAGTAGGTCCTGAGTTCATTTGATGCCTGACTTAAAAGAATTGGATTTTTGCCTTGGCTCTGCTACTAACTAACTGTGTAATCTTGGGCAAGTCAATATACTGCCCTGGGTTTCATTTTCCTTATCTTGTTAAATGAGAGGAAAGAACTATTAAGATCCAGGAAGTTCCTTCTAGCACTGAAGTCCTGTTTTTGTTTTATGTCTAGAATCACATGAAGCCAGTTAGTCCCCATTAATTGATTTAAAGCTTGTGGCCTAGGAAAAAGCATATTAAACCTCTTTTCTTTTCTTTCTTTTTTTTTTAACCCTTATCTTCTGTCTTAGACTCAAATCTGTGTATTAGTTCCAAGGCAGAAAGAGTGGTAAGGGCTAGATAATTGGGGTTAAATGATCTGCCCAGGGTCACACAGCTGGGAAGTGGTTGAGGCCGGATTTGAACCTAGGACCTCCCATCTCTAGGCCTGACTCTCAATCCACTGAGCTACCCAACTGCCCCCTCAGGTTGTAAGATTTTGAGGTTTCTTCCTTGGCTTCCAAAATTCCCTTCTTTGCACCTTAATTCCCTTCTTACTGTAGCCATGACTTCCGGTTGTTAGAATTTAAAATTTGAAAGAAATCAATATCAACAAATAAAGAAATTCCAGAAATGAATTAAAAAAAAATGAGATGAGTCAGGCGTTTGGTAGAGCACTGGGTAGCACTTCTGAGGTTTCTTTCAATTCCGAGATTCATTTATTTATTTGACATTTATTAAGTGCCTTTTATATGTTAGACACTATGCTAGGGGCTGGGAATAAAACACAGACACTCCTTTTAAGGTATCTACAATCTAAAGGGGTGGAAATATAAAAAAATAACTGACAACAAGAAAGAATATCTGAACTTATCCTTTTATCTCAAAGTGCTTTGAGAAATTTTGGGAGCTAGAGATCATTTTTTGCCTGGTGTGAGGGTTGTGTTTGGGAAATAAGAGAGGGAAGAGGAGGTGGCTTCCTTGGGACTTTGAAAGGAAGGAGGAGGGATTTGGTAAAAGGTGATGAGGGAGTGTGTACCAAGTGTGTATCAAGGAGGGGAGACCGAGGAAAGGGCAAAAATGAGGATGAAGAATAATCTAGTTTTGTCAGAACATAAAATAGGTGATGAGGAGAAGCTAGAAATAAAGCTAGAAAGGTATGACTAGGCAGAAATAGGTGGAAGGCATTGAATGCCAGAATTAGAAATTTATTCTCCTTTAGGTAGGCAGTTAGGAACCATTGAAGAAAAGCTTATTAAGCACTTACTATGTGCCAGGCTCTGTGCTAAGTGCTGGAGATACTCATAAAAGCAAAAAGAAAGATAGTTCCTGCCCTCTTAAGGGTTTTTATTCTTATAAGGGAAGACAATAAGCAAAAGGGATTTAACTAGTATGGATTCAGGCAAGTCATTTCTTCATCTGGAAAATAAGAAGGTTCTAAGCTTCCATTTCAGTACCAAAAAGTTTCTATGATCTACTAAATGGGAAATCTAGTTTATTGTGAAAGTTAGTGGGAACGTCATAAAAAGTCATTTGTAGTCCCCCAAAAGAAATGGGATACCAGGGGAAAGCCACAGTGGAGGACTTCAGTGAGCAGAATTATATTCTGCCTCCTAATGGAGTTAAGGATTAGATGAAAATAATCAACCACTATTTCAGTAGATTCCCTGGATCACTATCTCTGATTTGTAGAGAGAGTGCACAGAGGTCTGGAGATGTGCCTAAAAGGCTGTAAAAGGAAAGCACTGGGTTAGAGTCTTTAAAGCAAAGGAAAAGAATGACCCTAAATTACCTCTCTGGTAGATGGATGGAAGGCATTTTTAGTGGCCCACCCTTCTACCCTGTGGTATAGTTGCCTGGTGGAAATGACCCTGGGAATGTAATTTGATAATTGAACAGGATTGGAAAAGTCACATATCCACACGTGGAGGAAAAGATAATGGGCAATACAGAGGTAGTAAATAGGTCTCAAGGGAGCAATGCATATCCACTTGGTGCTTGTAAGAATGAACAGTTAGAGCTCCCACCGCATTCTACTTTGTATCACTCTTATGTCATAGGATAAGATCATAAATCTAGGGGTGGCTGGGACCTCAGGAACAATGTGGTCTAACTTCCTTATTTTATAGATGAAGAAACTGAGGCCCAGGAAGGTTAAGGGACTTGCCTGAGGTCATACAGGTATTAAGCATCAAAGGCAGGTCCTGAACCCAGATCTTCTTACTTTAGAGCAGAGGTTCTTAACCTTTTTTTGTGTTGTGGACTTCTTTGGAAGTTTGGGCAGTCAATGTTCATAAGCACCTGTTATTTCTAGGCAGTGTGCTAAGAGTTGAAGCTACAAAGAAAGGTAAAAGATAGTCCCTGATCTCAGGGAGCTCACACCCTAATGAGGGAGCCAATATGCAAACAACTGTGTACTAACAAGCTATAGAAAGGATAAATTGGAGTCAGCCAAAAGACAGAAGACACTAGAATGAAGAGTGATCAGAAAAAGCTTTCTATAGAAGTGAGATTTTAGCTGGAAGGAAGCCAAGAGGCAGAGTAGAGGAGGTAGAATATTCTAGTCATGGGGGACAGCCAGGGAAAATGTGAATAATTGGGAATTGGGGTGTCTGTGTTTGAGGAAGAGCAAGGAGGTCAGTATTATTAGATCACAGGGTATGTGTGTGGTGTGTAAGGTGTAAGAAACCTGGAAAAATAAAGGGGTTGGGAGAATTAGATGGCTCAGTGGATAGATAACCAGGCCTGGACAGGGGAGGTCCTGGGTTTAAAAGTAGCCTCAGACACTTCTTAACTATGTGACCTTGGCCAAGTCACTTAACCCCAGTTGCCTAGCCCCTACTTCTCTTTTGCCTTGAAGGGCTTTGAATAACCAACAGACTTTTATAGTTGATCCTAGAGCTAACAGTCACAGAGGTAAGTAACATCCTCAAAGCTGTGCTTTGAGAATTGAATGGAGGATGATATAGAGTGAGGAGACCAACCAGCCTATGGACCCTCTTCTCAGAATAATGCTAGGATTACAAAGGAAACCCATTACAGATTCCACAGACCATAAAGTGATTTTTTACTTATTGTGAATTTGCCTACTGATGTAGGGAGGGAAGGAGAGGGAGGGAGGCAGGAAGGGAGCCTTGCTCCCATGGAAGGAGGGGACCTGCAAATGGTTCAAGGGCACATCAGGGTTGGGGACAAAGCATTGAGTCTAGGAAGAGGAACATGCAGGGCAGGGGCCAGCAGAACAGAGAGTAAGAACATGGGGAGGAGGCAGACAGAGTAAAGACAGCTAGGAGGAGGGATACATGTACAGGTGGGTCTCAAACAAAGCCCAGCTTTGGCCATGATGGTTTTTCCACCTAGGTCTATTCTTCTGCTTTCACTTGGAGGCTCTTTTGTTTGTTTGTTTGTTTTGTTTGTTTGTTTTGGTGAGATAGGAGCCTAGGCAGCTAGCCAAGGGATGGGAGCTGAGAGAGATAGCACAGTGCCATATGATAAAGCTAACAGGTGTTTTTTTGGAATGTAGATTTCTTTTAAAATTCTTTAAGTAAAGTTGAATTTGTATAATGTAAATTTATGTAAAGGGAGAACTGTCTGTATTTTGAAATAGTTATTGTATATAATATATTGCATATTATAATATATATAAACTATATAATAGTTTAATCAAACTATTAAAAACCAGTTTCATAGATTCCCCAGGCCTTGAATCCCTTGCCCTAGAGCCAATACTCATTCTTCTGTACCAGCTGTGGGATGTCATACATATAAATTCCCTAATCGTGGGATCTCTGTTGTTTTTCATAATTTTATCCTCATTGTCTTTCTAGTGCTTAACAAATGGAGTTTTAAAAAATTAAATTGAAGTACAGATCACTGAGATTGGAACTGGGCCTTGAATCACAGAACCTCAAAGTTGGAAGGGATTTCAAAGACCAATTAGTCTAACTAGTAGCTAAAGGAGAATCTCATTGGCATCATAGTGGACAACAAGGTAGTGTTGTGGACCAGCTTGGGTCTTTAAAGAGGAAATAAACAATCTTAAGGTGAGAAAAATGGCATCTGCATAGGACAGGTGAATGTGTAAACTTTACACAAGCTATGGCCAATAACAAAATGTCTAAGAATCTTTTTGTTTGTTTGTTTTTTTTGGTCTCATTGACTTTTCTCCTAGTGGATGTTGGGAACCCAGTTTGGAAGGTAAGTGATTGCCTAAAAGCCTTTCTAATTTGGTCGGCTGCTTTCTCATCTTCTCCAGGGTTTAGTTTCTCTGTTTTAATCGAGCTTACTTTCTGCTGGCTGTGCTAGAACCTGAATTTCTCGATTCCCTTGTCAGCATCTCTCTTAAGAGGGAATCAGAGAGACTTTTCTATTGGCAACCATTTCCTGCCATCTCCACTCATTCATCTGAGAAATTTTTATTGAACACCTACCGTGTACAATTGCTACAAGGTACTAGCATGCTGGGCACTTCAGGGTCAACAGTTCTGCCCCAAGTAACAACCTTGACTCCTAACAGATTCCCATGGGTTCAGTCTTGAGGGTCTCTCTCACTAATAATCTCTATTGCTCATTGGGCTCACCTCCAGAAATTCCCCTAAAAACATCAGAATCTGGCTCGTGTCTCTGAGGCTCACAGCCCCCTGCAAGCACTGAGGATAACAAAAACATTATTCATCGAACAGTGCCTGCCACCTAGTAAGCTCTCAGTAAATGCTTGACTGGCGACCAGAAAAGGGATTCCTATGAGCCTCTTAGCAAGACAATAATTATAGTGCCACTTTCCCCCAGACCCCCTTTCAGGTGAGTTCTACTTCCCTTTCCCCAAGGGGCTAGCTTAGTAATGGTACCTGTAACAACTCAGTAGAGCAATTAATGGAACCTCAGCTAAGTGAGTGCAACTGCTGGCTTCCAGTGATGTGGCAGCATTTTCATCTTCCTTTTCGCCTAACTTTCTTTGCTTTCTGTGAATTCACTTGCTTTGGTGTCTGCAACTTGGCCATCATTCCTGGGATCCTTTCTTAAGTGTGTGTTCTTGTCTTTTAGCATGGCCTTGCAGCTCCTGCAGTACTCTGAACTGTACCCTGAAATGTTCATTAGTTCATAAGCTCATAGATTTAGAAATAGGAGGGTTCTAGTCCCATCCTCTCATTTTACAGGTGGAGGAAGTGACTTGCTCTGTGTTAGTCAAGTAGGCAGACACTTCCTAGCATTAGATTGTAAACTCCTTGGGGATAGGAACTATATTGTGCCTTTTGTTTTGGTATTCCCAGTACTTAGCATGTGCCTGGCACACAACAGGCACTTAATAAGTCTTGAGTGATTGATTGGCCCCAGAACTTTCTTATTCTCCTTCAGATTGCCCTCCTGGTTTTCTTTTTTAAATTATTATTGTTGTAATCATTTTTAATATCCCTTACCTTCTGTCCTAGTATCAATTCTAAAATAGAAATGCAGCAAAGGCTAGGCAATGGGGTTAAATGACTTGTCCAGGGTTACAGAACTAGGAAATACCTGCAGCCAGATTTGAAACCAGGTCCTCCTGACACCAACCTGGCATTCTATTCACTCTGCTATCCATCTGTCTTTGTCCTGCAGTCTTTCTTTACTCCATAGTAGAAAACTATCTCTTCCCTCCTTCCTTCAGATTTCTTTAATGTGTTATCTTCTCCCGTTAAAATGTAAACTCCTTGGGACAAGGGATTTTCCATTCCTAGAGTTTAGCATACATACCTGGTACGTTGTAAAAGCTTAATAAATGTTTATTGAAAAATGTTTGTCATTATGTTTCCCCAGCTGTATGGTGTTCTCCTTTAGTCATTTCCATGTCCTTCATGGCCTCTTCTCCCCAGATGCTACATTTTCCTTTTCCCTAGTGTGCCTTTGACGTTCTTCTGTCTCCCACAAAAGAAGGGGAAGAAGCTGCTTAAGTTTCTTGGCATGAATCCTTCAGCCTCGTGCTTGAAGCTGCTAGAGTCCTTTCTAAACTACCTAAGTTCTTTCATTAAGAGCCTTTTAAAAATATTCTTTATGCACAAAGATGAATAAATAATATATGATCCCTTTCTTCATGGAGGTTTCAGTCCAGTGGGGGGAGATAATAATGGCCTAAATTTATATGACCCTTTAGGTCATGAATACCAGTTACATACATGACCTCATTTGATCCTCACAACAATTTTTTAAAGGTAGGAAATGCAAATATTTACTCCATTTTACAGATAAAGAAACATAGGCTTATACAATTAAATGTTTTGGCCATTGGTCATCCAACTTGTAAAGAAGGGATGAAGGCTTGAATTCACATCTTCAGTCTCCATGTCTAGTATTCTTTGCATTGAACCATATTGTTGCTTAAGATAAGACATGCAAGGCAGAATGTGAAATTATAACAAGAGGAAATTAATATGTTTTAACATGTTCCTTTATTAATATGTTATGTTTATTTTATTTATATTTAATATGTTACTATTTATTTATGATTTTTAAAAAGCTTAGATAGTTAGGAATTTATGGTTTTAAATCTGATTTCTTTTGGAAATTTTGTGTATTTGAATGTTAAATTTTAGTATTGTTTATAAGAAAACATAATTTGAAATTTAATTCTGAGTTGATTACTCTTACTGTTTACTCTTTGTAAACACTTACTGTTTACAAAGCATTTGTGCTAGATCTGTGAATGCAAATGCAAAAAAAAAAATCCTTGCCCTCAGGAAGCTTATATTTTTTTGGAGAACTTTAACAGGTACACACAAGAAAATGAGAGAGCATTAACCTTAGGGGGATAGTTGGGCTGGTCTCATGGAGAAGGTAGTATGGGGCATTAAGCCCCAGAGGAAAAAAAAGGAATTCTGAGTCTGTAATGAGGAGGAAACAGCTAACTCAGGACCCATCAGATAGTAAGCACTAAATAAATGTATGTTGATTGATCAGCTTCATTCCATGATTGGGGAAGAGCTTGTGGAAATGCACAGGGGAAGGAGGGGATGAGATGGAATGTTGAGTCCAGAAAAGACACAATTTGCCAGGGGACAAAAGAGAAGAGAAAGATTGTTTCTAGCTGTGTGTATCAGAGAAGACTTTATGAAGAAAGGAATCATTAAGCTTAGCCTTGAATGATGAGTAGGAATGGGATATACATAGCAATGGGACCTAGAATTCCTTCCCTTCTACCAGTCTGGGATAGTTGAAATCTGGACTTTGCTCTCCAAAGGAGAGAATGTTCACATTGCCTAGCCACTGTCATAGCTGAGGCTAGCAAGGTCCATTGAGACTTCAGCAGGACTGATTTCTTCCCATATCTTTAAAATTGACTTTGAAACTATGTCTTTCCAACTAAGGGCGACTAATCTATTTCAGGTTGGATGTTCATGCTCTAGTGGCCCTGGGTTCTAGTCCTGCTTTGTTATTTTCTAGTAATATGTTTGCTTGTGGGCAAGTCACTCAATTTCAATGATCCTAAGCTTACTCATCTATAAAAATGGAATAATAATACCTGTACCATATACCCCTCGGGGTGGTTGAGAGTGACGTGCTTTGTACATTGTAGATGGAAACCCCATTATTCCTGGAGCTTTACTCTGCCATTCCATAGTTGGTTGGTTGAGTTAATGAATGAAGGAATGAAAAAAGCATTTATTAAGCTCTTACAATATTCTAGGCACTCTGCTAAATGCCAAGAATATGATTACAAAAATCATGGCAATCCTTGCTCTCAAGGAGCTTATATTCCAATGGGGGAAGACAACACATATAGAGGAATGAGGACCAGGGACAGGTGGGGAATAGAACCATAGGGTAATCAATTGCCATGCCTTTTCCAAGACTGCTGACGTTGACTGATTAACATTCTTAGAAGAAGAGGTGCAAAGGGAGGTAGGAAGGAGGTACACACCCAGGGAAGCGACTGGCAAGATGACCAGGGTGCAAGTGGTTGGGTCTTGGCTTCATTAGATATGATGAATTCTCAGCAATCAGGAAAGCATTTGTTTCCTTCATATTTCTCAACTCCAGTTTATCTAATTTTGGCCACGATCCCACTGAAGTAGCCAGTCTAATGTTGTCAGGATGATCTAAAATGTTAAACGACAAGAGCTGAGTCCTTCCAAAAGATCAGCCTTGACTATATATGGGTAAGATGGTCAAAGGAAAATTGCCTGGGGGTATCCAGCCCCTGACTTACAGTGACATAAATCTCAAAGGCTGTCTTCTGCAAGTGAACTCCATATCCTTACCTAACTGGGGATGTTCCATTGTTCATTTCTTTCCCAGAGTTGGACTCTGCTATGGAGCCTTCAGTGACTTGCCAAAAGCATTTTTTGGCAGGGTCTTTACCTGAGCCTGAGACTCACTAAATCCATTCCTTAGGTTGCTATTGATATTCCTTAAGGAAGAAAAAATCCTTTTTAAACATGCAGCTCAGGTATGAGGCTGCCAGAAACACTTTATGGGTTAGTGCAAATACTTCTCACAGCTTTTCGTTCCTGGATTTTCAGCACAAGCTCTGGCCTTTCTCTTCTGAGTCATTCTTCCTTATAATCTCCTACATGAAGGGGGAAGTGTTTCTGTTGTCCAGTTTATGAGCAAAATCTTTCAGCTTATTTTTGACAGGCTGAATTTCCACTTTGGTTCCCACCAGATCTTGTTTATAAGGTCAGAAGAGAGGTTCAGAATGTTTTAATAGCTGTTGTTTTCATGTAACCTCATGTTTATATTATATCTTGAGGTATAGTCGAGCAAAGCAAGTTAATAAGTGATATACGTAGCTCCAAAAAGACTTTCTCAAATTTCTTATCCTTTGGATCGGAAACCCTTTTAAATGACAAATAATTTTTGTCTAATTTTCTGGGCCTCAGTATCCTCTTATGTAAAATAAGGGTTTTGGATAACAAGGTGGCACAGCTATAATGAAGAAACTAGGTGGTACAGTGGATGGAGTGCTGGACCTGAGTTCAAATTCTAATTCAAACATTTATTGCATGACCCTGGGTAAGGCTCTGTGAGCCTTAGTTTCCTTTTCTGTAAAATGAGGATTATATAATATCTACCACACAGGGTTGTTGTGGGGACTAAATGAGAGGACCTATTTTTTATAAGCCTTAAAGTACTAGTTATCATTATTATAATGCTAGCTACCATTACTACTACTACTACTACTACTACTACTACTACTACTACTACTACTACTACTACTACTACTACTACTACNTACTACTACTACTACTACTACTACTACTACTACTACTACTACTACTATTACTACTACTACTACTACTACTAGCAATTATACATTTATATGTACTTTAAGGTTTATGAAGTACTTCTCTCACGTAGCTCTGTGGAGCTGGCAATGCAAGTAGTGTTGATTCCATTTTACAGATGAGGAAACAGAGATTCGGGTAAGTTAAGTACATTTCCCTAAGTAATGCTCCTGGTAAGTGTCAGAACTAGGATTTGAACCTAGGATTCCTGACTTCAAATCCAATGTTCTTCCCACATGTTAAGCTTCATAGAGGTTCAGTGATCCTTATGTTTCTCAGTTTTCAGAACTCTCCCCCTCCTGATGGATATACTATAGTTTGTCTTCCATAACTATCTTAAAATGTGGTGTTCAGAAATTAATACTCTAGACCAGACTTGAGTACAATAGGATGATTACTTTCCATGATCTGGATATTATACCACTATTAATTCATTCTGAGATTGCATTACCCTTTGGCACCGCTGTCTCATGTTAAGCCTGTGGTCAACTTAAAATGCTCTCATCTATTTCATATGAACTGTTGCCAAGCCAGGTCTCCAACATAGAGAATTTCAGAGCTGTCCCCTAGCTTGTATTTATATCATTGATTTTTTTTTGCCAAAAATTAAATGTTGATCTTTTTGTTATTCTCCATCAAATTTAATTTTTAAGGTTTTGGCCCAATATTCTATCCTGCCAAAATCATTTTAAACCTTGAGACTATTGACTGTGGCATTAGGTGTTCTTCCTAGTTGTGCATTACTTGAAATTTGAATGAAATGGCCAAGGACAGGGGTTACTTGAGTGTTCTTTCCAGGCTGGCTTTGATCCATTCATCAATTTTCTTTGGGTTAGGCTATTCAATAAGCTTGTGAATCTGGCCCCTATTTTGCCATCTTATCTACCAAGATATCTTGGCAGTCTTCATCAAATCAAGGTGAAATCAAGGTACATTAAGTCTACTGCAGTTCTCTGAGTTGCCAACTTAATAATTCCATGAAGAAAATAAATTTACATATATCTGATTTTATAGAATTCATATAATTTCAAATATAAATTTCATAGGTCATAGAATTTTAGAATTGGAAGGGACCCTCAGCACATATCTTGTGTAGCCTATTCTCAAAAAGGAATTCCCACTACAATATACCTGAGAAATAATCTTACAGTGTTTACTTAAAGACTTCCGGTGGGGTAGAGAATGTGTGTAAGAAACAACAATGAATTCATGTTGTTGTAGCTGGACCTGAGTCAAGCCAGTGCCCTGGTATTTTATGTTCAATATTAGGATGAAATAAGATACTCATAAGTAGGTTATTCTCCAGTTAACAGAAGATTTACGTATCCACAGTGGGAGAATAATATTCAGAAAGGACATGCATTGAGTTAATTCCACTGAGCAAGACTCCTCTGCCTCTGAGTTACTGATTGTGTTCTTCCAGCTAAGCTTCAGAGAGTACTTGGGGCTCCTCATGGTTGTTTTGCCCACTGGTGGCTAGGATGTAATAGTCTAACAACCAAAGCTAGTAGTCTCCTGAGCCAGTAAAGTCTTATGGATGGTTTCAATACCTTTGAAGAAAAAAAAAAGAACCTATCCTAACTTTCAAGGAAATGCATGGGGAGGGGTAGTGTGTTGATGTGTGCATTGATTGAGGTGGGCCATTGTTGGTCAGCAGAGATCATTTTCTTTGGCTGATCTAGTCATAATCTATAGAGCAATCATTAGAACTCCCTTATCAAGAAGACTCTTCCCTGTCTGTACATATGGTATAATTTTTTACTGCTAAGGCAGCAAAGTCAGTTTGTGATCCTGTTGTTCTCATTCCTATTTCTTCACTTGATTTTCCCATTCCTTTTCTTCAGAGAAGGGCCAAACAATCTAGTAGTTATTTCTACCTAAATAGTAATAATGTCCACCTATCTATCCTTATAAGCTTCTGCTGAGGATGCTCTGGTCCCTCCTGAATCTTTTTCATCTCATTTGACCTTGTGAAGGATGGCTGAAGGGGAAAATCCTAAGTCTTTTTTGGCTCAATCCAATGGTTTTTTTTATTTGTTTATTTATTTTGAATAATCTTGTTTTGGGGAGGAGGATATGGGTCTACAATGCCATTGTCAGAGTTCCTCCTTTGAGAACTACTTGTTTGACTTGAAGAGAGGCAATGCTGGGGGACCATCCTGAAGGGACTTTGAGGGCTTTCCTAGGTGAGTTCTGAAGAAGTAAACTGACTCAATGAGCTCCAGTCTTAGTAGGGATTCTATGGCCCGAATTATTGTAGCTCAAAGATGGCTTCTGTCATGTCTGATTTAACTGCTTCCAAGACTGCTTGGCCTGAGTGTTCCCATCTGCTAAAATAATGTTCACCATCTACTAAAATAATGAGTCAATTTTCTACAAATCTAGTGGTCCTTCTAGAGGGCTATTCTACTATGACTCTGAAATAATTAAGGCCTAAACTTGACCAATTGAACCTTAATCTTGGCCCAGAAAAACACTGTCTGAAAGGAGACCATGCTAGATGCCTTCTCTAAAGCTTTAAGACTTTTTCTTTTTCCTTGCCTCTCTCAGATTTTCCTTCACCCCTGTAGAATGTTGGTGATTGCCTTAAGACGAGATGCCCAGATAGCATTGGTCTTGATAATATTAATATGTTTATGTCTTTGGATGTCAACATCTTTTTCTAGAACCATCTACTCAATCTTAGGGTTGTCTTGCCTTCTTAAAAGCTGCTCTCTATTTTTCAACCCTGCATTTATAGAACTGAAAGTTATGTGGGATCAAGTACTATTGACTCGTAGAAGGTTAGCATCTTTGGCTAACCCCCAAATAAGTGGTTCATAACCTTTTTTATGTTAGTGACCTCTTTAATAGTCTGGTGAAACCTATGGGCCCTTTAAAAAAAACTTTTCAAAAATGTATTTAATTAATTAAATTAACATTTAATATTTTAAAATTATTAATTTACTTAATCTTTATTTATTTATTTTTAATTCATAATAGAAGGAAAGGCTAAATTTTAGCTAAATTTAACTATATGTATGTATATATATTTGTTTTCAACTAAGTTCACAGACTCCCTGAGATCTATTCACTAACCTAATAATCTAACTGAGGGCCTTGGGTTAATAATCACTAAATGAGAGGAGAGCAGCAGGGATTCACTGAATTCATTTAAAAAGTTGTTTTTATTTGGAACTTGACAAATTCCACATAAAAGAATTTCCTTATATACCATAGAACCGGAGAGGATTGTACAGGAAATTGCCCATTTCCATTACACAAAGCTTACTTTTTTTTAAAAGGATGTAATGAATTCAATTCCTGAGCTCATCTGGATCTGACTCATTTTGGTCTTGCCTCCATTTCTTGCTTTTGAGGTGGTCATTTAACTTCACTGCCACTGCTACCAGATTTGATGAGTTAGTTTGGAAAGAGATGCTTTAACAACTAGTACTGAAGCTTTGCATTCAATTCCTTTCAATTTCTTCCAGTTTTTACATGTTGGCTTTAGGAAAGAGGTTGATTAGTCTTCAGGATTACTGATCACAAGTATTCCAATTCCGCCTCCATGGGTTGCCTTTCCAGTGCTACTTACCTTTGCTCCTTGTCAACTCTGACCATTATCAGTGGTTTCTCATGGCACAAATGGCACCATCCTGCCATTTTGGTTGTCTTCTACCTTTGTTTTCCACTCTTCTGGTGTCTCTCATTTAAAAAAACAACCCTTATCTTCTGTCTGTCTTAGAATTGATACTTCTTGGTTCCAATATAGAAGAGCAGTAAGGATAAGGGAATTGGGGTTAAATGACTTGCCTAGGGCCACATAGCTAGGAAGTGCCACCTTTACTGCCCCTTTCTCACTTTCTCCTTCTCTTCTTTTTATCTCCCCTTTCTCAATGATGATCCCATCCTTCCTAATGCTTCTATCATTTAGTCTTGAGTTGTATTGTGATCATTAGCCAATGTAGGTGTTTCTTTGATTTGTTTGACAAATCAGCCCATCACAACTTATGGTCCATTTGTGGAATGAAGACCTAGGTAGGACCTATATAGACATCTAAACAAATCATTGGGATTGCTTGAACTTGGTTTCTTCAGCTCTTTTCAGCTACTTTTTATCAGTTTGATCTTGTAGGGTTGGAATTTGGGGGGGGGGTTAATTTCAAATTTATACTATATCAGTAGCAAATGGCTGAGGGTGTCAGACTTCTGAATGGGAACTTAAAGTATAAGACAGGTCCTGACCCCAAGAAACTTATAATCTCATTGGAGAGAGACGGTCCATATAGGTCAAATATTGATCAAGAGCATGTATAATATTGAGCATTCATTAGTGTCACACAATGAATGCTAAAGATTTTGGGAAAAGAAGATGGCTAAAAAAGTCATCAGAGAATATAAAGTGGCATTTGATCTGTGCCTTATAGTATGGAAGCAGACCAATTGGCCTAATGATCAATTTCTCTAATGAGACCTTTGCCTTAATTTCATATTTCTATTACCAAGAAAGAAATTGGCCTTCTGGGAAGCTAATAATAAGCATTCATCAAATTTACCAGATTTTATATATAATTGAGTGGGAGTAGCTTCTTGTAAGCATTTTTGCAGTCTTTCCCCCTTACAGAGGCAATTTTCTGATAACGTTCATTTCTATATATCCTCAGTTCCAGAAGTAGAGGCTGAGCAATCAAGGTATCAATGACTCCACTGCCACCCATACTGCCAGTCTTTAACTTGGGAGAATCTAGTTCCAGCCAGCTAAAACATTGGATGTGGCATGAGTATGTAATGGGAAAAGGGATAATTCACTTATTCTGCATAAATTTTTAGGGCACTGAAAGGAACTAAAACACCAAAATGGAAAGGAACTAAAAAGAAGTGATAATTGAAAGAATACAGAAAAGAGGGTCACAGATTCAGCAAAATGGTTACAAATGTGAAATCAAACAGGTTACTAATGAGCATGTAAAAATATGTAAAGTAAGAGAGAGTAGATCTTAGAACTATCTATCAATAGTTCTAAGAAGTAGAACAGAAAGAGCATTGAACGTGGATGCAGACGGCTTAGATTTGAGTCCTGGCCTTGCCATTTATTAGCTGGTGAGTCACTTAAACTCTCTCAGTCGTAAAATCTGAGGGGGACCTCAATGTCTTCCTAAATTGCCTTGCAAATTTATTGTGGAGGTCAAATGAAAAAGGTCTAGGAAAACACTTTAGACCCATAAAATGTTAGAGAAAAGAAGGCAATTGTCAAGTCAACAAGAATTTATTAAGCACATGCTACTTTTAGCTAGATAGTGCAATGGGAAAAGTATTGCATTTGGAGTCAGGAACATCCGAGTTCAAGTCTAGCCTCAGACATTTTCTAATTGTATGACTCATATGTTTGTAAAGCAGTTTGCAAATCTTAAAATGTCACATAAATATTAGTTATTGTTATTATTAGGATCATTATTATTATGTGCCAGGCTCTGTGTTTAGTGTTTAATTTTAATGGGGTAGGGGTGCTCAAGATAATATCTTAAAAAGGAGATAATAAGCAGATAGGGGTGAGTGGGAAGGTACTTGTGTGGGCATAGAGTGGTAAAGTCCAGAGAATGAAGGATGGCCAGTTTGAACCCTTCCTTTCTTAAAATAGAGATTCTGGAAGGAACTAACCAATAAAAGAAGAAAGGGCCCCTGGTTGGCAGCTGAAATATGGAAAAAATCTAGGGATTTAACGTTGCTAGTGAAAATTGTTCTCCAAAGAAGTAAAGAACACTGTATATAATATAATTTCTTCTATAGAATAACAATAACAAAAATCTTCCATTTCTAAATAAAACTGGATTTTGAGGACATGTGATTAATGGAAAGGTTATTGGATTTGGAAACTGAAGATTTCCTTTGTTCATGCTTTGCCATTTAGTAGCCTTGAGCCTTAGTTTCCTCATCTATAAAATGGGGATAATGATGCCAATATCCTAGATCATAAAAACCAAAAGAGATATAAGGCCATCAGGTCAAGTCAACAAACATTTTTTCTTTTTTTTAATATAAAGATCATTTATTTTACCAATTACATGTAATAACAATTTTCTACCTAAGTTTTCTGATGTTATATAATCCAGATTTTCTCCCTTTCTCCCTTCTTTCCCCACTCCCTGAGCTGGCAAGCAATTTGATATGGATTATACATGTATTATCATGCAAAACATATTTCCATAGTGATCATTTTGTAAGAGAATAATCATATGAAACCAAAAAACCAACTAAACTAATGTGAAAAATCACATACTTTGTTCTGCATTCTGACTCCAACAGTTCTTTTGGGAGTGAATAATAGCATTCTTTGTCATAAGCCTTTCAGAACTGTCCTAGATCATTTCAACAAGCATTTTTAAAGAACTTACTATGTGCCAGTCATTGTGCTAAGTGCTAGGGGTACAAAGACAGGCAACAAGGCGATCCCTGCTTTCAGAGGAGCTCACAATCTAATGAGGAAGACTACATGTGAATAACTAGATAAGTACCAGGTAGATACTGAGCAGACAGAGGGAAAGCACTTGGAGAATGAAGGCATTAGCAATTTCTCCTAGAGTAGGGAGGATTTAAATTGTGTCTCATGGGAAGTGAGAGCTCTTATAAACTATAAAGTATTTGTACCAATGTAAGTTATTCTTCACTTGTTTAAGGTAAAGCAAGGTATTGTTGAGGACATAGAACTACTGTCGTCTTCATCTACTCTAAACCTCCATCTTCCCCTTTCCTTTATACTTGTGCACATACCTATACAGATGGAGTGGGATGATGGTGGAACTGTGGGAAAAAGCTGTTTTTTGTTTTTTTTAAGAGAGGTTAAAGAGGTTAAGAAAGGAGGACTTGAGTTTAAATCCTAGCTCTGAGACTTGGATACCTTGCATGACCTTGGGCAAATCGGTTGACTCTGTAGGCTTCAAATTCTCTCTATAAAAATAGGAGATTGGACTAGATAACTTCTGAAGCCCCTTCTAGCTCTAAATGATGAGACTCCTAGGATGTGACTCCATCATCACTGTTTTTGTAAAGCTCATTTGGCTTTTCTCCAACAGAGTTGCAAGGAAAGTGGGAAAATCAGGCTGGTGCCTACACATGGCTGTTACTGTGTTCTAGTCCTATCATCATAACGGCTAGTGCCATATTGGTCCAATCATCTCCAGCCTCCCTGACTCCCAGTGTAAGTCTTGGATCAGCTCACCATTATGTGACCTAGGCAGAATGGCACCAAGAACCAGCTCTTGCTCTACGTTTAATCAAATAGAGTTTGTGGTGCTCTCTACATAACTAACCATGGCCATACAGATGGGCTCATTAAAATATTTTCATGCTTATCAAATACTTGGAGGCATGTCATAGCTTAAAAACTGATTTAGCTTAACCTCAAAAGAAAAAACTATGAAGTCATAGGAAAGCAGATTTTGGCCCAATATAAAAAAAAAACTTCAGAGTACTCTGAAAATAGAAGGAATTGCCATTGGGGATAGTGAGCTGTCTGTCACTAGAAATCTCCAAGTTGGGTGACCACTTCTCAGGAATGTGGTAGATGGGATTCATGCTTCAGACAAATATTGGACTAGATTATCTCCTAAGGCAGTGATGGGCAAACTAGGGCCTGTGGGTCAGATGTGGTTCCCTGAAATGTTCATCTAGCCACGTGACATTATTCCTAATCTGAGGAATACAATGAGCAGGATACAATACAATGAAATTCAAAAGAGTTGCCTTAGAAACAGGCTGACAGATGAGCATTTCCTTTCCTTTGGCCCCCTCTTTAAAAAATTTGCCTATCACTTTCCTAAGGTCATCTTTTCACTCCAAAGTTCAGATTCTATGAAAGCAATGCATTCCCGACTTCTCTTCTCCCAACTATTATGATAAAGGAAAACAAATGCTTCATTGTAGCTCAACAAGCAACCTAAATTATAAAATAATATTTAGTTTTCTCTGAAAATATTTATTTTATGCAACAGGCATAAAAGGTCAGTGAAGAATGGGACTCAAGACATTCTAAGTGCTGATCTGGGCAATTGTTCCAAGGTTCTAGGGAGGAACCTAGTAGTAAAGACTTCAAGAAAGAAAATGTAATCCTGACCTTTGCAGCATGAAAGGAAGATAGCAAGAGATTGACTTGACACTGGGGAAAGAAGATTAAGAAATTAGTCAACAAAGAGGTAGTTGCTGTATATCAAAGAATATATATGTGTATCTCTATATCTCTAACCACAGGTATATAGGTTGTTAAAGGTTAAAATCTCACAAAATGAATTTGACATACACTCCAATTATACCACCAGAGGAGTTTTCTCATTCCTTATTTCTTCCTGGAACTCTAGAGCACCAGTGCTAGGTTGCAGTCTAAGAAATAGTTTCTCTTGATTTCTTTCTATTCCTGTGTTTTTTTTAACCTTTAGCTTCAGTCTTAGAAGTATCTGTTCTTAAGCAGAAGAGTGGTAAGGGCTAGGCAGTTGGGGGTAAGTGACTTGTTGATGGTCACGCAGTTCTTTTGCTGTGTTACCTGTATTAAACCATTTGGGGAAAATGAGGTAAATTTGGCATGGTTTTGCTGCCATTGTGGTTAACTATGTTGCTTATTTTTTATCCTAGGAGGCAGAGCAGCAAGCACAGAGTAAGAAATCATCAGGGATATTATGACATTGAATTCTTAGAAATGGTACAAATGAAGTATTTCATTATATTCTCGTATTGTATTTCTGAGGAGAGGGCAGAAAAGCAGTGTGAAGGAGTCTTCCTAAGTTTAGAAAATACTCCCTACCTCTAACCTCTGCTGTAGAAATTCCAAAAACTTATAAAAGGTGAATGTAGATTAATCTCTGTTAAACTGCTTCAAACACCTTTATAATAATTCTGTAGATCAGATCTTTGTGTGTGGTCTAGCCTTTTCAAATTCGAATGAACTAGTTGGTTTATTTTGTAGGTCTATAGATTTAGAGAGATTTTAGAATAGAAAGGATTTTAGATGCTCTCAAGTCTAACCTCTTATTTTATAGCTTTAGAAACTGAGTTTTAGAGATATTAAGTGAATTGTTCAGGTTTAGTTAGTAAGTAGCAGAGTTAGGGTTTGAACCCAGGCCTTCTGATTCTAAATCCAATTCCCTTTCTACCAAATCATGACTTACTTTTCAAAGTATCTGTGGCCTTTCTTTCTTTCTTTCTTTCTTTCTTTCTTTCTTTCTTTCTTTCTTTCTTTCTTTCTTTCTTTCTTTCTTTCTTTCTTTCTTTCTT
>NC_058131.1:645834879-645843871 GCF_016433145.1 Gracilinanus agilis | reverse complement strand
CCTTCCTTCCTTCCTTCCTTCCTTCCTGCCTTCCTTCCTTCCTTCCTTCCTTCCTTCCTTCCTTCCTTCCTTCCTTCCTTCCTTCCTTCCTTCCTTCTGACTCTCTTTCCTCTTTTGAAAAATCTATAAACATCTTTTCTTTAATCTTAAACTTTTATTTCAAAAATCAACTTTGAAGTTGATTTCCAGCAAAATTCTAAAGTGTCGCTTGAGATAAGATAGAACTTTTAGAAATTTATTTTAGTACTTGGCGATGCCTTCAGTTTACATACCTCTGAATTGAGTTGATTGGTCCCTGAACATTTGAAAGATATCAATTTCTTTTATTTTTCTTCTTTGGGAGATTGAGCAGCTGTTGGCTAAGCGATGGTTGGCTTAGTCATGCCTGATTTCCTATGTGGGGTAGGAGAACAAAACACCACGGGAGGAGATATTTTAGCAATTTTAGTACTCTTAAATTCCTAAAGGTTGCTTTTGGCAGTATCATTTATTTCATTGTTATGAAACCTTTTCCCAAAGAAAATACTGTGCTTTAAGTGGTTGCCCCTGGTGGGAGGGGCGAAAAACCAGATCAAGGTGTGACAAATAAGTGATTTTTTTCTTTCCTTCCCCAACTAAATTCCTGCTACCATTTTTCTCTCCCTTTTCACTGTTTTTCTTTTCTTCCCACTTTAACCTCTGGGCAAATAGATATAGGAGTCAATCTGGTCATGTGGTAGCTATTCTTCCTTCAAACTCTAGGGATGATTTGGAGGAACATTTGCAAAGTAGCATGTAGCAATTTTGCCCTACAATCTGCTGCATATAGAGAATTAAAATGACTGTCAGATTTAAGCAGATTAGGAGGTTTCCTTTAGACCAGTGATTCCCAAAGTGGGCACCACCGCCCCCTGGTGGGTGCTGTAGCGATCCAGGGAGGCGGTGATGGCCACAGGTGCATTTGGGGGCAGTGATAGTATGTGACAGGGGGCACTAAGTAATATTTTTTCTGGAAAGGGAGCAGTAGGCTAAAAAAGTTTGGGAACCACTGCTTTAGACTATTCTCTATCCTACTTCCTCTCTGCTGATTTCTCCTCCTCTGTCCTTTTCAATTAACACCTTGACCTCTGGATAAATGAATATATGTATATGTATATTGCCTATAAGTTGGAGCCAAAAGTATTTGTCATATTTCTTAGAGAGCATTTTATTTTAAAAGCATATAAATTGATTATTTCTTATTTCTTTAAGGAAGAAAAATTGCTTTTTATTTACATATGGTCTTTAATTAAAAATAATTTTCTGTGGATCCATGACATTTGAATGGGGGAAAAATTGGTCATCACTCCTAATTGTACTGTATGTGAATACACAGGACAGCAGTTGCATCATTCTGGGCAACTGCAATGCTCATTTATCAATCAGGATCAATCAAGTATATGTTAAAGGAAACCCCAAATAGGGTCACAAGGATTCAAGCATGACAAAATGACTGAACAAGAACAGGATAAGTATATATTAGGTACTTGCTGTGTGCTAAGCACTGTATTAGGCACTGAAGATATGACTACAAAGAATTAAATGAGCCTTTGCTCTCTAGTCATATAACTAATCATGGCTTGGTGCTGACAAATCCAGGATTAATGCACCGTAATATTCTTAAGCTTTTCTTTCCAAAAGAAGCCATAAGCTTTCTGTCAACATGGATAAATTAGTGAAGTAAAAAAGAATGCTTTGAGTCAGAGGTCAGCAGCCTTCTGTAAGGAGCATGCCTAGCTGGTGATCTCTGTTCCCTTACTGTGCCCTGGGTAAGTCAGAGTTGGTGAATAGAGAAGGAAGATCGAGGACTATGTTCTGGTTCTTGTGATCAAAGACAGCAGTGGATAGGGACTTTCACTGGTGGTTCTGGTCAAGGCTATGTGCTGTTGAAAATCATGGCATTCCTAGTGGAATGTGGATAGAAAGAAAAAAGGGACTTTATAAGAGGTCTATTGTAATGCCCTTATTTTATGGATGAAGAACCCCAGTTCAACTGTTTTTGGAGGACAATCTGAAACTATGCCCCAAGGGCTATAAAACTGTGCATATCCTTTGACCCAGTAATATCACTACTAGGTCTGGACCCCAAAGGGTTCAAAGAAATAGGTAAAGGTTTTTTATATACAAAAATATTTATAGTTCCTTTTTTGTGGTGGCAAATAATTGGAAATTGAAGGGATGCTCATTGATTGGTGAATGGCTCAACAAGTTTTGGTACATGAATATGATGGAGCACTATTTTGTTGTGGGAAATGATGTGTGCATGTGTGTGGAGATTCAGAAAAACATGGCAACCCCTATGTGAACTGATGCAAAGTAAAGTGAGAAGAGCCAAGACATCATTGTGCACAGTAATACCAATGATGATCAAGTGTACTTATGATCATCTGTGAAAGACTTAGCTACTCTAATTAATACAATAATCTAAGAAAATTCCAAAGTACCTATAATGAAAAATGCTACCCATCTCCAGAGAGAGAACTGATGAACTCTGAGTGCAAACAGAAGTATTATTTTCATGCTTTTTCCCCTTTGTATTCTGATTTGATTAATATGGAAATATTTTATATGATTTCAAAGGTAAAATGGTATTATATTCTTTTTAAAAATTCTTTATTTCTTTTTTAGTATTTTTCCATGGTTACATGATTGATGTTCTTTCCTTCCCCTCTTCCCTCTCCACTCCTGGAGCTTACAAGCAATTCCACTGGGTTATACATGTGTTATCACTCAATACCTATTTCCATATTATTCATTTTTGTAATAGTTATCTTTTAAAAATCAAAACCCCAAATCCTACACCCATATAAACAAGTGATAAAGCATGTGTTTTACTTCTCAGTTTCTACTCCCACAGTTCTTTCTCTTAATGTGGATAGCATTCTTTCTCATGAGTCCTTTGGGATTGTCCTGAATCACTGCATTGCTACTAGTAGCAAAGTAAATTACATTTGATTGTGCCACAGATATTATATTCTTTTCCTTCTCATTGGTTAGATAGTGGTGTAGGAGAAAGAGAATCTGGAACTCAAAATTTAAAAAGAAAAGGATGTATAAATAAATTTTATCTATTCATCCATAAATAGATAGATAGGACCTACATTTCAGAGAAATGACTATTTTTTATTCAAATATTTTATTATCCCAATTACATGTAATAATTTTCAATGTATGTTTAATGAAATTATAAGATCAAATTGTTTCCCTCTCCCTCCCCCTCAGAGATGGTAAGCAAATTGATCCGGGTTATACATGTATTATTATGCAAAACATACTTCCATTTTGGTCATTTTTGTAAGAGAATACTCCCAAAAAACCCACTTGAAAAAAACAGAATAAAACCATAAATAAACTAATGTTAAAAATACTACACTTTGATCTGCATCTGACTTCAACTGTTCTTTCTCTAGAGGTGCATAGCATTCTTTGTCATAAGACCTTCAGAACTGTCTTGGATCATTGTATTGCTAAAAGTAGCTAAGATTTTCCCAGTTGATTATCATACAATATTGCTGCTACTATATACTATGTTCTCCTGGTTCTGTTTATTTCACTCTGCATCAGTTCATGTAATCTTTTCAGCTTTTTCTGAAATCATTCTGCTCATTGTTTCATATAGCACAATAGTATTCAATCACTAATAGGTACCACAATTTTTTCATCCATTCCCCAATTTAGGGATATTCCTTCAATTTCCAATTCTTTGCCACCACAAAAAGAGCTCCTATACATATTTTTGTACAAGTAAGTCCTTTCCCATTTTTATGATCATTTTAATGATCTCTTTGGCATATAGACCCAGTAGTGGTGTTATAGGATCAAAGGGTATGCATAGTTTTATAACCCTCTGGGCATAGTTTCAAATTGTCCTCCAGAATGAGAAGTGACTTTAAAAGTCACATAAATATTGCAGGGGCAGGATTCACACATAGGTCTCTGGCTTAAGGCTATGTTCTTTCCACTATACCTGGAGGCCATAGGGTTCACAAAAATACAGATCTCTAGAACTGGAAGGGGCCTCAAAGATTATTGAGTTCAACTTGTACTTAAACACTCAGGATTTCTACAAAATGCCCCACAACTGGTCAAATAGCCTTTACTTAAAGATCTTTAGGGGTTTGGTGTGGTGCTACTGGTTCCTGGGGAAGGCTGGGGCTGCTGAATCAGTAAGGCTTGGAATTTCTGAGCTGTAATAGGCTAAGCTGATTGGGTGGAGGCCCCAAGTTTGGCAGCAATCAGGTGAGTGCCTCAGGAGTTGGGGAACCTATGGAGAGATGAACTAGCCCAGATGGGAATGGAGTAACTAGAGCTCCCTTGCCAGTTATGCCGGACTGGGCTTATGAGATGCTGTTGTACTTTGAGCCTGGGTGAAATAGGGAGACTCACTTAAAAAAATAACCTCCAAAAGTTGATGGGGAACCCTTAATTCCCAAGATAGCCCAATTCCCCTTTTGGATAGCTGGAATTAATTGTTAGGAAGTTTCCCCTTCCATTGAGCCTCAATCTGACTTTTGCTTTTAGTTAATTGATTTTTCCTTCTGCTACATAACTGAATTGGTCACTTAGTTTGCATATATTCAGTGTTTGCCCTTCTTGCCACCAGGAATTACATCATCTCAAGCATTTTTAACCTTGTATGGTTTTGTCTGTAGAAGAGGCTGTGTAGTAAGTGCCTTACTTAGTTACAATGATGTAGGATTGCTTAGTTACAACCGTGTAGGCACCAAGGAGGAGGAGACTCTGTTGCAAGCAGATAAGTAGCCTTCTGTTGTTTCAGGAAGCTGTTTACTCTTACTCATCTTGGTCCACATGTTAACATCACTCTTACAGAAGGCTGATTTGGATGAGCCAAGAGGAGATTTATTGGCCAATCTGTACCTGCTTTGCCATTGACGACTCCCTTCTTCCCTTTCTTCTTCATCCACAGTGAATTCATCCCATTTCAGTTTTTGTCACGTAGGAGTGGAGTGACCTCAGCTGCTACTTTCTTCAGTGTCAGGAAACTCAAGGGTCACCCTTGTTTCTTGTGAGTCAGAGTTAAGCTGAGGCTCCTTCATGGTAATATTAATAAGAAGAGCTGCCATCTACAGAACTCTTTTTTTTTTTTTAAATTCTTAAACCCAAGAATGCCACATTCAGAGGAAGATCTGCAGGAGAGGAAACATAGAAGATAAACAATTGCTTGAATGCATGGGTTGGGGTGGACATGATTGGGGATGTGGACTCGAAACTACCACACCAATGCAACTATCAACAATTTGGAAATAGGTCTTGATCAATGACACCTGTTAAAACCAGTGGAAATGTGCGTCAGTCATGGGTGGGGGAAGAGGGGGTGGGGGAGTGAAGGGGAAAGTAGGGGCATAAAGTATATAAACAGGTTAAAAATGAATATTAATAAATGTTTTAAAAAATAAATTCTTAAACCCTCACTTTCCATCTTAGAATCAATACTGTGTTTTGGTTCCAAGGAAGAAGACTGGTAAGGGCTAGGCAATGGGGAGTAAGTAAGAGACTTGCCCAGGGTCACACAGCTAGGAAGAGTCTGGGACCATTTGAACCTAGAATCTCCAGTTGCTAGATTTGGTTCTCAATCTGCTGAGCCACCTTGCTGTCCCTTACAGAGCTCTTTAAGGTTTACTAAAGGGATTTATGGGCATCATGTTGTTTGAGCCTCACAACACCTTTTTTTTAAGAAAGGAGAAAACTGAGGTTCTGAGTGTGTAAGGCATTTATTTGTTCAAGGTCTGAGACAAGGTTCAAATGCAGATCTTCTTCTCTCTCTCTTCAGTATACAGCACTGTGCATCACAAAAGGCACAAGATCCTGGCTTTTACCAATAATAATACTCAGCATCCCAACAGATTGGTTCCTGTTTGACCTTTGGACTCTCAGAACTAGGATCTTCACAACCAATCTCAACTACTTCCTCCTGGTGCTGTTCCTGTTTCATTCTTTACACAGGAAAACATGGCAAGAATGCCACACATTCAAGTTGCAGGTGGATTGCAGTCATAGATAGACAGCTAGCTAGCTATAGATATAGCTATACATACAAGCATACATATACAAAATATATCCTACCCATGTGCATGACAGACATGGCTAGACATATTATATGTACACACATATATTATATATGTATATACTATTCATATTATAGATACACACAATGTGTGTGTGCATGCTTGCATTCATGTGTATGTGTGTAGCTCGGTGGCAGAGGGGATAGAATGGCAGGCGGTCAAGAAGACTCATCATCATGAGTTTAAATCCAACCTTAGACATTGACTAGCTGTGTGACCCTGGGCAAGTCACTTAAATCTGCCTCTGTTTCTTCATCTATAAAATGAGCTGCGGAAGGAAATGGCAAATTGCTCCAGTATCTGTGCCAAGAAAATACCAAATGGGGTTTTGAAGAGTCAGACACAACTAAAAAACAATAACAAGCCTAAGTGTCCCTGTCTTCACCCTCCCCTATAGTTCTTAAATCATATGTTTAATTTTATCAACAGGTCAAAGTGATAATAAGTTACATCAACATAGTCTTTTTAGGTGCCTCGAGGTTCCACTCCTCCAGACCTTACCCAGACTCAGAGATGTACCTCAGATCCGAACTCCACCAGTTCATACTGGGCTTCCTACTCTGGGCTCTGATAAGATGCCCAGATTTTGGCACTGAATTCTCTTTTGCCTTGAATGATCTTGTTGCCTGAATAATCTTGTTTCTTGCCTCTGACTAGATTGGGAGCTTCTTGAAGGTAGGGGCTGCATCTAATGCTTCTTTTTCAAATGGTGGTGGGCATGCTAATAGTATTTGAAATTTTATTTGTCTAATAGGTTTAGCCTAAGACTTCTGACTTGGAATGATCCTGATCCGACTCATAGACCAATGAACCCAAGTGTACGTGTGACTTGATTACTGATTTAATTTATCCCAAAGTCTTCTGAATCTTGGTCCTTTAGTTATGGTCCCAAGCCAATGGGTTCCTAGATAAACACAACCCCTGGGGGGGGGGGAACCTAAGGTAAGAACAGGCCTAATCTGAAGCCAAAGGTTTTAGTCAGAATTAGTCTAGCTTTAAGGAATGAAGAAAGTCAAACAAGGCTTTTACTCCTTGCATCAATGTTTGGCAAGAATTGGTGGCTATAATAGAGATGGCTGAATACCAGTTACCATGCCAGCAACTTGGTCATGGGACTGTGTGTATGTGTGTGTGTGTGTGTGTGTGAGAGAGAGAGAGAGAGAGAGAGAGAGAGAGAGAGAGAGAGAGAGAGAGAGACAGAGACAGAGAGAGAGAGAGACAGAGACAGAGACAGAGATTGAGAGAATTATAAATGTGTCACACACACACACACACACACACACACACACAAACACATTCCCAGAGACACAGAGAGGCAGAAAGAGACAGAGGCACACACAGAGAACTTTAAACTGCACAATGCATTCTTCTTTCTCTGTTTAATGTGATATTTCTTTCCTTTTATATTTCTTTCCCATTTTCCTTTACTGCATCAGATTTGGTTAAAAAAAAAAAGTTGAGAATTATGGAAAAGCTCAGGAAACAACCCAAGAATCCAGCTTTCAAATGGTCCTGGGCAAACTACCAGTATTTTCTTAAATGACTATTTCTAGCCTGGCTCACTGATGAGAAGTAATGCCAGGTCCCTATGGCATGATTATGGCATTTCATTGCCTTGTTCAGCTTAGAGGAATGGCATGATCAAACTGAATCATAGAACATTTGAGTAGGAGAGGATGTTAGAGATCATCTAGTCATACCCCTTCATTTAAAGAATATGAAAAACTGAGGCATGGAGTTGCTCAAGGGCATAGAAGGGCAGTATAGAGACTCTAGTCTCCACCAGGTCTTCTGATGCTCTGTCCAGGGCTGTTTCTATTGTGGAGGTTTTAATTCCTCAAACTTGCTGATTTGGTCTTCTGCTTCTCCTTCCTCTCCCTTCTCTCTTTCCCACTGCCCCCATCCCACAACCAGTATTCTTGCTTGATTTAATTTCAGAAGGCTGTCAATTCAGCTGGGATGGATAAACTAAGTAGGGAGTGGGAGTGGAACTAGGTGGGGGAAAGGGATTTTGAGTAGTGTGGATGAGTTGGCTGGTGAAAATTGGGATAGGTTGTATTAAATAAAAACTCTGCACAATAGCATTAGCATTCAGCTTACATTTCAAAATGCTCCAGGAATAATACTGGCTGTGAAAACATTTGTCCAAAATTGGCAAAATCAACAATGTTATCTCGGAGGGCTGAGCAGCTGCACCACCCATGATTTGTATCTGATTGATTGCTGTTCAGGGACATTCTGGTTCCCAGAACCACCTGTGGGTGCTCACTGAATCCCGGAATCCAGAATTTTGTGTGTTGTTGTGGGGTTTGAAGAAAAAATCCATTAGCTCATGTTTAGGTTAAACTTTAACTTGAACACATTTCCAAGAGCCCAAGTGCCTAATTTTTGTGGAGTCAAAAACTGATGGAGAAAAAAAGCTGCTAATGTTCTTTTCAGGTTCAGGTGATCAGAGAATAGTTTATCTTCCCAAATCACCACCATTTTCGCTACACTATAATCTCTGTTATGGAAGAAGAGTTTATTTATTTCAAAGAATTAGCCCACACACAGGTTTGAAGCAGTTCCAGATGGAACCCTTGCCTCTGTTGAAAAACTATTCAGACTACTTTTTTCCTTGAGATTTTTATCTGTAATGTCCCAGCACATCTCTTTTCCTCTTTCCCTTCTTCTGACTATGTGTGTTACATGTACAAAATACATTACTTGGAAATTAATAGCCACATTCAAGGGGCAGGTGATTCTATTATTTCTTAGTGACAAATTCAGAATGAATAGGAACCCTTCCTCAGGTGGCCTTCTGTTGAGTTTTCTTTTTCTTTTTTTCCCTCTTTCTTTTTCTCTTTCTTTCTTTCTTTCTTTCTTTCTTTCTTTCTTTCTTTCTTTCT
>NC_058131.1:645732284-645832156 GCF_016433145.1 Gracilinanus agilis | reverse complement strand
TAATTGCCTAACCCTTACCATTCTTCTGCCTTGGAACCTATACTTGATATAGAGTCCAAGACAGAAGGTGTCTTTTTAAAATATATGTACTTATACATAAAACTATATCCTGCATGTTTCTATTTATCTGTTCTTTCTCTAGAAGTGGACAGTCATGAGTTATTCTTCAAACATTTTTGTGGCTATATATAATGTTCTCTTGGTTCTATTCCCTTTTGCTTTTCATAATCTCATGTGTTTTTGCTTTATTTTAATTTTTAATTTAATTCTTTTTTAAAACCCTTACTGTATGTCTTAGAATCAATACTCTATATTGGTTCCAAGGCAGAAGAGCGGTAAGGGCTAGGCAATGGGGGTTAAGTGACTTGCCCAGGGTAACATAGCTGGGAAGTGTCTGAGGTCATATTTGAACCTAGGACCTCCTGTCTCTAGGCCTGGCTCTCAATCCACTGAGCTACCCAGCTGCCCCCCTGAATTTTCTACCTGCTTATATAAAGATAATTTTTTTTGTAAATCTGGAAAACAATGCATTGATCACTAGGAGCCAGAATAGGTTCACTAAAAATTCATAATACTCAATTGTTTTCCTTATTAGGATATGGAATCCATTTTAATTATCCATAGTAGTATTTCTAGGTTGGTAGATCATTGGAAATGCATACTGGCTTTGGAGAGGCATTTGCCAAAGTCTCCCATGATAATCTTATAGGTAAAAGGTTGAGTATAGCTTTGATTATTAAGGGTATTTGTAGCTGGTTGAACAACATATCCAAATAATGTTGAATAATGACTTTCTGGGGTCTGCTATGCCATTGTTTATGCAAGGAATTTATAAGTCACCAAAACCTCTTAGAATTGTTGTCTAGCAAAATTTTCATCACCTAAAACTTGTGCAGTTCATTTTATCTGTATGTAGCCCATGTAGAGTTTTTAAAAATTATTTTCCCAATTATATGTAAAAATAATTTTTAACATTCATTTTTAAAAATTCTAATTCCCGATTCACAAGTAGACTTTAAGACTACTCTCCCAACCTACACTAGCACTGAAAGGTCAGGTCTCCAGAGCTTTAAAGGTTACTTCTGATCCTTTCAGTGTATAGTAGTAGCCCTGTGGGGTTGGGGGTAGTTATCTAATGCCATTAGCTCACAAACCCCCACTAATATGCTTCTATCCTATGCTTATCTGTTAAAATGATCTGCCAAATTTAATTAGCTATAAGAAGTAGATATTACCACAGTGATATTAAATAGCTCTTCCCAAAGTTTGTGACACACATTCCCACTAATATATAAAGAGAGCAGGAGAAAGTGGGCTCAAGCTTAGAGACAACATGCGGTTAAGGGGTAACTCACATGTCCTACAAGTCTTTTGCTAGAATTCTCAAATTTTTTTCATTTAATTATAGTCTCTTTTTCTGTAGATCTCTGTAGAGTCTTGGCAAAGCCTTTGCTGGTATGTGGACATGGCTGGATACTGATTAAAAATTCCAAATCCTTTGGCCATCCTTGACACTTATTTTCATTGGGATGGGGTGATTTAACTGAGTCTCTCCCCCCATTATTGTGGTTATGGAGTTGTTTTTTAGTTATGTCTGAGTCTTTCTGATCCTTTTGTGGTTTTCTTGGCAAACAAGGTGGAATGGTTTGCTATTTCCTTCTTTAGCTCATTTTATAGATGAGGAAACTGAGACAGAGTTAAGTGGTTTGTCAGAGTCACATAACTAGTAAGTGTCTGAGGCTGGATTTGAACTCAGGAAGAGGAGTCTTCCTGACCCCACGACTGGCACTCTATCCACTGGACCACTCAGCTTCCCTGTCCCACCTTTTGCATCTATTAAATTTCATCTCCTTAGATTCGGCTTTTTGTTCTAATTTGTTTGGGTCTTATTGGACTGTGATTCTGTCACACAAAACATTGATTGTCCCTCAGAGGGTTCTGTCACTTGAAAATTTGATCAGAATAAATCAATGTCTTCATTCAAGTAATTGCTAAAATGTAAAATAGAACTGGGCCCAAGATGCAACCACTGTGGCCTTCTCTTAGATTTTTGTCTTCCATTTTGAGATTCATGTATTAATTGCTAATCTTTGGATCTTGTTGATAGGGTCATAGACTTCCAACTTAAAGGGACTTTACAGGTGATCCAGTCTAACCTCTTCATTTTACAAATGAGGAAGTTGAAGCCCATTTGTCTTACCCCAGATCACACAGGATAGTTAGTGACTGAGATGGAATTGGAATTTGGGTCCTTTGACTCTAAATCCACTGCTCTTCCTACTGTGCTATGCTGCCACTGTATGTCTGATTCTTCCTAACTCTCTCATTGACTAGCCCAAAATGTATCGTTTGGTAAATGTCTAACTTAAATCCAGATAGGCTGTGTGTCTATTATTTTTATAATCTATTTATCTTGTCAAAATGTAATTAATATGACAATTTTGTAATCATAAATAATATTCATGATATTAATTATAACTTAGAGGGTTGCATTGGAATGGAGGCAGATCATGCATTCCATTTTGGACACATAGGGTTTGAGAAGCCTATGGGACATCTAGGCAGAGGTATCTAGCCTTCAGTTCTTCAATGCTTCCCTCTCTCAATTTTGCTCTTCCTTAACTGACTCTTTTTTTTAAACCATTACCTTCTGTCTAAATTATTTATTATTAAATTAAATGTTTCCATTAATTATTTTATTATTAAAACTTTATTAATTATTAATAATTATTTGTACATTATAAATTTTATGTAATGTATACTTATTATTAATTATTAAATTTAATTCATTATTAAAATTAGTTCTAAGGCAGATGAATGGCAAACTCTAGACAATGGGGTTTAAGTGACTTGCCCAGGATCACACAGCTAGGAAGTATATGAGGCCATATTTGAATTAACTGACTCTTTATCCTCATTGAAACCACTAGTTTCTCTAACCCCTCCCTGTTCTTCCAGTCCATTCCTCTTTCTCTGGTCCCACTTTTTTCTTTCCAATAACCTGTTGTTGTTTGAACTATATATCATTCTCCAGTTTTGACTTCCTTATCTGATTATACCTAGTCACTCTTCAGAAACCCTGTATCTTCTTACTCATCTCTCTTCTTTATTCATAATACTGAATTGCTGAATGCTTCTGGAAGTTTCCCTATAGTAATGACTAGCTCTATGATACATTCTTATTTTCTAATTTCAATTGGGACCTCATTACTGTATAACGATTTTTTTCCCCTTGACTGAATCGCTCTCCCAATCCTTTCATTAACTGGTTTAAATTTACTTTCTTCTGAAGCCTTCAAAGCTTCTCCAAATGAAACCAAAAGAGAGGGGGCACACCATGGCTTCATTAACAGAACATGAAAGAAGGCTGTGCCCAGGGAAGGCCAAATTTTCGCATAATCATAGACTCTAAGACCTCAAGGACCTTTATTTAGACAAAAATCCCTTCGATGGCATATATGTGATCATCCAGTGTTTTCTCGAAAGACTTTTATTAAGTGGGAATCCAACTAACTCCTGGGGCAGCCCATTTCATTTTTTAGTAACTCTAATGGTTAGGAAACCCTCTCCTCTTCCATCCACCTGTCCAGTGATTATTTTTGTCAGAAGCAGGTTGTTTTACTTGCTTCTAGTTATATATACAGCACGTGAAACATTTTAAGTCAACCAGGTAGAGTTTCTTTGGCTCCTTTATTCCATACCTCAAAACCCCCCTCAATTTTCAACCATTCTTTTCTCCTTTAATCTTTTCTCTCAAGAAGCAGTGGCTCTTTTCCTTGCTAAAGTCATTCCCCATAGCCATACCGTTTGATCCCATCACCTCCCATTTCCCCTAGTAATTGAGTCTATTATTCAGTCCCTTTTTTGCTTGCTTCCATATTCAGTAATTTTTCCTGCTGTCTACAAAGATACTAAATTCAAATCAATCCTTAAAAAACAAAACAAAAAGTCTTCATTTGATTCTGGCTTTCCCTCAAACTATTACCCTATATCTTCCTCCCTTTCTTTGCCAGACTCCTGGAGAGAATCCTGTAAGCTCACTGCTTCCATTTCCTCACCACCCACTCAGTTCTCAGCCCTTTGGAATCTTGTTTCTGACCCCAGCATGTGACTAAAACTGCCCTCTCCAAGGTTACCATGATCTCTGAACTACCAAATCCAATGACATTTCTTCAATATTTATCCTCTTTGATTTCTCTGCAGCTTTTGACACTACAGAGCACTCTCTTCTATTGGTCACTCTCTTTGGTCACTGTGGCACTATTCTCTCTTTGGTCTAGTTTTTTCCCCCACTTTGTTAGATTATCCTTTATCTCCTCTCTTCTTAGCATGGGCGTTCCTCAGGGCATTATTTGTGAACCTCTGCTTTTTCCTCTACCCTCTTTCCCTTGGAAATGTCTGTAGCTCTCTCAAATCCATTTACCGTCACTATACATATGACTCTCAAATGTTTATAAACAGTCCTAATAGCTCTCCTGAAATTGAGTCCTGCATCACCAACTACCATTGAACATCTCCAGAATAAGAAAGCATCTTGACTTAATATATATCCCCCCTCCTCCCACAATTCTCCTCTTCTCCACAATGGTCCTCCACCGCCCCCAGACTGAGGGTTCTACTTCCTACCAGCCATACAAATTCAAAAACTTAGATCAATCCTTGACTCCTTCTTTCCTCTCACCTCACCTTCTCATCCCCCAACTTCATTCCCATTTCTTTCTTTCTTTACACTCCTGCTGCCCAGGTCCATTTTGCATCTTGCTTGCTTTGTTCTGAAAATAGGGACAATGAACACACCTTTATTCCTAGAAAGAAATTAGAAAGAAATTGTCAATAGGTTGCCCTTTGGTTCCATCCACCATCATCCCTATGATGTCCCAGTCCAAAAGCACCTCCCTGATCCTTACTCCCCAATATGTATTGTCTTTTCCCATTAGAATAGAAAATCTTTGTGAGCACCTAACTTTTTGTATTAAAATCTGCAGCACTTACAAAATGTCTGACATTCTGAAATAGTAAGTGCTTACTAAATGCTTTTTTGTTCATTCATTCATTAATTCATTCTATGGCCTCTGGATTTTTCTCCCAAGTAGGTGCTTAATGAATGTTTGCTGTATAGTATTGGATTTTTGGAGGGCATGGTATGAATGATTTTTGTGTGTTTATCTTTTAATACTCTGTTGCTTTGCTAAAGTTATTACTTCAATCTTTTTTGTTGTGCTGGGTTTTCTAGATATACAATCATGTTGCTTGCAAGATAGGACTTTTTAAACTTTTTCATTGTCATAAATTCTTCCTTTCATTTTTCTTTGATGCCTTATTGCACAGCTAAATTTCTAAAACTGTCAAATAGAAATAGCCTGGGTTTTAGAAGGAATACTTCTATTTTTTTTCTACTCTACATAATAGTCATTCCTACTTTCAGATTTTTTTCATAATTAGAAAAGAGTCTTCCTTTTCCTATCTTTTTTTCATTTTTAAAGTAATTGAATGCTATATTTTATTGAAGGCTTTCTTGATAGTTAATGATATAATTACATTGTTTTAAATTTATTCTTGATATAATTTATCACATTGTTTTACTATGTTTATATTTTGATTAAGAATGCCATCTTGTAATAAATACATTTTTTTAAGTGTAGTACTATATTTTAATGATACTGGTATTTAATTTTCTTTTTTGATCTTTTTTTTGTCAGTTTTTGGATCAGAACTCTATTTGCTTTACATGTAATTGGGTAACCAAGTATATTTTTCTACATTTAGAAACTATTTTTATGGCAGATAAATTATTTACTTTCATTGGTAAATCTTTCTGCTCTCTTTTTTCAGGACATATCTTGAAAAATCTGTCTTATTTTTCTTCCTGAGATTGAGCTATTCACTGCTCGTTTGATTAATTGATATCACATATTTTTGTAATAATTTATTTCTCTTCTGTTCTCAAATCTAATAGCATAGAGAGATAGGTGTAGTAGTCTCTGATGATATGAAAAATTTTCTTTCGTCTTCTTTGTGATCTCTCCCTTTACACTTCCAATTTTGTTAACTTGTTCTCCCACTTGCCCTTCTTTTTTTTTTATTATATCTTAATTGTTTATCAACTTTGTGATCTTTTCAAAAAGTAACTCTTCTAGTTTATTTTTCATTTTAGTTTTCTGTTATTGTTTGCATTCTTATTCATCTTTGGGCTTAGCCATTTCTTTCATCTCTGGTTGATGTATTACTTTGTTCCTTTTCTGAAAATTTAAAGTCTCATTTTTGTTTCTCCTTACTGATGTAAGCAGTCAGGGCTATAAATTTGCCTATGGGACCTGCATTCTATTGCTTTTGATATGTGGTACATGCATTGGCTTTATATATATTTATTAGACCTACTTTTTTAAAGTACTATATTCAGCTATAGGGTTTTAAAAAATCATTTTGTTAGATTAATCATAATCTGATAGTGGGCTATTCAGTTATTTATATGATAGGATGATTTAAAGTTCTAAGAGACTGTAGAAGGCATCAAGTCTAGCACCCCCCCCCCATTTTATAAATAATGCAACTGAGTTATAGAAAGAGGAAATGGCTTGTCCAATGTTACATAGATAATCTGAGGTGGGATTCAAATTTACTTAGTCTTCTTGACTCCAAGTCCATTGCTTTAACGACATCTCTAAGCTTCCTCTCTTTTGATGTCATATTAAAACATTGTTTATAACTTTCCTAATGTTTTCTAATTTGAATTCAATTTTGTCTAGAATCATTCTGTCATGGGTGACTTTTTGTGAGGTATTCCTATTCCATTTGGATCTATTCCATTTGGATCTATGTAAATTTTTCTGATTAAATGTGTTTTCTGTAAATAACATAATCACAGAATTAAAAAATCCATTCTATAACTTTTTAGTTGAATACTTCTGCCTACTTAGGTTTTTTTTTCCTGCTAAATTTTGTTAAATGATTATTTGATTAATTGAAAGGGAATTTATTTCTTATTGTGATTCCAGAAATTTTAACGAATAAATAAAATGAGACCATTTTTGAATTATAACAACATTTATGAATAGAGGCATGCAATATATTAATAAAGAATGGGTCAATCACAGGTTCCTCTGCAGAAAAATGGCTCAGTGGAAGGCTACAGAGTCTTTTCTACAGAGGTGTGTATTCTTCTGATTGGCCTGACAGTACATCATCTGGACTTCCCCTAGCAGTTCCAATTGGTGGATATTTTAATAAGGAGGTGGGCTTAAATCTCAAGTCTTTCATTTACTGGTTCACTGTAGTTAGGCTGACCCACCCCTTTTTTGACACTTAAGAAATGGCATTTTGTTTATAAGATAAACAAAGAGAATGAGTTCCTGAACAGGTAAATGACCAGGAGACCTGGGAGTAATTACTTTATTCACTTAGACTTTTGGGAAATTTCCTGACCTTCAATTTGGAATCAGAGAGAATGAATGGATTCATAGAAATATTGGTAATAAATAGCATAGTTCAATATCAACATTCCTCATTATACTTTTGATTTTTATTAACAAACTCATATGTACCTTTACCAAAATTCCATTATCTTATACTATTGGCTGAGTCAGTTTGTTTTCTTTAGGGGATCAACTTACTTCCCCTTTTTCACTGTCTCACTTCCAATATATTCTCTTTCCCCCCTCTATCTCTGAAATTTTAAAGCAAGTTAGTTAATAAGATAACTTTCTTACACTTAATTTTCATTTGGCTTGTCTTGGTTTAAAAGAGTAAATTGTTTTAATTTCCTATTCTTTTGTTTGTTTGTTTAAAAACCTGGTTGGTTTTCAAAGGCTACTTTGAAGTTAATAAGCTTTTGTGTGAGTTCCTCAAACCACTTGATTTGAAAAAGTGAATCCCTTGGCTATAAATAGCATAATTAGTTTTGTACAGGTAAATTTGTGTTCATAGCCATATTTTAAATTCTATATATTATTTTTTCTTCCTAGTGGAATCTATAATGATCTTAATAGATTTACCTTATATCTGCTTTTTTTTCTTAAAGTTTGTAGGATGCTGCCCTTGTAATCATAGTGTTATGCTTTAACAATAATGTGACTGAGTTTTATTTTAAGCATCAGTTGTATTTTAAGGTTTCCCCTTATGTTGGGGTTCTATGACTCTTTTTGTTTGGAAATTCTTGTGTTTTTTTTTCATAGAAAAAGAATAGAATTCATAGAAATTTTTTCTTGAACAATTTTCCTATAATCTAGTGCTCAGATTTTTTCTTTTTCTAATTTTTTTCCAAAATGTTAATAATCCAGTTTACCAAATCTTTACTTGTTCTCTAGACCTGCTACTGGGATCTATGTGGTTTTTAAGTTCCCTCAAGAGTTAAATACTTAGGTGACCTTTTTTTCAGTTTCAGGATGTTTTAAATTTTCTTTTCAGTTGTAATAAGTGCAGTTGCTTTTATTGATTATTTTTAAAGTTATATTTCCATCTCATCTGAAATATTAGTCCCTCCTGACCTTTTTTTTGGTAACATCATATAATTCTAGCTTCAGTTCCCCCTGTGATTTTAAAATTTCTTCTAGCTTTATTTTAAATTTCTTCTTGCAGTCTACTTGGAAGTGCTAATTCTTGCTAAAATTCTTTAAATATTTAATTATCCATTTGATAGCATCTTTGGATGTCTTGCCTTTTTTTTTCTTTTTTCCATCTGTACTACTTACTGTTTTAGTTGCTCCATGTATATATTTTAAAATTGGGATAGTAGTCTTTTTCACTTTACTTCTTTTCTTTTTGTGAAATTTTGCCTTGTATAATCTTTATTTTTTATAACCCTTACCTTCTGCCTTAGAACAAATATTATGTATTGGTTCCAAGGCAGAAGAGTAGTAAGGGCTAGGCAACGGGGGTTAAGTGACTTGCCCAGGGTCACACAGCTAGGAAGTGTCTGAGGTCAGATGTGAACCCAGGTCTTCCTATCTCTAGACCTGGCTCTCAATCCACTGAGCTACCCAGCTGCCCCTTTTGTATGATTTTTAAAGGTATTTTAAGTTATCTTTGTGTGTTGAACTTTTAAAAAGGAAAATGAAGATTTTATCTCCTTTACAACCTTCCACTGTGCTATCTTGAAATGGGAAAAATGTAGCTTATTCAGAGTTTATTATAATTACTTTCCCCGCTTTCTGCCTGTTTACAAGTCATCAGTAGCATGGTATATTTTATAATTTTGGTTGTTCAATCATTTTTCAGCTTGTGACCCCACTTGGGGTTTTCTTGACCAAGATACTGGAGTAGTTTGCCATTTCCTTCTCCAGCTCATTTTTCAAATGAGGAAACTGAGACACACAAAGTTAAAAGTGACTTTACCAGGGTCACAGGCTTGATATGAACTCATGAAGATAAGTGTTCTTGACTCTAAACCCAGCCCTTTAACAAACACTGTGCCACCTAGCTGCCTTGTAATTTTACCAGGAATCAAAGTTAAGGTCCTCTAGTGTGAAAAATGTATCCGTTTTCCCATTTTCAAAACAGAGACATTTGTTCTTCTCCAGTTCTGTAGCCAGTATCCCTTTCTCTGTATTTTAAAAAAGTTACTAAATGGCTGCTTGGCAATCAAAGCTGCAAGTTCTTTTTGCTCTCTGGGATAGATTGTCCACACCTGGTAACTTGAACTTATTGGAGGCAGCTTGGTAACTAGCTAACTCCCAGCTTCTTTTCTGTTTTAAATTCCTTGTTAAACAATTTTGTTCTGTACTTCTCCGACTGAAGATCATTCAGCATTATGGAGATAAAGAAAAGAGAAATGAAGTAAGGATCAGAGTTGGGGAATCTTCCTTCTCTGACATCCATTATCAACATCAAAGGAGGGGTCCCATTCTTTCTTGGACCTTACTCTCATCTCCAAGACTCCTAAAAACATCCTTTTTATTCCTTCTTAGTTTTCCATTGTCTGTGTTTAGCACTTCTGACATCAGTTCTGTGGGATTGTTTTAGAACAAGGAAAGAAGGTAGGGAAATGATAAAGCTAGACAAAATACCATGTTTCTCATGTACTTCTACTTTTATTCTAAGTTGTGCCAAAAATAAGGGTCATATTATGTATTAGAAAATGGAAATAGAAGTGGCTTTTGCATAATGGAAAGAGCATTGGTTCTAGTTTTCAATCTACCCATTTCTTCTCTTTGGGTCTCAGTTTCCTTATCCATAAAGTAAAGGAGTTATAGTTGATCTCATTCATTTCTAAGAGTCTGGAGTATCTTAAGAATGAGAAAAGAAATTAATTACTCCTTCCCACTGCTTTCCTCAAAAAGAAGTAATACCAGGTTGTAGATGTAGACATAAGGGATAGTTAAATGATGGGATCCTTCAAAGAGAAGATACTTGTCAGTGCAGCACAGAAGCTGTAGTCTCAGGGAAGAATAAAGTAAGGAATAAGTATAAAAGGAGTGATAATAGTTGTCTATCTTAAAAATGGCAACCTCTTGTCTGTGCATCTGACCAGGAGTGATTTAAGGACATTCAGCTATGATCTTCTCTTGGCATTAGTGCTAACAGATACATCCCACTGAGGTCAGATCACAAGAAGTCCACCAGCAGTGGGCTCAGACATGAGCTCTGAGATAAGGAAGAGAGCCCACTTGGGTTTCTTATGGCAGAAGCCATCATGACCCAGCATATCATGGAAAGGACTACTGTGACCTTCCCTCATCATTATAGAACATGAGAAGATGAGGTCACCAACACGCTCCCAATAAGGCATTTCTAGAGGGGTACAGATAACAAAGGCCATAAATAGAGGCCAAGGAGGGGAGTGGTGGAAGTGACAATCACATGTCAGAGACAAGAGGATAAGCCCAGAGGAATGTTCTGAAACCAGGCAAGGAATCTGAGAGCAGTTTGGAGAGTGAGCAGACAGAGAGGCTTGGGGAAACCAAGTGAAGAAGAGACAGTACAGCGTTATGTGCTTACTGTCTAAGTATTGTTTGTTTAAAGTAACTATCTGGAAGAAAGAAGCATTATCTTGAGACAGGGACTGTTTAACTTTCCAGCCTTTGGGGTCTCTAATAAAAAATAAATAGAAGCATTTTCCTTTTAGGGCTTTGCCTATAATTATATAACCATCCTATAATCCTGAGTGGTCTGAGTCAGATTCAATTAACTAGAATTCCTCCCTCAAATAACCAGAACTACTTTTCCTCCTATAATCAATTTTTATTATGAGGGATGAAATATAAGGGGAAAAAATTAATGGAAGGGATTTGTTGGGAAAAAGTGCTTCTTTAAAAGTTATTAATTTTTTATGTCATAGAATCCTTTGAGAGTCTTATTAAACCTATAGACTTCTTATTAGAATGATAGTTTCTTATCTACAGTTATAATTTGAGGAAATGATAAATTTTAACTGGAGGTTAGTGAAAATAATGATGTACAAGAGGGTAGGGGCACCATGGCTCTATTGTCTAGAAAATCCGTGTAAAATTTTTTTACCCTCCCTTTGTATCAGAGAAGTCTGATTTTTTTCTTTTTTCTTTTATGGGGTGTTTATAGTACCTCAGATGTATTTATGAGTTACTAAACTTTAAAAAATAAATCTACATTTTTAGCCTCTGTCGTCTGCTGGCTTTCATGTTCTTTCTGTAAGCTTTAACTTTTTACTTATTTTAATTTAAAAAAAAGAAATTGTGTATATTTGTGACATTAAAAGATAAAATATATTGCTATTATACAATACTACACATATATTTTATGCATATCTGAGTTTCTAAACTTTTTCTGTGTTGTCTGTGGCTTCTGCAAAACTCCCCAAATTTTCCATTTAATTTGTTATGCCAACTTATTATATCCTGAAACCTTGATGGGGAAAGTCGTGATGTGGAAGGGATACTTGTATCTTTTCCCACTGAAGTTTATTTGTACTCCCCGAATCTATCCATAAATATTCCCATTGAGAAGATCTATCTGGAATTATGCTCAGAGAGTTATAAATTTGTGTATACTTTTGGACCCAGCAACACCACTATTAGGTTGATTGCCTAAGATGATCAGGGGAAAAAAAGGAAAAGAACCTAGACATTCTTAAATATTTGTAGCAGTTCTCTTTGTGGTGGCAGAGAACTGGAAATGAAAGAGATACCACCAATTGGAGAATGACTTAAGAAGACATTGGCATATTATTGTGATGGAATGCTTTTGTGCCATAAGGAATGATGAGCAGACTAATTTTGGAAAAACATGGAAAGACCTATGTGAAATCATGAAGAGTAAAATAAGCGAACCAAAAGAACCTTTCATATAGCCACAGAAATATTGTTTGAAGAATGACTTCTCCAGAGAAAGAACTGATAAATAGAATCAAACATAAAGATATCTTTTTGTCAAAATGATGCCTTTTCTAATGAGAGGAGAGGAGGGAGTTAACTGGGCATTTTAATATAACAAATAAATTAATAGATTTAAATTTAAAAAAAAGAAGATTCCTTATAGTCAACATCAATTCAGCCTGACTCTTAAATTGATTATTTTTAGCTATAAAATTAATGTGAGACAGCATGATATAGTGGAAAGAGGGTTGGCCTTTTTTTTGGAGGAGGGAAGACAAGAGCTTCAAGTCTTACTCTTGACATATACAAACTGATCATGTGACGTTGGCCAAGTCACTCAAGGTCTCTACATCTTAGACAACTTTCTTAGGCTATAAGTTATGGACCATCATCTGTGTCTCTGGAGGAAGCCCGGAGTTTTGCCAGGTCTGAAGCCACAGGCCTGGTAAGACATCCCACCTATGCTTAAACATGGGAAAATATGACGTGCCATTAAAAGTCTTGAGATGGTCATCTTAGGAAGCCATAAAATTGGGATGCTATTCCGTGCAGTAGACTTTCTTCTCTCTTTATGTGTCCCCGGATGTTTGAGCTAGGAAAGACTTTAGAGAGCATCTACTCCAACTCTCTCATTTTACACACAAAGAAACAGAATCTCAGAGACATAAGGTGTCTTGGCCAAGGTGAGTTAGGGGCAGATCAGTTACTAGAACCAGAGCTAGTTCTGTTGAAGCTCTTTCCATTGTACTAGTTATGCCATTTTCTACTGGGTGTATTTTAAAAAAATAGATTTACAGAGTTGAGACCCTACAGGCCATCTGATCCAACTCATACCCAAATAAGGATTTTGTCTAAAACCTACCAACACATTGGCCACCCAGGTTTTGCTTCAAGACCTGTAGTGAGGAAGAATGCACCACATCTCAAGGCATTGCATTTTGCCCCTAGATAGTTTTAATTTATAGAAAAATTCAATTAAAAAGTCAATTAAATCAGTTAATAATAAATTAATTATTATTGCTAGTGGATTTTTCATGATCTGACCTTAATGAGATGTCTCTAATACCAAGCAAAAGTCATAGCTACATGTCTTTAGACCTGATCAAATGCATAGGCAGTGGAGTGCCACTTTCAGGATCAATTAATTAAAATTTAAATAAATTTAAAAATTTACATTAAGATGGCAAAAGAGCCACAAGGTGTCTCAGTGGATAGAGAACTAGGCCTGGAGGTCCTGGGTTCAAATTTGGCCTCAGATACTTCTTAGCTGCGTTGCCCTGGGCAAGTCACTTAACCCTAATTGCCTAGTCTTTACTTCTTTCCTGCCTTGGATCCAATACTTAATATTGATTCTAAGATAGAAGGTAAGGATTTATAAGAAAAAAATGGCAAGCCACTTCTCTTGGTGGGAGGAAACCACTGAAAAATTCAGCAATTACATGACAAACATTTCCTTGTTTGCTTTCTGCTCATCTTGCTACCTATTGTACTTTCTCTAAAATGCTTTTCTTCTAACTGTCTAACCACATTTTCCCTCCTGCTACAAACTAGTGCAGTCTGTCGAAGTTAGTCGACCAATTGCTTCTCTAATTGTCCTGGGATAAAGGGAGATAAAAATGGTTTTATGGAGCAGCTGTATAAGGAGATGGGAAAAGCTCATTGTGGTGTTTGGAGCACTGAGCATATTGCCGGTAGGATTAATCTTTGTTTTTCTTTTAATTATGATTTTGATTTATTGGCGTCCAATAGAACAGTATCAGTGACAGGAGAAATAATTACAGTCTCTCTTGAAATTCTATCCTGGAAACACACCAGGGACCAGTTCCCGCTTAGTGCCAAAAACCACATTAGAGCTGTTTTCTTCATGTTGTTTTTTAAATACTTGTTTGAAATGCTAGACTTTTTGATACTGAAAGAGTGAGCATTGTTTAAGGGGGTGGAGCTCTTTTTGACAATCTCGGTCTAAACTCCTTAGCTCAGGGGTGGCCAAACTTGGGTGACCATCCAATTCTCCCTCTTCTTTGGAAGTTTGAGAGCCAAAAGACCAGCCAATTTGTACTTTTATTTTTGATGGTTGTTTGCCCACCCTTGTTCCTTGCCGTGGGGGTTCTGGGGACAAACCAAGGAGATGGATTTACAGTGTTTAAAGGGGGCGGTGTTTATATTTGGATTTTTCCTTTTCCAGTCTCAGGTTTGGAAATTAAGCACCTTTCATAATTCCTTCCAGCTCTGACATTCCATGCTTTTATGTTCCCAGGAAAGCATTTCTCAACTTGTGAGCCCAGGGCTTTTAATTCCCTTTAAACCTCTTGTTTGGGCTACCACACAATAAATGGATCTGGACTCAAGTCTTTCTAAGTCCAAAACAAGTGTCTCCAAAATTTCCAAATGAACCAGTATGAAAGCATTGTGGTGTAATGGAAAGAGTACTGACTTGGGTGTCATTGGACATGAATTCAATTCCTGACACAGTGATCTATTCCTGTTTGACCTTCATCTCTCTGCCTTGCTGTTCTTAACTGTAAAATGAAGGGGTTTATGCTAGGGGCATAATAGTGAATTCCTGTAATCCCAGGAACTAGGAAGGCTGAATTTGGTGATTTTCTTGAGTTTGGGAGATCTGAGCTGCCGTGGAATAAGTCCTCGAAAAGTCTGTCATATGGTGAGCCTTTGGTCAGTGTGATACAGTAGATGGGGCAATTGGTTTCAGAGTATTTGGGTTCAAATTCGTCTCTGTCATTAGCTGTATGACTTTGCATAAATATCTCTGGGCCTCAGGTCCAATATCTGTTAAAATTTTTTTATGGGCACACTCTGCATTCCCTAAGCTCACCCAGAGCCAGCAGTAGACTTTTAAAAGGCTTTTATTGTCATATAAGGAAAAGAGGTAAAGAAGGATAAGAACAGGCTTACAGAGAGTTTCAGAATGATTGAGTTACAGAACCTGGGAACCCTATCCTAAAATCCCTGAATCTGGATGGGGATTGAGCAGTATGAAACTTCTGAGACTAAACTAGTGCATTCTAGTTTCTTTGGCCTCTGGCCTGGCTCCCTGTGGAGTTGCAACTATCCCTGGGCATAGGATCACTCTACTAGTTAGTCCCCACATGACTTTCCCCCATCTCCCATCAGGCATCAGAGAAGCTACTGGCACTTCCCATGCATTTGAGGTCCAAGCTTGTGTGGGCCATGTTATTTATTCTGTCTGTGTCTTCCTTATTAACAAAGCTCCACCCACCTCTGGAGAATGCATATAGTTAAAGCATCCTTCCTCCCTGTATCCTACTAGGAAAATATCCAAAGATTATCACTCTGAAGTTAAAAAACATAGCTGAAGTCTCCTTTTTATGGGAGTAAGCGTGAGGAGACAGAAACAGATAGAGCCAGAAAGACACAACACACACACACACACAGACAAAGACAGAGAGGTAAAAACAGACAGAACCCAAGAGTGACAGATAGAGAGGCAAAGAGACAGAGACAGACAGACAGACAGAGACACAGAGAGAGAAAGACAGGCAGACAGAGACAGAGAGAGAAACACAGACAGACAGACAGACTGACCATCTGACTGACAGAGACAGAGAGAGAGACAGAGAAACAAAGACAGAGAGAGGAACAGACAGACAAAGAGAGAGACAAAGAAAGACATAAAGAAGACAGACAGAAACAGTTAGAAGACCTAGACAGAAAGATAGAAACACAGTCAGAACCAGAGGTTGACAGAGAGAGAGGCAAAGAGAGAGAGACAGACAGACAGAAACAGACTGACAGATACAGAGACAGAGAAAACACTTTAATAATAAATCTAGAATGTATATATTGCACCCCCTATATCCCAGGCACTCTGTTAAATGCATTTTACAAATATTAACTCATGTGGTCCTCAAACAGTCCTGTGAGTTAGGTGCTATTATCCCTGTTTTATTGTCGATGCAGTAGAGGTGTAGGTCAAGTGACTTGCCCAGGATTTGAACCTGACTCCAGGCTTAGTGCTCTATCCCCTGTGCTGCCTAAAACTTCAGTAGCTTAACTGTGAGTCTCATTACAGTCTCACTTCAGGCTCACAGTTAAGTCTAGGGCTATTGGTCTTTAGGTTCTTTTTTGTCCTTCCATGGCCCTCTCTTTTATGGGAAACACTAACTTGGAATGCAATAAAGATCAGCTTATCTTTTATTTGGGGACAAAACACAGCATAAATGCACATGCATTTAGAGAGAGAGAATTTAAAGAGAACAGGACACCCCTGCCTGAGTGTAAGTGATGCCAGTTTACCAGGCAATGCTGGGGAAGGGGAGAAGGAGGAGGAAATGCAGAGAGGATAAATTCACTGGGTCCCGGTAGCATCAACAGGAAAATTGCAAACTTCTTTCCAGGCAGATCATGCCTTAAGTAGGTCAGTGAGCCAGACAAAGCTCTAATTGCTAATGATTACATTCAATTAAGGGTAGCAGTGCCCTTCATTTGCAATTGGCTGGCTACTGGCACACCTCTAATAAATGCTCTGGGCTTATAAGTTCCTAGGCTGTCCCAGTCTCCAGAAATGTCCATTTCTCTTGTTCCTTTAGCCTCTCTTTCCAGCTGGGTAAAACTACATTTCCCATCATTCCCCCATACCAATGAAGGGCTCTACATAAACGATAATGACATAGAGTTTGCCACCCATAGCAAAAGAAATTACAACTCCCTTAGCTAATGCGTTAACAGCCATAGCAGGAGAGACAGGGAGGACGCCATAGATTTGGAATCTTTACTCGTTGAGGAGAGTCCATCACTTCAGCATGTTAGAGGCTTGCACTGAGAGGTTGGCACATTGGATAGCTCCTCTTTGAGTAGGGGGCTCTAACAGTGGTGTGGGCCACAGTGGTTGGGGCAGAAGTCACCAGATCTCCTCTGGGGGGAGGTCTGCTTTATTCACTGTGCCATTGTAGAGTAGAAAGTGTTGAGAATTTAGTCATGAAAAAGTTAGTTCAAATTCCAACTCTAACATTGACTTTCAGTGTGGCATAGATCCTCCCTAAGCCTTAGTTTCCTGCTCTTATCTTAGGGATAATCTTAATATCAGTCATTTTAGTTCTGTTTGACTCTTTGTGACCCCATTTGGTGTTTTCTTGACAAAGATATTGGAATAGTTTGCCATTTCCTTCTCCAGTTCATTTTACAGATGAGACAACTGAGGCAAAAAGGGTTAAGTAATTTTCCCAGAGTCACACAGTAAGTCTCTGTGGCAAGATTTGAACTCAGGAAGAAGAATCTTTCTGACTCCAGACCTAGCCCTCTGACCACTGAGCCACCTAACTGTCCCACCGCTGATTACTGACCACGTTTTATGAGCTAGTAATTCATCCCTTTGTAACTTGTTCATTGGCTCAGTTCATCAAAATGACAGAGTCAGTGAACATTTTACCGATGCTTTTCCTTCTGGACCTATCACTCTCAGAGCATTCCAAGTTTCAAGTAACTGCTATTCAGATTTTGTCAGCACAAATCCATTCACAAACTAGGACTGAAAAGAAAGGTGTACCAATTAGGATGGATTCTTAAAGATAAATCTAATATCTTTATCTAATAACTACTAATAATAGTAGTTCAACTTTTTGGTAGGGGTTGAACTGAATGTGAAGAGCAAATGAGATAGCATGTGGAAAACACTTTTCAAACCTCAAAGTTAACCATCATTTACTAAGCACATGCTACATGCCAGCCATTTAGCTATTATCTACTAGTGACTAGTAACTAGTCTCTTCCAGCACTGAATCCCTAGCTGGTTTTTTCCTTTCTACTCAAAGAGGACCAAAATGATATTACTTTGTCAGTGTCAGTGTATATGTATCATGGATCCAACCATGGCTGATCAGACCAATAAAAGGTTGGTATGTTCTACCATAGGTTGGGCACAAATAGCCCTTATGAACATAGATAGAGCACTGAGCTTGGAATCAGAAAGACCCAGTTTGATTAGTTCAAATCCAGCCTCAGACATTTATTAGCTGTGTGACCATGGGAAAGTTACTTAACTCAGTTTGCCTCAGTTTCCTCATCTGTAAAAATGAGCTGGAGAAGGAAATGGCAAACAATTCTAGTAACTTTGTCAAGAAAAATCCCAAAATGGAGTCACTAGGAGTTAGACATGATCAAACAGCAACAAAAGCCACTAATATTTATCTCTAGGAATTAAGAGTGAATTGACTAGTAGGCAATCTTCTTGAAAGTAAGTTCAATTCATTATTTTTTGTATCCCTAGCACTAGATGTGGAGCATAATAGGCATTTAATGCTAATTGATTGATTGGATTGCATAGGACTTTATGGCTAACAGCACTTTTATATACATTTTGATTATAGCATTGTGAAATAGGTCAGCAATTAGCATTACCTCTTTTCATGAAAGAAGAATGTTGAGACTCAGAAACTAAGTCAAAGTCACTTGAAGAATCATAGCAGAGCCAGGATTAAAAACTAGGATTTTGTAGGCAGGGATTCTTCCAGACTATTTGATTTTCAGAAAGATCAGTACTGGAAGGAGCACAGGATTTGTAATCAGATAACTTGGGTTTGAATTCTGGCTCTGCCACTTATTTCTTCATGACCTTGAATAAATCATTTCCCATTTCTGAGCCTCAGTTTTTTAAAAACTTGATACAGTGAAGGGCTTGGACTAGATCATCCCTAAAAGTTTTTTCTAGCTCTAAGCCCTATGATTTATCTTCCTGTCTAGGGTTCTGACCTCAGTTGTTCAGTGCCAAACAATCCAGAACACCTGGCTTCCATTGCTGGGGAGATTATGGTTGGAGATGTCTATGGTGATGGGACAGAGGAGGGTTCATTGAGACTAGAGTAGATGTCTTTTTTCACTGTTTCTAAATTTCTCCAGTTCCCATATGCCCAGATGGTTGTTGGGCTCAGTTCTAAGAATTAAACACCAAGTAAACATTTTGGTGCATATTGGGACTTGAAGAATGCCTCTCCTCTTATACTTTGGTCTTAATTTGCAGAGGGGGTATGGACTTGGAGATGAATTTGCCTAGTCAAGATGTGAGCTAGTTGCACTTTTGGTTTGTAGTGTGAGGGAGAATGACAAGGCTTAGAATCTTGTCTAGACCACTTATGTCTCAATGGAAAAACAAAGGTCTTACTATGTATAAATGATGTGTTTGCTCATGCTATCCAGAGGTGGAAGGCAAGGTCCAGGGCTGAGACAAGCCAAGCCAACATGCATTTGTCAAGTGCCTACTATGTGACAGGCACTATATTGGGGATAAAAAGAAAGGTAAAAACAGTTCCTGCCTTCAAGGAGGCCACAATTTTACGAAGAAGAAACCATGAAAACAGTTAAATATTTAGGCAAGATACATAGAGGATAAGTTGAAGGTAATTTCAGAGGGAAGACAGCACTAAAGTGAATTGGGAAAGTTTTCTTACAGAAAATAGCCACTTGACTCCATCAAGCACTTATGCTTGTAGAAATCATCATCCCTAAGTCTTGTCTGATCCCTACCACTTATACAGTCATCTTAGCCTTCCAGGGAGAAAAGTCAGTCCATTAGTCCATTATGGGGAAGTAAACCCAAAAAGATAGGGATATTTGAAGGAAATGACCCAGGAGACAGGCTAGGAGGACCAGAACTGGAGTATGTATCTTGACCTGTATTGCTATGCCCTGTGAGGGCATAGTGTCCTGATCTATATGACTTATCTTTTTTTTTAAGCTCACCTTCTGTCTTAGAATCAAATTGGTTCCAAAGCAGAAGAATGGTAAGGGCTAGGCAATGGGGTTAAGTGATTTGCCCAGGGTCACACAGCTAGGAAGTGTCTGAGGTTAGATTTGAACCCAGGATTTCCTTTCTCTAGGCTTGGCTCTCTATCCCTTGAACCCCTGTGACTCACCTTTAAAAAAAATTAAAGTGTGTTCTCAGATTTAATGGGAGTGTGCAATGCCATGACTCAAATAGAAGTTTTCCACTGTCGGAAAAGAAATTAGTTACAGGAAATCATTTGGCCTCAGTTTCCTCATATGTAAAGTGAAGAAGGTTGAACAAGATGACCTCTTAAATCCCTTTGAACTAAAACATTCTATGATTCAAAAAAGAAGAATTCATTCTTAAATAGGTATCAAGGATAGGAATATGATATTCTAGAAGAGTTTTTCATTTTCTCTCTCCAGTCTCTCTTTGTTCCAGTCCAGGATGGAAACAGGTTGATAGAGGTAGATTTTAGAGCTGAGGAACAGGAGAACTGAACTCCTTGAGCAAGATGCCAAATACTTTCTATTGTAAATGTGGTCTAATGGGGTAGCATTGATGAGTATGCCTTCTGCATCTATTATATTTGTGCTCAATGAGACAATAACTTGTTTCCAGTGGCCAAAATCCCCAGTACAAAAATGCAGGGCAGAGCCAGAACTAGGGCTAGCCAAAGTAGGCACAAACCAAAAGATTTAAAGCCACTCGTGGACAATGTGATATTGAAGGAAGAAATTTCAAACTTGAGGTAGAATAATTTTCAAACCTTAGGGTGAATGAGTGCTTTGTATCAGCTCTGCAACTGAGACATTTCACCTGGGAGTTCGATCTGCCTTAAAGATAGGTCTGCAACAGTCTTCCAGCTTACCCATCCACTGATATGAAAATGGCAGAGCTGGCAGGTCAAAGTTCAGAGAAGAAGTAGGTGACACTTTTTAGAAAATAAGGTGGCACAGGAAACTAAGGTCGTACTTCAGCAAACAATGACTACATTGGGTCATGGCGGATACAGTTTCATAACCACATAGAGGTGTGTCTGGGGAAGGCTTTATAGTGGAATTTATTCTAGGAATCTGGGGAACTTGTTTTCAAGACCAAAGAAGGGATCATTTTGCACATCAGAATGCAAAAGATGCATTCTCTCTTGAAACCTGGGGAGAATACAAGAATTAAAAAAAAAGAAATTAGAAAACTTGGAAACCAAAACACTTCTTGTTATTCTATCAATTCCCCTAAAGGCTGGAGTGTTTCATGGGCATTTGGAAATTAGCTCATTAGCCTAGAATTATAGATTGTTCAAGATCGTCTATTTTTAACTTGGGGTTGTTGACTTCTCTTTTATAATATTTTGATGACTACATTTCAAAACATTTGGTTTCCTTTGTAATTCTAGGTATTTTATTTTATGCAATAAAAAAAAGTTATCTGATGAAAAGATTCATTAGGTTTCACCAGTCTGCCGTAGGAGCCCATGACACCAGAAAGGTTAAGAACCTTTCACTTAGATTGTAAGCTCCTTGAAGACAGACACCACCTCTCACACTTCTTTTGATCTCTGGCAGGGACTAACACAATGCTTTGTACATAGCAGGCAATCAATAAATGTATTGATTTCTTTAAGTTCATTTGAGGTTGTTCCTCCAGGATTTGACTGACAGGCTTAGTTTGACCATTGGCCTGAATGGTTTGCTATAAAAATATAAAGTTGCATGTCCAGGGCACTAGCAAGGCATAAGGTAATTATAAAGGCTAATTGAGTCCCCTGTTAGTTAGGCTGTAGAGACATTAAACGTGACCCAGGACTTATTTAGGAAACCTGAACTTTAAAAAGGAAAGCTTCTTTAGCACAGAGGAATATTTTAGTTCAGATTATGCATTACAATGAGGATTACAGTGTGTTCTTGGAGGGAGTGGGGAAGTCAATGATAAAGTCAAGTGAAGATGATAGCTGCTATGAGGCTGCTTCTTATAGTTTCTTTCAGGGAATCTGGTTTCAAGTGCAAATAGCAGAGAACCACATGTATAGTTGCTGAATTGAGGGGCCAGGAAAGGTATTTCTTAAAATCCCAAGCATCCAGCTAATAAGCCGTTGTGACAACATAGATCTGTAGGCATAATGGCCATCTGGGCTGATGGGCCCTGGCAGAATATATCTCTGTTAGATTGCAAAGTCAGACGTTTCAAGCTCTGATGCCTATTGATCTGTCAAATGTTGCTATGTGTAATAAGCCTTATCAAGGAAAGGTTTGATGTGAGAAAATGACATGCTACTGACTCTTCTGGGCAGGAAATTTCATACAAGGCTCACTTCAGGCTGGTTCTGGTTTGTCAATAGTATGTTTGTTCATCTACTTGAAACAATAGATCTACTTCCTGCCTCATTGGCCCCCCAGCAGATATGTAACCACAAGAAGGAAATGGAAGAAGAAAAAAAAGTAGCCTGTGGAGCTTGGCCAAGTTTCAGGCATAATATTGATCTGAAGAGTTCTAGTTGGGGTGGATGGGGTGTTGAATGCTTTTGAGCTATTGCTTGAAGGCTATTTTGATGGTTAAGCATTCCTGGTCCCAAATATTATTGTTTTGCTTTGCTAGGATTAACTACCATGAATAGAAGATACAGAAGGTACCATAAGTGGTCGGTTGGACCTCTGGCCCTGAGACAATGTGGTCCCATTTCTTTGGCTGGGTTTATTAGTGTCTATAAGATATTGGGTTGAGTCAGGGTGGACCAAGATCTTGGCACAGCTTAGAGATACCTTCATTTACTCAAGTCAAATCATCATAAAGATCACTGAAAACTGAGGCTAAGTGATTTGTCATGATAACATAGCGAGTAGGTTTGTCAGGCATATCAAAGGAGCTCTAATGAGAGAAGGCTCTGAATAAACATTGAAAACTTGCAAACTCCTAAAAATCATTAACTTCCTTTGGACCTTTGTCGAGGCTGCCATATGAGTTATAGCCATTTTCTTATCCATGTGTATTTTGAATCCCTTGGGGGAGCTGTTAGGAATTCCACTTCTTGTTTCAGTATATATTTTTTTCAATAAAAAATACTCTTAGGGTTATAAGAAATCTTTAGGATACTCAGATTTCTACTTAATCACCAGCACCTATAGAGCCTTCCTTCTCTCTTGGGAGCAGTACAAGCTTACCAGGCTTAAGACAGTCACAACAGGACTGATACTTTAAAACCAAGGTAGAGGGAAGACAGCCTTGTGACTTTCTCACTCTTTTTCTGCACCTGAAATAAAGTTCAATATCTTTTGATTCTGACTTCCATTCCTTGGGCGTTTCTTTAGGACCAGCCTGAAACTCAAATTCCATTTCAATACCTGCATCCCCAAACTCTCCTTTCCTTGCACATCCTGCTTGGCTGGGATCTGTGGCACCAACCTCAGCCCATATATTTGGACTCTGAACCTTTGGTCTGGTAGCCAAGGCGGATTTTAGTTTAATTTCATCATGCTCAGTTCTCACAGTGATCGTATCTTCCTCTTCTGAAATGAACTTTCTTTTCTACTCTATCTGTGATCTGCATGCTGGTGTACTCATTGTCCTCAACCACTCTAGCTTGACTTCTTGCCCAGGTTTTCCTGAACTAGAGGGGCCTTTTGAACTTGCCCTGGTGCACAAAGGCCAAGGTTATGATACTATTGAATGAGAAGTTTGATGCTGAGGCTGCTTTGTAGGGTTAACAAGAATGCTTAAGATGTATTAAAATAAAAATGAGAGTAAACCAATAATCCATCAGCTCTGCAAGCTATCACTGACAAAGTGTAGACATGGATGGAATGTTGCAAAACTCAAATGTGCCCTCAGTATTGAGAATGCCAATATTGCATGTAAAATGGTGTTTTCTACTCATCCTGTACCCTAATTGAAAAAATGGCGTTTTAAAGAAATGTCAAACCATTTTCTTCATAAAGTAATCCTAAAACATGAGTTCCAAGGACAGTGTTTTAGAGTAAGGACTTATTTTTATATTTAAGTAATTTTCTATGGTTACGTGATTCATGTTCTTTCCCTCCCCTTTTTCCTCCCTCCTCCCAAAGCCGACCAGCAATTCCACTGGGTTATACATAAGAGTAAGGTCTTAATAAATGCTGTGTAGCCTTTGATTTAATATTAAAAATTTTTTTATTAAGCCTAAATGAAACTTCAAGGCTTCTTCATTATTTAAGGGCTGGGTCAATTTAAGAAATTGATTTAGTGTAAGAAAGGACATCATTAGAGATTCTCTAATTCAATTCCCTCAAGAAACTGAGACCCAGTGAGGTTGAATGTCTTTCTTGAGATCTCATCAGGCAGTGAATAGAAAAGGCAAGATTAGAACCCAAGTCTTCTGACTCTAAAGCCATTTGTCCATGGTACCAGGTTGCCACTGTTTATAATACTTACTTCTCATCTCTTATCTCTTTTCTTTGATAAATAATGTAATCTGATGAAGGAAAGTTGCTTAGAAGTACCAGATCTCAAATTGTTCAAAACAATTTGGTACTGGCCAAGAAGTAGAGTGGTGGATCAGTGGTACGTGATATGCAATAGCAAAGGACCCTAGTAATCTACTGTTTGATAAACACAAAGATCCAAACTTTTGGGAGAAGAATTCAGTATCTGAAAAAAGTTGCTGGGAAAACTGGGAAGCAGTTTAGTAGAAACTAGGTATAGACCAACATCTTAGACACCATGCCAAGATAAGGTCAAAATGGATACATGATTTAGACATAAAGGCTGACATAAGCAAATGAGGGAAGCATGGAAAAGTTTACCTCTCAAATCTATGGATAAGAGAAGAATTTATGACAAAACAAGAGAAAGAGAACATTACAGTTTGTAAATTGGATAATTTTGAATACATTAAATTAAAAAGGTCTTGCACAAACAAAACCAAATGCATCTAAGATTAGAAGGAAAGCAGGAAACTGGGAGGAAAAGAGTTCAAGTCAGTCCTCATTTGATAAATGGTCAAAGAATAAGGGCAGGCATTTTCAGAAGAAGAAATCAAAGGTATTTATAGTATGTGAAAAAATGCTCCATATCACTCATGATTAGAGAAATATAAATTAAAACAACTTTGAGGTATCACCTCATACCTTTCATTGGCTAATATGACAGAAAAGTAAAATGACAAATGTTGGAGGGAATGTGGGAAAACTGGCAAACTAATATACTATTGGTGGAGTTGTGAACTGTTCAAACCATTCTGGAGAGCAATTTGGAAGTATGCCCAAAGAGCTCTAAAACTGTGCACATCCTTTGATCCTGCAATATCACCATTAAGTCTGTCTGTATCCCAAAGAGATCATAGGAAAATGAAAAGGACCTATATGTACAAAAATGTTTATATCAGCTCTTTTTGTGGAAGCAAAGAATTGAAAACTGAAGGGATGCTCATCAGTTGGGGAATGGCTGAATACACTGTGATATAAGATTGTAATGGAATACTATTATGCTCTAAGAAATGATGAGGGCAGGGTTTAGAAAAACCTGGAAAGACTTATACGAACTGATACAAAGTAAATTGAGCAGAACCAGCAGAACATTGTACACAGTACACATTGTATGATATGATCAACTGTGAATGACTTATAAAGATCCAAGGTAATTCCAAAGAACTTAAGATGAAAAATACTATCTACTTGCAAAGAAATAACTGATAGAGTCTGAATGCAGATTAAAAGATACTCATCAAACTTATTTCCTTGTTTTTATGTCTCTGTTTTTTAATGTACCATGGCTCATATGGAAATCTATTTTAAATGATTGCACATTTATAATTTATATATAATTGCTTGCCTCCTCAAGAAATGGGGAGAGAAAGGAGGGAGGGAGATAATTTGGAACTCAAAATTAGAAAAAAAAAACAAGTAAATTTTAAAAATTTAAACCAAAAAACAATATTACCTGAAAATTATTTTTCTTTCCTAATATCCCAGCTTTTACATTTTTGGCATTAGGTAGTGTGGTATAATGGAAAAACTTCCTTCTGATCTTCTATGGTTAGAAATTCTTTACAGATCAAATTTTATGAACCGCATATACTCTGAAACTGTTTAGATTGTTCTAGGATGAGATCCAAAGAGTAGTTATCATTTATTGCAGACTAATGAAGGACTCTAGAATTTGATGCAATGGTGTATATCCTTTATTAATTAGTAAAAGAAAATGGGAACCCCAGTTAGAGATTCCAAGAGGGAGATTAAACCCTTGAAAATTAAGTTGTGTTTTTCCAGAGTGACTCTACTGACACTTTCAAGCCAAAGGCCAAGAAGCAGTAGAGCTGGCTAAGAAGAATCTTAATACCATATGGGCAGTCTGGGCAGTCATATGCCATTTCAGGGAAGAGTCTTTGTTTCCTTTTTTTTGGAAGACATCCTGGAGACTGCAGTGTCTTATAGGCAACTGTAGGCCTTTGTCTAGCTCCATGATTGTCCTTAGACAGATCAGAGGTAAGGGCACTGCTGGGTATCTGCTGGTACTCATCCAACATAATTATCTTGGTTATATTGAGCTGCTGGTAGAAGACAGGCTGTTCAGCAGAACACAAGAGAAATTAAGTCTCCTATTGAGTCTAGTTAATCATCATCCCATCATATCACAGAATTTAGAGTTAATTTAGACACCAACCAACCCAGACCTGCATTTTACATCTGGGCAAAGTGAGGCCCAGAGAAATATAACAACTTGCCCAAGGACATATAGGGAATCAAATGCCAGAGTCAAGATCTGAACTTGTAAAATGAGGGGGTTGAATTAAATGAACTTGGAGTTCCCTTCTAGTTCTCCATCTGTGTATGATCTAATGTAGAACCCATTTCTTTGGAATTGAACTCCAGGGTTCCTTTTATTACTTTATGCTGCCTCTCAGTTCTGTTCTCAGTGGGTTATGATAGTACTATAGTGTGACCAGTAGCAGCAGGGTCTTATGAGTAACCAAACTGGATTTGGGAAGAAAACTTCTTCAGTTGTTTCTACAAAGGGTGGGAAGTTTGGGGATATGTAGGAGCTTCTGGAATCTGGGACCCATTTAAGGTTCATGAAATTGAATGAGGCCCTAGAACCTGTCATGGATGATATTGAGTTTCATCCCTTGGCAAGATGGATGAGGGTGTGTCCTGGTGGCCTTGATCGAACTTCTAGTTCAGTCAGGGTAGAACTTGTCCCATTTTCTTGGCCTGTTCTGTTGAATAAGTAGTGGCAACATGTCCTGATTCTTCAGTATATAAGTAAAGCCTAGTGTGACCATCTGGATGAGCTCATTTTTTGCAATCAGAGCTGGGTCCCCATCTAATTTGAAAACATTGTCTTGCTTCATCCCATTGAGTTCTTGACTGTCAACCACAGAGATCAGGATCATTACTTACTTATACTTACCATAGTGCCTGCAGTACCACTTTGGAGGTGTGAATCTATGGCAGATCCTTGAATACATGGGCTGTGGCATAGGTGACCAGATTCATGCCACTCCATCACTGAGGTATGTTTCCTTCTTTCCTTCCTTCCTCCCTCCCTCCCTTCCTTCCTTCCTTCCTTCCTTCCTTCCTTCCTTCCTTCCTTCCTTCCTTCCTTCCTTCCTTCCTTCCTTCCTTCCTTCCTTCCTTCCTTCCTTCCTCAGCACTTATGTATATATATTCTGTCTTTCTCCCCTTCATCTGCAAATTTTCCTTATAACAACAATAACAAAACAACTCAGGAAAAACAATGACAGTGTATAAAACATTCTGCCCTAATTGTTGTTCCCTCCACTCAGTTCTCTGCCAAAAGTTGGGGGGGAGGTAGATTTTATTATCTTTTCTCTGAGACAATTATTGTTTTTTCAATTACTTGGAATTTGGCTTCATTTTAGTCATCTTTTCACTGGGCAACCAGTTTCCAACTGCATGGCTCTTTGGCTGAGGTCAGAACAGGCCACATGCAGAATCTTAGTAAGAGATTGACTTGAATACGCTCTAAGGCAGTGATGGGCAAACTATGGCCATTGGGCCAGATGCAGCCCCCTGAAATGTTCTATCTGGCCACAAGACATTATTCCTAATCTGACGAATACAATGAGTAGGATACCACACGCTGAAACTTGAAAGAGTTGCCTTAGAAACAGACCGACAGATGGGCATTTCCTTTCCTTTGGCCCCCTCTTTAAAAAGTTTGCCCATCACTGATCTAAGGGATCCTTTGGGAGTAAGTCTGAAAAAAGGAACCTTCTCTGATCATCTAGTCATTTCTGTGATTTGTTCAGTCTATTGTCAAAGTGCTTTTGGAGAAATCTTGGTCCTAGGTAGGTCTGCAGGAGTGAGGTAAGGGTTGTATGTGGTAGGAAAGGTAAAATCACCGAAAGGAAGATCTGTATTTTTGCCAAAAGCACTATTACCTTGGTTTGTAAGGCCAGACGTTCCTTAGAGTTCATCTCAGTGGATGCAATGGATAGAGCATTGTTGCTACTTCCTATTTGTATGACCTTGGGAAATACACTTAGTTTCCTCAGTAATAAAATGAAGAGGTTGGTCTAGATGATTTCTAAATCCTTCTCAGTCCTAAATCTGTAATTCTATGTTTTTGGGTGGTGGCTTCATCAATAGTACAGTAGAAACAGTGTCTGCTCTGGGTCAGCAGATCTAGGTTGGAATCCTAGCTCTGGCACCTCTTACTTGCACAGCTTCTTCCTTCTCTGTTTCATCATCTGCACAATGAGGGGCTTTGCAGTAGATGAACTCTTAAGTTTCTTTCCAGTTCAAAGTGATCAGCAATCTTAATTTCTATGCCATCTGCAATCCTTTTTCCTTTGGGGGATTTAGAGACCTGGTAACTGATTGAACATCAGAATTCAGTGGACTGGATTGCAACAAAGAATACAGAAAAAATATTGAGAGAATTTGACCAAAGGATATTAATTTCGTTTTAGCTTTGGAAGATTTTTGAATGTTTCTACACTTAAAGTAAGGGATTCATGAAAAGCTTCTTGTTACAAAGTAAACCTTTGGAGAAATTCATAATGATTTATTTTGATATTCCAATGAGGATCTGGTTTTCCACTCAAAGAAAATATTATAGAATGTATATAAGAAAGTGGGTGGACACCTCAAGAATATTATATTACTTTTGAATAAAAGATGTCATAAAATTAGATATGGTCATGCCAGTTTTCCATGGTATCCAGATTGGTACCAGGCATTGGGGAAAAAACCCCACTGGAATGGGAGTCAGTGATTATAGAACCTAAGTCCCTATTTCTCTCTGGTTTCTGGGCAAACTAGTTGTTTGACCTTAGGTAAATTCTTGATCATTTGGGTCCAGGATTTTCTCACCTCCAAAGTGAGGATGTTAGATTGGATGATCTTTAGCAGTCTTTTCCAGTCTATTAATAGGACCAATTGTGAGTGCCAGAAATACAGATAATGGATGAAGAAATAAAAATGGATGCCACCAAGTTGCCTTTTCAAGCATCCTTTCTCTTCCATAATAACATTGGTCCCATGCCAATATGTTGGAAGAGGGCATGTAGTCTTATAGTTATGGAAACTGAGACTCAGGGAAGTTAAGTGATTTGCCCAAGATCACACAGGTTGGAAGTATTTGAAGTTGATTCTGAAGCCAGGTCCTCTAACTCTTTCCCCTGTCTTTTAATATTATGATTATGCTGCCTTTGTTCCTGGGTCTTTCTAGGTTCTGTTCCTGGGTCTGAAGGCTCTCTGGTTTTCTTTTTTCCTGAAGGCATAGCCAACAGACAGTAGCAACCATAATGAAAAGGCAAGGAAGTCAAAGAGATGGTGGCTCATTGGGAAATTTGTAGGGAAAAGATGCAGTCCCCACAATCTTTTGCTCTAAACATCCAAATTAGCATCAAGGCAAATCCTTCTGTGTTGGTTCTTTCCATCAAATGACTTAGGGCATACTTGCAATTTTCAAATTGTAAGAAGTGCTAAATCAAGGCATTTCTTTTTCTTAGATAAACCCCGTCTAAAGATCCTCTAATCAACAAACATCTGTGAAGTGCTTACTGGGTGCCAAGCACTGTGTTAAGTCATGGAAATCTGGAGAAAAAAGTTAAATAGACCCTGCCCTCAAGGAGCTTACATTCTAATGGGCATATCAGGAAAGTTCCTGGTTTTTGTCTTATATGGATACCCAAGTTTGTGTGATTGGGCAACTTTCCCCAGAGTGTGGAGAAAGTTATTTATTTCTATTTGTACCAATGGATTTTTCTATATGAAAATACAACTTTTTAATCAGAATATGGGTTTGTGAAAAGTTCTTACAACCATTGTCAGCTTTCTTTGTTGTCAAACTCCTTCAGCAGTAATTCTTAAAAAATAAAAAAATAAAAAACTTAAGCAGAATGTGGCATTTGAATTATGCTTGGGAAAAGTGGCAAGTATTGTAATGACTGATTCAAATTTTTTTTTAATTTTAGAAGCTGGGTCCAGAGAAGTTTGTACCCGCTCTGCTCAGGACTTCAGTACCAATGTCTCTTATCATCACCTCTACCCATTGGTAGGTTTTATTATTTTTTTAAATGATTCTGTTGGAAAGTATCCAAATTTTTCTGATTATTTTCCTCCAAGTTATCTCTCTTTGAAAAAAAATACAACACAAAACTCTTACCTTCTGTTTTAGAATTAGTACTTTGTATAACCAATAAGGTTATAGTGGTAAGGGCTATGCAGTGGAAGTTAAGTGACTTGCCCAGTGTCACATAGCTAATAAGTGCCTGAGACCAGATTTGACTTCAGTACGACAAGAGTTCCTGACTCTATGCCTGGCACTTTATTCATGCTGCCATCTTGCTGCCCAGCTTTAAATGTTAACTATTATTATGATTATTATGATTATTATTATGATTGTTGTGATGATAAAATGTGTTGACATATGTAAGACACTTTGCAGGCCTCAAAGCACCATATAAATGCTAGCTACTCTTTCTCCTACATTGTGTTTCCTCATTTTCTCTTTTCTCCAACCCACTATGGCTGTTATTACAAAGGAAGAGATTTTCTCTTGAAAGATTAATTAAACCACATTTCACAATTACCTTCCCCTTTATTTGAGATTAGGTAAGTTCACAATTAACAAATGCTCCTCCCCCCAGAGAGCTGCTTAATTGTTCTTCCCAGCAGAGGCTCATTCCTGTTTCTATGACAATTTACGGAGGTAAAAAACTCCTCTAATCATGATGTGCTCTGAGGCCAGAATTAGAACGTGTAAAGGAATTTATAGCTATTTGATGAATTGTAGTCCTCTTCTGAGAACTTTACACTTTTAATTTAGGGGAAGGTGTTTGGGAATTGGGAGGGAGATGGCAATATCTTTCTCACCTGCCAGACTTTCTCCAGTTAGCCACTAATAGTAAAAAAGTTTGATCCTTTGACCATAACATCTGTCTTATTTATGCTTTTCCTGCCTGAGGTCATGGCTACCTATCAGCTAGGGAAGTCTATTCCTAGAATGCCTATACTGTGGTCCTCTCAGGGTCATCCATAAATGCCTTTATTCTTCTCTTGGGTCTTGGTATTCCCTACCCCAAATCCCCTCTGTTCCATAATCCTCCGAATGTTTTCCTCCTTGGAGTTTGATTAGTCTATTACTTGATGACCTAGACTCCAAGTTATTTTCCCAGGCTTCAGTCCAGTGTTCCAGGGCACACCTGTACTTATTATGGGAGGAGATTTGGCCCCTGGGAACTGGGGTGGGCTCAGAATAGTATTGTTTTCAGCAGATCTGGACTTGAGGTCAAACTGTGAAGTAGGTGAAGTGGATCTGGGGGCCTTTCAGACCATTTCTGCTCAATTACTCCCATCTAATTCAATCCAACAAGCATTTATTCATCTCCTCTTGGGTTACAGGTCCAGTGGTAGTCACTGAGGATAGACAAAAATTAAATAGTTCCTCTTCTCAAGAGGTTTACGATTTACTTGGGGCAAGGTAGAGGGAGACAAGTATGTAAACAGAATGCACATGGCACGGGAATTATCTTACTGTAGGGTCAGTGGACTTGTGGTCTCACAGATAGATGTAGCTTGTTCTTCCAAAGATGAAGATTGCTGTCATCCAGTGGGAATATCTTCTGTGGCTTCTTATAATTTAATAAATATGTATATCATTAAATATATAGCAGCTTAAGTTGGTTAGTTTTATTTAATTTCAACTTGAAACTATACTTGTATACTTGGTCTCAATTTTTTGCTTTGGCTATCTACTTACTATTGAAAAAAAGTAGAGGGAACATTTATTTAGGTGTGATTTAGAGTAGTGTAACTTAAAATATTTTATAAAGGGGTTGTTGTTCAGTCATGTCTACCTTTATGTGACCCTACAGACTTTGTCCATCGGTTTTCTTGGCAAAGATATTGGAGTTGTTTGTCACTTCCTTTTTCAGTGTTTCCTCATTTTACAAATGAGAAACTGAGGTAGATAGGGATTAAGTGACTTGCCCAGGGTCACATAGCTAGTCTTTTAGGTTGGATTTGAACTCAGATCTTCTTGATTCCAGGTCCTGTGTTCTGTCCACTGTACCACCTAGCTTTCCAGAGATACTCTATGTCAAACAGTTGCTAAAGAATATTCCTGGGCTATTTAAGGATTCAATCTGCTATAATCTTCTCTCAACCTCCATGAAAACAATAACAACAACAAAATCCTAAACTTTGTATCTCCTGAGCCCTTCGTAGGTGTTTTGTACATGTGTGGTCACATAAATAAATGTTTGTTGAGTCTTTATCTTAGGATTTAGAATCTTAGAGTTGGAAGAAGTAACTTCAAGAACAAATGGATACTCTTTCTTTAATCAGCCTTTTGACTAAAGGTTATCAAATCACTGATCCATTGGGAGTTACCTCACTCTAGTTCTACTAGTTTTGTGACTTTGAGCAGGTCACCAAGGTTCTCTCAGTTTTTTCATCAATAAAATGATAGCATTAGACTCTATAATGGCAGTGGAGTCAATTAGTTTTAATATTCCCTAATTTCATGTCTCTGCTTTTATCCACAAAGTCACAAAAATGCAACATTCAAATCTATTTTGGCTAACTTTATTACTTAGCTATTTGAAGTCCTTCTGTGGTGAAAAGTTCAATAGGCAATTCAATTTCCTCTGATAAGTCATGAGATTTTGGGGACCATAAGTTAAGAAAGTCTCAAATTATAGATATTTAGAGACTAGATATTGGATCTGGCTTAATTATGCAAATTGCTAATGTAGTCATTGGCTATTTAGGGCCCCTGATTATTGGAAAAGACTGATTTTTGAAAGCTGGGTAAGATTATTTGCTTAGACTAGGGTTTTGATTAGCCAAGGGCTTATAATGAGAAAAGACAGGAAGAAAAGCAGTAAATAAATGGAGTCTTGTTCAGTAGCCCCTAGTGAGGTGAATACATATGATAGGTATTTTGCCATGAGAGCTACTAGTGAGAATGACAGAGGACTGAGGATCTCTCTTCTAGCAAGTATGGAGGTTGAGCAGGATTTTGTAGGAATTTATGGAAGGTGCATTGTTTCTGTCAATCACAAGTCGGTGTGATGTATACACAAAGTACAAATTGATCTCTTCATGAAAGGAGAAGGTGAAAAGCCTAGAGGAGCATTCTTTTGTTTTCCAGAATATTAATGAGGAGAATGAAGTGTCCTAATAAAAAAATGAAAGTAGTTCTACAAAGGATTATGAACTGAAATGACAGAAAGAGATTCTGACCTTTTTTAGGAATTTTCAGGGGAGAAGAATGTGACACAGAGAAGGAAAAAAAAAAGGACCAATGGACAGTTAAGAGTTACACAATAAATTTGAAACTTCCCATAGATGGTTATAGGTACTTTCACAGAAGATGAAACAACTTCTTATCCACAAAATGATAATGCAGAACCACAGAGACCAACAAAAGATAGAACATCCTGTATTGGAAAACAGAAAAACATAACAATTGGTAATCCTATGCTAAGGAGGTTCATTGATTGAAAGGGGAGGGCTTTGAAAAAGAGAAGCACTCTGGGGAAGTCAACAGGTGGTTGAGAAGATGGTATCTAAGAGTGAGATTTGTATTTCTGGACTGCTTAAGATATAGGAATAATGAGTTCTTGGTTAGGGATGAAGCACATCAAACTCCAGATAAAAACAATTTGTTTAGAGACCTGTGAATCTGATCAAGAAGGTTTTTGATTATAAATGGAAAGGGAGGGAATAATTGTTCATACATATCTGTCAAGTCAGATACCACTGAAAAGAATACAGTAGAGAAGAACACTAATTTATTGGAGATAATATCTCTATGCTTTCAAATCTATATGCAAAAACAAAAAAGTGTGTATTATAAACAAAGCGAACTGGAGATCTTAATGCAAAGAGGAAAATTTAATTATTGATATTGGCCAAGATGAAACCTTTAACTTGAAAATGCCTCCGTAAGAGAATCTTTCATTTAGAAGGAACAGAATAAATATAAGGAGTAGTTGGATAATATTAAAATGGAAGAAAATATATTCATGTGAGGAAATCCACAAACAGAAAAGGGTATGGATAGATGAATGAAAAAGGCACTTAAGTTCTTACTATGTGTCAAGCTTTGTTTTTTTGTTCTGGGTTTATAGATATAAAAGTGAGTGAGTTAGGCCCTGCCCTCAAGGAACTTGCTATATATATATAGGGAAATGCTGACTGGAGAGGAATATTTTGGTTGAGAAAGTCCCTAGCAGTGGTTATAAGGAACTTTGAGGATGAACACTGATACACCTTTTCCATTAACAATGGAACTATTGATTTGATTATATTTCCAGAGCTGGAAGAAGAGAGGAGGACTAAAAGGTTTTAATTGAGGTGGTAGGTGGATGGCTGCACAGTGGTGGAGATGTAAAGTGAAGCATGATTAAGCTAGATAAGGCCACATGAGTCACTCATCAATCAGGACAACATGAAACCCAGAATGGAGTTTCAAAGCTAAAAGGGCTAAGTTCCCCAGGGAGACCATGATCTCTGGTCTGAGGGTAAAACAGCAGGGAAGCTGGTCAGAATATGGTGGGAATGAGGAGATGTCACAGAGCTTTTGGATGAGGTTCTAGAGGGAGAAACAGAAGCAACATATTCATGACAGTACATCCAGCTAGAAGGAGAAAATAGATGAGCTTTTCAGAAAACAGATCACGAACCTGACACAGAGGTATGTAGCAGTGATGCGACATTGTGGATAAATTCTTGTAATGATGATTTCATTTTCTAAAATGTAGAGGATTTGATGAAGATAACAACTATTCTGGATCTTATTTTCATCAACAAAGGAAAAGAATTGGTTGCTGTAAGTTAAGAGTGTTGTGCAAACTAGAGTCTGGTGATTTGTCATCAATTCCCGGAAACATTCTAGAACAGACTTTTAAAGGGATCACTCACAAACATTTATTTAGAAAGGGAAAAAGGGATTATAAAAGCAAGCATGACTCTATCAAGAATAGGTCACATTCATTTATGGACAGATTTATTAGACTAGCAATGTGGACTGACGGATAAGCTGTTGACCCATGAGTCAGAAAGACCTGAGTTTGGGTTTCGTTTCTGACCCTTGTGTTAGCTGTGTGACGTGAGCAGATCACTTCACCTCTCTGAAGCTCAAGCTACTCTTTAAGACACTAAGTTATAGATGTGTTGCAATCAGTGGTGGGGGAGGGAATTTCTCCTCTCTTGGGATCATAGATCCTTGACATACTAATGAATTGACTAGGCTGGTCTTCAGGGAATGCTGTGGAGATAGGACAAGTGGATTTAAATAAGGTATTTTTAAGTAAGAATTTTTATGTTGTCCTTATAATTAGGGTAGAGAAATAATGGAAGATTGATAGTATGGTTACATGGATTTAGAGTTACTTGAATGCCAAGATGCAAAAAGAGATCTTCAAGCAAGTGCTAAATATATATTAATTATATAGGTAGTGCAATAGCTAAAGCACCAGGCTTGGAATCAGAAAGATTCATCTCTTTGAGTTCAAATCTGGCCTCAGACACTTGCTAGCTGTGTGATGCTGGACAAATCACTTAACTCTTTTGCCTCAGTTTCCTCATTTGTAAAATGAGCTAGAGAAGAATAGGAGAAACCACTCCAATAATCTTTGCCAAGAAAATCCCAAAAGGCATCATGAAGAGTTGGACGCAGTTGAAAAGCAGTTGAATGTGTTGTATGAGGGATCGTTGAGGTACAAATTGGACTAGATGGCCTCAAGTTCCTTCTAACTCTCAGGTTCTAGGATTGGAATCCTGTTCATTGTCCATTGCTTTGCCTGCCACTATGGAAAATTTCAAGCTCTTTTTTCTACAGCTGCATCATGCCCCAGCCTCTTAATAAACTGTAAGAGAACCTTTAGAGTCAATGGCTTGAATGTTGGAATGGGAGTAAGATTGATTATTGATGGCTTTCAAAACTAAATGCTATAGTTTTGTAGAGCTTTTTGGATGCCACAGGAGTGATGAACTCATTGAGCCCTTTGGAATGGATTCTACCAGGATGCAGTTTCAGTAAGTGGCAACTCTGTAGTTTCTCTTATGACAAGTCTTATGAAGCTGTTGCATTGATGAGTGTAAATAGAGGTTTCCTTTCCCCAGGCACTGTTAGAGGCCAAGGGGAAATGCTCTCCTGCCAAAGCAACTGAATCATATGGCAAATCAAAATCATTCAATATATTCAATGACCTCTCATAGGTCTTGGCATTTCTCCAAGACTTTTTTGAACAAGCAGGCTGTTGTATCACAGCCACTGATTGCATATAAAAATAAGATATTTTATTCCTTTTTTGTGGCTATAATTTAGGGAGGGAAAAGTACATTTTTTCCTTCCCTCCACCCATCCTAATTTCCTGGCTCCGCCATAGGCTGTTTCCAAAATAAGGGGATATCACGACATCTTCTCTAGCAATTACAGCACATTCATCGGAAGAAGACATCTCGATAAGTCCTATTTGATGAGTTTGGCATCTGCATCATTAGATGCCTGCTTTACAGCCATGCCCTCATCATGAAATCCCTTCATCAGCAGAGAGATGAGTCATTCTTTGTTTATCTTATTCCACAAGAATTTCTCTTGTCTAAAGAGTGTAGTCACGCTTTCATCAAAGATTGATTCTGCCGAGGTAGGCTCAAAGAAATGCTCATTTCATTCTGCTCTTTCATAATGGCCACCAAAGTTCATTATCCAAATAAAGCCATTGTACCTCCTAATTTCTCGGGGAAGGATTCATTCATCATGCCATCATGCCTCAGACAACATGATGGGGCTGCTGTCCTTGCCTGACAACCCTTTGTAGTAAATATTCATGTTGCTAGCATGAACAGAAACTAGATGATTTTTTCCCCTGTATCTTCTGTAGCCAGAAAAAAAATCAGGTAGTGGAGTTTTAATATATATATATATATATATATATATATATATATATATATTTGACTGAATATGATGACTTGTGAATTATGCCTAAGAAGGACTGAGAATCCTAAGTACCAACTAGTAAGCTGCCTGCCTCAGTTTCCTCAATTGGAAAGTGGGGACAATAATACCTACCTCCTAGGTCTGTTGTGAGAATCAAAAGAGATAGTATTTGTAAAGTGATTAACACAGTGTCCAACCACACAGTAGATCCTTAACACATTCTTATTGCTTTCCCTTCCTTCCCTAAGGTCATAAAGGCAATGATTATCAGAAGTGTGATTTGAACCCAGATTTTCCAACTCCTAAGACGGTACTCAATGCATTGTACCATGATGCTAGTTTTAGATGGTTTCCCAGAAAAGGAAATCTCTGTTAACATAAGCCAATATAGTTACTTTACAAAGATCACCACAAGAAGAAGGCAACAAATATGGAGAAAATTTGACATGAGCTATAGACAAATAACAACTGGAACTGTTATTGGGTAATGTTTCTCTCATTGGGCCATTGCAAGGTTCAGATGAGGTAATGTATGTAAAATTCTTTGCAAAACTTAAGAAATTATGTCAGTCATTATTATGGTTCAGATGATCAAACCATCTGGAGTTCAGGCAATGGCCAGGGAAGAAAAGTAATTTAGTTTATAAATAAATTATATATAACACCTTTCATATAATGAAGAGATAGATACATTAAATCTGCAAAAGATATTTTAAGGGTATCATATAAATTTCCTTGAGAATTTTAGAATTTTCTCTTTTAGAATTTCTGAAATTAAAACATTTTTACCTTTTAGACTCCAAGTCTTAAGAACTTATATGACCACTCATTTCTTTTGTGATTCCCCCCCACTATTTTATAATACAAATGGAACTAAACTCTGACTGCCCTTTTCTATCCTATTTTTATTTCATAATACTGTGATTCTTTATCTTTCATAAATTTCTTCTCCATTTTATTAGCATTGATGATCTTCAAAATCTAAACAGTAACATAGGAAGTCAGTGAATTTTTAAAAATCAGATTGTGTTCAAATAAATGTTTTTAATACCCATAAACACTTAATTTAAGATATATTAAGGATCAGTGATACAATGGAATTGGAATACTAACTTCCAATTTAGAGTGTTTGTGATAATATTCTCGGTTCTTTTAGGAAAGTATTTTTTTTCTCTCGATGTTACATCTGGTCATATGAGGGGACTAGTCTTTTGGGTTCCCAGAAATTTCTCTGTAGTTTCATTTAGAAACATTAAAAATAACTTAAATAATTAAGAAAACAATATTTACAACAACTATAACTATGTAATGTAAACACCACTGAAAAAAACAGAGGAACTCATGTTAATTGCAATCACTAATCATAGTTGAAAGATGAAAAGTATTTCCCAGTTCTTGGCAAAGAGAGGGGAATATGGGAGCAAGTTGTTATCTTGCTTTGTCAGACATGGTCTTTTGGTCAGTTGTTGTTCAGTTTCTTCAGCCATGTCTAACTCTTTTGGACCCCATTTGGGGTTTTCTTGGTGAAGATCCTAGAGTGGTTGGCCATTTTCTTCTCAGTTCATTTTACAGATAAGAAAATGGAGGCAAACGAAATTAAGTGACTTGCCCAGGGTCACACAGCTGGTAAGCCACTGTGGCACCTAGTTGTCATTTGGCTGCTTAGTTTACTTGTTTTCTTTCTTACAATGGATGGTTTAATGGAGCAGGTGAGGTATGATTTATTGGGAAATATTGCTCAGCCCTAGGCTGGGCTTCCCTCTCTGATGGACAGGGGACAGACTGATTCTTCAGAACAAGAGAGTGGGGGATAGCTATGTTTCTCCTGTTATTCCTTCCACAAAAAAAAAATTACTACCTTCTTCCTTTTGTCTGACCTAAATCACAAATGCCTGTGACAATAATTACTCATTTCTACAGCCTTCTAAGGTTTGTAGAGTGTTTTCCTCACAGGAATACTCTGAAGTAGGTAGGCTGTGTAAGATTATATTTTTGTAAAAGACCAAAAGGCAACAGTAACATTTTAAATAAAGATAACTTGAACCCATGGTGGTAGGGTGGTGGGGTCAGTGGGAATTTACTCTAAAAGATACCACTTAAACATTAAAGAGATGCTTAATTTAAAGTCTCTGGTAATAGATTTGCATTCCTAGAGATAACACTCTTCTTCTAATCTGACTTCTGACCTCCTCATTCCACTGAAACTCCTTTTTCCAAAGTTACTAATGATCTGCTAATTGCCAAACCTAATAGCCTTTTCTTAATCCTCTGTCTTCTTGACATTTTCACAGATTTCGACAGTCACCCAATCATGTTCTTCTCCTCGATATTCTCTTTTCTCTAGGTTTTTGTGACATTGCTTTCTTGAAGTTCTCTCCTTATTTCTTTGACCTCTTCTCTGTCTCCTTTGTTAGATCTTTTATCCAGGTCATGCCTAAGGCTTGGTTCGGAGTCCTCTTCACTTCTCCCTCTACTATTTCACTTAGTGATCAGATCAGCTTCTATAGTTTCAATTATACCTTTATGCTGATGATTCTCAAGATCTACTTGCAAATCTTAACTTATATGCTGATCTGCTGACTTCAAGTTTTGTCTCTCCAGTTACCATTTGGATGTCTTAAACTGGATGTTTGATAAACATTGTTAAACATTTTTTTTACCCTTTGTCTTAGCATCAATTCTTAGACAGAAGTGTGGCAAGGACTAGGAAATGGGGGTTAAGTGACTTTCCCAGGGTCACACATCTATTTTTTAAACCCTTAACTTCTGTGTATTGGGTCCAAGGTGGAAGGGTGGGCAATGGGGGTCAAGTGACTTGCCCTGGGTCACACAGCTGGGAAGTATCTGAGGCCGGATTTGAACCCAGGTCCTCCTGATTCCACATTGGATGCTCTATCTACTGTGCTCTCTAGCTGCCTCTGGATATTTTGTAGACATCTCAAACCCAACATATTCCAAACCAAATTATTTATCTTTCCCCTAAAACTTTCTCCCCCTTTTAATTTTCCTTTTACTGGAAAGGTCCTCTCAGATCCCCAGACTACCCTCCTTGATTGCTTGTTCTCTCCTAGATTCAAATCTAATCAATGGTTGACTCCTGTTGTCTTTTCCTTTGTAACATCCCTCCCATATGCCCCTACTGTTTTCTGACACTATAGCTATTCTGATGTTGGTAGGATCAACTTACCACAGTCTTGGTGAATCTCTTCCCCCCTCCAATCCAGCCTCCATTTAGCTGTCCAGTTGCAGAGTCTGACCATATTAGATGCAAGTCTGATCATATCACACATACCTTCCATTCTCCTTTCAATAAACTCTACCAGCTTCCTGTTGCTTTTATGATCAAATGCGAAATCCTCTTTTTGACTTTTAAAGCCCTTTATAAAACCTGGCTATTTGCTGCCTTTCTAGTCTTTTTCCACCTTACTCCTCCCCACTGGGATGCAGTACTCAGATCCATTAACACTGACCTCCTTGCCCTTAGTCACAAAAGATACTCTATCTCCCACCCCATTTCCCATTCCTGAAACATTCTTCCTCCTCATCTCTCCCTCTGAACTTTCGTGGCTTTCTTCAAGCCCCAGGTAATGCCCCACTTTCAGCAAGAAGCCTTTCCCAGACTTCCTTGCTCTCAGGGTCTCCCCTTTGAGACTTCTCCCAATTTATCCTGTATATAACTCCTCTACATACAGCTGTTTGCAAATTGACTCCCTCCTTAGATTGTGGGGTCTTTGAGAGTAGGGTCTGGGGCTTTCTTTGTATTCCCAGCATTTGCCACAGTATTTAGGTCATGGTGGGACAGCCAGGTGGTGTAGTGGTTAAGAGTGCTGAGTCTGGAATCAGGAAGACTCATCTTCCTGAGTTCAAATCTTGCCTAAAATACTTACCAACTATGTGACTTGGGGAAGCCACTTCACCCTATTGGCCTCAGTTTCCTTATCTGTTAAATGAGTTGGAGAAGGAAATGGGCAACCACTTCAGTGTCTTTGCCAAGAAAACCCCAAATGGGGTCACAAATAGTCAAGACATGACTGAAAATGACTTGAACAACAACTGGGACATAGTAGGTGCATAACAAATGATAACTAACTGACATCAGTGATGGAAATAAGAAACTGGACTTTTATTAACCTTACAGAGTATTTCTTTGAATTAATACCTATGGAGTCAAGTCCTTGCCTCTTTCTGACTGTGTAAATTAATGCCCATTTTGTACAGCATTTCCTCTGGTCTTGTGGACTCAGTTAACTCTAGATCATTTTGGGCTTGTGAAGAATACATTACTTTCCTTTTAGGTCATTTCCCTGTGTGTGCGATATTGGATTTTGAATTGTCCAATGGGATAGGCACTGTATATTCTATTGTTCTTGTATCCTGTCACACTGTTTAATAAACATTTTGGCTGAGGCAATGAATGATTAATTTAATTTCCCCTCTTTATGAAGAGGGAATAAGGATTTAAAGATAGATGTGCCTCTATGCACACCCCATTTACAGCATAAAATGGAAGATCTGCTATGAGAGTGTTAATAATCGATTGACTATTAATGGTGAATATGGGTAGAAAGAGGAGATGGGGTCTATTAGGTCTCTTCTTGGCAACTGATTATAGCTTAAAGTTTTGTTGATATGTTATCTCATTCCTCTCTTAGGAGGAAAAATGTATCCTGGCCAACTAAGCATCTTTCCTTTGCTTTGTGCCAAGTATATAACTACCCTTACCTCACTGTTTCCCTTTCCTTTTCCTGGATTATCTCAGTTTATCTTTGGTGGGATGAGTATCATTAACCGTTACTAAGTAAATATGGAAAGGTCTCTGGATTAGCTAATCCAAGATTAGAAATTTGGAGTAGCTCAAGGTCTCCTCATACTTCAGTCCTGTCTCCTCTTCCTGATGCTATCTAAAGACTTCCCAGCCCCTCCTAATTAGGACACCCTAATTGCTAAAAGGAGGATTGCAGGTATTAAATAAAAGCATTAAAGACAACAGAGTTATCTTCTTGAGCCTGGTATCTGATCAGAAAAATTTAAAGAACACCCCAAAAGGGAGAATTTGGCCCAGTGAGCAAGTCTTGAGAGCATTTTCTATCAAAGGGCAGAAACCTGTTGAAATCAGTTCCTCTACAATTAATTATCTAGTCTTGAGAAGGATCATGGAATCATACATAGATCTGGGAAGGGACCTTAGAAGTCCTTAAGTCTACTTCCCTCATTTTATAGATAAAGAAACTGAGGTTCAGAGAGATTATGACTTGCCCAGGGTCATATAATCAGTAAGTTTCAGAGACAGAATTTGAGCCCAAGTCCAACTCTATTCTCTAGGAAGTTGTTTTTAATACTTTAGAAAAAAAAGAGAAAGAAAACCCTTCCAAACTTCATTCTCAGCTCCAGGTTTTGAGTCACACTATTTTCTAGAATTATAACTTATAGTCAGATGAGAGGCAGCTTGGTGTAACAGGATGACCAGGGAAACTTGGAGTTAGAGGACCTGGGCTTGAAGCCAGATTCTGATACTGATTCATATTGTGACTCATCTTCTTTATCCCTCAGTTTCCTTCACTGTTAAAATGAAAATGACAATGATAATAGCTAACCTCTCTATTTCTTTAGCCCCATTTCATCTTAAGTTATGTGAGGCAGGTTTTATAGAAGTCTAATCACCACTTTTTCAAACCCCTACCTTCTTGTCCTAGTATCAATTCTGTTGTTGTTTTTTAAACCATGACCTTCCATTTTAGAATCAATTAATTGGTTCCAAGACCGAAGAGTGGTTCAGGCTAGACAATGGAGGTTAAGTGACTTGTCTGCAGTCACATAGTTAGTAAATGTCTGAGACCAGATTTGAACCTACAACCTCCTGTCTCTAGGTCTGACTTTTAATTCATTGAATCACCTAACTGCCCCTTCTGCTATCAGTACTAAGGCAGAAGAGCAGCAAAGGCTAGGCAATCAAGGTTAAGTCACATAGGTGGGAAGTGTCTGAGGTCACATTTGAACTCAGGTTCTCTTGACTGTGGGCCTGGTGCTCTATTCACCATGCTACCTTGATGTCCTCATCACATTTTTTTTGATGAGGAACCTGAGCCCCAGAGAAGTGAAATGATTTGTACATGGTTGCATACCAATTCCATGTCAGAATCAGGATTTAAGCCCAGAGCTCTCCTGAGTCCAAGCCAAAGCTCTGTCCACCCCACCATGCTGGGCTAATAACACTTGCTTGACCTAACTCCCAGGTTGTTGTGTGGAAAGAATTTTTGTAAACCTGAGAGTTATAGATGTGTTATTGGACATTTTTTTTTCAAGGGAGGGGAGAAGATCCCTAAAGCAAGTTAAAATCATCGTCTGTTGGAAGGAACCTGAGAGATCTCTACTTTAACTCACTCATTTTTTCACATGAGAGGCACACAAATGCATGGAAATAGGAGAAGACAGGTTGAAAATGGAGAACAGCCTGTAGCCCAGTGAGCCTGGGGTGCCTGCAGGAGGTACTGTAAAATAAGGCTGGAAAAGTAAATTGGAGACAGACTGTGGAGCGCCATGAACGCCAGAGAGGATAAGGTATCTCTAGTTTATCTAGTAGACACAGAGTAGACACTACCAGCATTTGAGAAGGGTAGAGATGTGATCAGACTTGATTTGTAGCAGCAGCCTTTAACAGTTTCAGCATGAGATTCCATAGTGTGGCCTCTGGTGTCCCTTACAGCATGTCACCCCCATAAGTAGTCACTCATCACTACGAGAGCTATGGTCACTGCTTTGAGGGTAGGATGCTGAAGCAGTAGAAAGAAACATAGAGTGAATATAAATTTCCTGGCCTGAGATGCTGACATTGGATTGTGGGTGGCCATTCGGTTGGGATAGGTTCCCATTTGCTGCTAAGTGTTCTGATTTGGCTGCTCAACTCTGCTTAGGTAAGGCAGGTTGCTGAGTGAAACAACATTGAGTTCTAGAACTGAATGTCTCATTGACATCTTGAATATGTTTTTTCCTCTCACCCCAAATCTCCCCCCTTTTTAAAATCTATTATGGTAGAGAGGAACCTTCATTCTTCTAGTCATCTAGTCTTGCAACTTCAATTCCTCACTATCACTCACATATTTATAACTAATCACTTGCCAAGTCTTGTCAATTATACCTTTGTAATCTATCTTATGCATGCCTTCTTCTCTCTGATATTGCTACCACTCTGGTGGAGGCTCTCATAATGTTGTCCTTGAATTATTGCAATAGCCTACTTTTGGTCTTCCTAGCCTAGAGACAGCAAGGTGATATAGTTGATAGAGCTCAGAGCTTGGAGTCAAGAAGTTCTGAGTTCACTGAGGTACCACATTATACCCAGCAGATTGGCCAATATGACAGTAAAGGAAAACAATAAATGTTGAAGGGGATGTGGCAAAATTGGGACACTAATGCATTGCTGGTGGAGTTGTGAATTGATCCAACCATTTTAGAAGGCAATTTGGAATTATGCCCAAAGGACTTTAAAAGAATGTATGCTCTTTGATCTGGCAATGCCACTACTAGGCTTGTATCCCAAAGAAATAAAAAAAAATGGGGATGGACCTGTTTGTACAAAAATATTTATAGCTGTGCTTTTTGTGGTGGAAAAAAATTAGAAAATGAAGAGTTGTCCCATGATTGGGGAATGGCTGAACAAATTGTGGTATACAATGGTGATAGAATACTATTGTGTTATAAGGAATGATGAACTGCTTGATTTTTATAAGAACTGGAAAGACCTAGGTGAATTGACATGGAGTGAAATAAGCAGAACCAGGAGAACATTATACACAGTAACTGAAACACTGTGAGACAATCAAATGTAATTGACTTTGCTACTAATAGCAATGCATTGATCCAGGATAATTCTGAGAGTATCGAGAAAGAATGCTATCCACAGGTAGAGAAAGAACTGTGGGAGTCGAAATCCAGGAAAATATATATGTAATTTGACACTTGTTTATATGGATATAAGATTTGGGGTTTTGGTTTTAAAAGATTATACATATATAGAAATGAATAATATGGAAATAAGTTTTGAGTGATAATAAATGTATAACCCAGTGGAATTGCTTGTCAGCTCTGGGAGAGAAGAGGGAAGAGGGGAGGGAGACAACATGAATCATGTAACCATGGGAAAAAAATAAAAAGAAGTAATAAAACAAAAAGATCCAAGTTTAAATGTGACTTTAGATACTTAATGTGTGATTCTGGGTGACTTTAACCTCTGTCTGCTTAAATTTCCTTGACTATAAAATGGGGCTAATAACAGCACTTATTTTGTAGGGTTGTTTTGAGGATTCATTGAGATAATTTCTGTGAAGTACTTAGCACAATCCCTGGCACATGGTCATTGCTATATAAATATTTATTCTCTTTCCTTTCTCCCTGCCTCAAGTCTGTCTCCTCTTAAGTTCATCCTCCACTCAGCCATTACAGTGGGCTTCCTAAAGTACAGTTCTGACTATTAAATCATCTCCAGTGCCTTCCATATTGCCTCCATGATTAAATATAAAATCCTGTGGTTTTTTAATGTCTTTATAATCTAGCCCCTTCCTTCCTTTTTCCATTCTTTGCTTTTGTTTTGTATCCTCAGTACCTAGCACAGTACTTTGCCCTTAGTATATACTTAGTAAGTATTGAATTGAATCCCCGAGTTGGGGATCTATTTGTCTATGGCTTCTCTTTACTTTTCAATAATAGAAAAAACATGATCTGAGTCAGCTGGATTATATGAGTATCTGCTATGATGACACCTGGACTCATACTAGGCTAAGATTTTTTTACTATAACCCAACCCTACCATTTTATGGGGTAGTGAACTTCAAGAAAGCTCTCTCCATCCATGTAGATCAGGCACTCACCTGTAACTTACAGTCTTAGGGAATTGTTTGGGGCCACTGAATAGTTAAATGGTGTGTTAGTAGCATACCTGGAAAAGTTCCATGTAGAGTTGGAGGACCTGGTAGATATAGCTTACCTAAATGTTTTTGGTAAAGTATTTTGTTCTGTTCTTGTGAGGGAGAGGAAGACAGAAAATGATGGATTAGGTGCTACTACAGTCATATAGGTTCACAGCTGGTTGGATGGTCAGACTCAAAGAGTGCTTGCTAATGGTTCAGTGTTGGCATTGCTAGGGGTTTTCATGGAGTGGGGCTCAGGGAATCTGTGCTTGAGCCTTTCACATTTCTGTCAATGCCTTGGATGAAGGCATAGTTGGTTTGTTCATCAGATGTGTAGGGGACTCAAAGCTGAGAAGGATAGGATGGCTAATAGAATAGATAACAGAATCCTAAAGGATTTTTGACAAGTCAGAGTATCTAATAAGATGAATTCAATGGGATAAATGTAAAGTCTTGTGCCCGAGTACAAGAAATCAAGTTCATAAGTAGAAGATGGAGGATGCTTGGTTAGACAGAAGTTCTGTAAAAAACCTTTAGGTTTGAATGGACTGTCACTTAACTTGAGCCAGCAATGTGATTTGGCAGCCAAAAATCTTGGCCTTCCTTAAGACAGGCAATGCTTCCAGCAACAGGGAAGTGATAATCCCACAGTATTCTGCCATTGTCCATCTTCAAATGGAGTATTGCGTTCAGTTCTAGGCATCCCAGTTTAAAGATATTGGTAAAGTGTAGAGCAGAGGAGTCAGACACAAGGCTACCTGTCTGCATCATTCCCATGTGCCTGCTGAAACCAGTTTAAACTGCAAATGGGAAATTTTTAACAAAGAAATAAAAATACATTAGAACACAGATATTGTTAATATGTGATCTTCCAAGTCAAAATATAGGCCTCAGGGATCTTTATGTAGGGTTTAATGGCCCCTGATTTCTATTTGAATTTGACACCACTAGTGGACAATATCCAAAGGAAGGCAACCAAGATGGTGAAGGGCCTTGAGCCCATGACATCTGAGGATCATTTGAAGAAACTGATCAGCTAGTGGATAGTTGATAGTTGCTTGCTATGTGCCAGGCATTGCGCTAAATGCTATGTTTACTAAGAGAGGCAAAAGATATTCCCTGCTCCCCAGGAGTTGTCATGTACTAAATCATTTAGCTTAGAGAGAAGGTCAGGGGAGGTTTGATAGTTGTCTTCAAGTATTTTCAGAGCTGTCAAGGGGAGGAGGGTTTTGATTTGTTCTTTCTGACTCCAAAGGGCAAACTAGGAACAATGGACAAAAAAGTCACAAAAAGCCTAACTTAGATTTGATCTTAGGAATAAACATCCTAACAATTTGATCTGCCTCCAGATGGTTTGGGCTGCCTTTGTTGGTGATGATATCTCATTGGAGGTCTTTAAACAGAGGCCAGACAAACAAACACTTTATTTGGAGTGTTCTAGTGAGGGTTCCTTTGTGGTGGGAATGGATTAGAGAGACCCTGAGATCCCTTCAGACTCTCAGATTCTTTGCCTGAATTCTGACTCCCACCTACTTACTCCCTACCACCTACCTATATGTGGCTTAGAGCCAGGGATTTGACTTCTCTTAGACTCAGTTCTCTCTTGTATAAAATGGGGGGTTGGACTAAATGACCTCTGAGGTCCTTTTCTTTCCTTCACTGAAATTCTGTGATTTGATGTTTCTGTGACATGCCCCATATTTGATTAGCACAGATCAGTATGAACTACTGGGCAAGGAAGTTTGGGAGCGGTGTGCTTTTTTCTTATTCTAGGGTTTTGAGGAAGCTATGTAATATGAGAATGTCTAATACATGGACTAGAATTGTATCAGAGAGCATAGAAGTAGTGGTCACTAGACGAATGCATTGTAGCAGGAAAACACCTACTTTAAGTGATTGGTAGTAAATAAGTTCACATAGAGCATCAGATGTTTCACTGATTTAAAATGCCTTTCTCTATAATCTCTATTGTTTTGCTTGAAAATCATTGGACACTGGGCATAGCGTCCCTGGTAGTTTTGAAAGTAATGCCAGGCTTAGTTTGGTCCCTATCACAGGTCCCGTAACACTCCCAGAATGTGGTTTTATGAATGAACTTCATTAAAGGGCAAAGACCGAGACTTTCCCAAGTTCTTGGGAAAAAGTCTTATCACCTAACGAATTCCATTCCATTGATAATAAGTAGGATAAAAGAATAAGGCAAATGTTGTTTAGGGAGGGAATAGAGGGGCTTGAAGAGCTGGGATCAGGAAATATTTGAAGGAAACTTCCTTAAGATTCTTTGGATGACTCCCAGATTTATAACCCGACACACGAGACTGGTGACTTTTCTATTTCTCTGTTTGGGGCTACCCCTGCTGTGTTGAGATGAAATTAAGTCGAGATCTGAATCAAATTTATGGGGTTTCTCTATAGAATAAACATCAAGCTACAGTAAAAACTAATTAACTCAGACTCCAGTTCATGAGTTAGACATTCACACATAGAAACATAGACCCTTGAGGTCATTTAGTTCAATACTCTCATTTATGGTTTGGGGAAACTGAGGCCACCAAGAAAGGTGGTGACTTGCTGCTAGATGGTAGACATGGGACTAGAAGCTGGTTTCTCCTGATTTCACTGGCTAGAATGTTTTCCATTCTAATGGGCAATTTCAGGTCTTCACCATTTTGGAAAGAAAGACTGACTCAGCAAATAAAGAATATAAATAAGATTGCTGGAGGGCTGTTTACTTCAAAAAAGCTGTCTTCAAGCACTTTCATAACCACTTCAGCACCAGTCATTTGCATACAAACAATGAATGTGCTAATTAAAAATTCTTCTGAAGTCTTCATTAATAGCAGATCTGGCATTTTACTGAGGCGCCTTTGAAAGCAGAGTGAGTTGCTGAATCTACTTAGGAAGGACTAAAATTGCATTTCTTTAAGACTAGCAACTCAGATGTTTCACTGATTCAGAATGTCTTTCCCTGTAATTATTCCCCGTTGTTTTACTAGAAAATCATTAGGAAATTTTCCCCCTCAGGGCTTCTTTATTCCAGGTTGCACAATCTGAGTTTCCCATAAGAGCTCCAGCCCAGCCCTTTAACAGCTTCTGTTGCTCTGATCATCAGCAGCTATTCTGGAGTACCTGCTGTGTGTTAGGGCTCTGAGCTTGGCACTCTGGGATCACGGGGTGGGCTGAGCTAGTGTGGAGAAGAGAAGACCTTCCTCCCGGGCTCACAGGTCAAACTGGGGTTTCAGTTTGCTGTAGAGCAAACTGGGAAGAAGACACAAGAATTCGTGCAGATTGGAGTAAGAGATAATTCCTTCCTTCCTTCCTTCTTCTTTCCTTCCTTCCTTCCTTCCTTCCTTCCTTCCTTCCTTCCTTCCTTCCTTCCTTCCTTCCTTCCTTCCTTCCTTCCTTCCTTCCTTCCTTCCTTCCTTCCTTCCTTCCATCACCATTGTATGCTATGACATGTGCTGAGTGTCAGGCACTCTTCGAGGTGATGGGGATGCAGAGACAGAAACAAAATAATCAAGGTTTTTGTATTCTACCACTGGGGTCTAACATCTGCACAAGGAAGTGAATCAAAGTTAGAGATGCATCAAAAAACATTTTTTTTAGTAAAGGTAGGTGGATAGAGTGGATAAAATATTGGACCGAGTTAGGAAAATCTAAGTCCAAATCCAGCCTCAGATGTTAACTGTGTGACCTTGGGCAAGCTATTTAACCTTAGTCAGCCTCAGTTTCCTCATCTGTAAAATGGGGATAATTGTACTTCCCAGGGTTGTTGTGAGGATCAAATGAGAGAGGTTTTAAAAAACACTTTGCAAACCTTAAAGCACAATATAAATTATTGTAATCTTCATCATTATGCTTATCATTATTAATAATTTCCAGGTAGCAGTGAGGTGGGGGAGGGGAAAGCACTAATAACTGTTTGAACACAGACAGGTAAGTGACTTTACCTAATTCCTTACAGTTTTATACCAATACACAATTTACAAAGTACTTTCACATTCACCACAAACTCCCTGTGATATTAGATAGAGTAGGTGGTAAAAGACGTACTTTATTAATGAAGAAAATCGAGGTTCATAGGAATGAAGTTATTTGCTCAGAGTCAGATGCTAAGAATTTGACTTTAACGAATTTGAACCCGAGATCCTGAGGCCTACTGCAGTCTTCTTCCTGATACTGGCTCTTAGCTTAGCTCTTAGCTTTTAACGCACTGTTAACATATAAATCGGGTTAGAGGAGTCTGAATGTATTTGTATTCCATTTTGGCTCCAATTGTCACCATCAGCGGAAGGGTATGATTTTGTCCTGGAATATGGTTCATAGCAATGTGGTAGGATGAACACTTGTGTAGGGAATTGGGAGATGGGAGGCCCAGGTCCAGTTCTATGGAATGCTTGCTGCAGGATTTTAGGCAGGTCACCTTGCCTCAGTAGAAGTCACTTTCCAATAGAGGATGGTCAGAGTATTGTAGATTTAAATCAGGAAGGGATTTTTGAAATCAGAGAGCCCAAAGCTCCCTTTATACATATGAGGAGAGGGAAAGTGATTGGCTCAAAATCATTATTTGGTGGACAGTGGGATTAGAATCTAGTCCTTTCACTCCAAATCCATCTCTTTATGGTCCTTTCCAGTTCTAACATTCTGTGGTTTTTAATTGCCATTCTCAAGGAAAGAAACAAGATAGTGGAGGTTACAACGTTTGTACCAAGCAGCACTGGGGAATTCCAGACTAATGTCCATTTAAGAAAATTCCAATATGTTCTTGGTGATGCCATATCAAGGAATACCATCATTTCTAGAGACTCAAAATTGTTAGCGATTCAAAGACCAACTTACTGCATGAAAGCTGAAGAATGTTACAGAATATTACAAAGATATTGCCTATGCAAGATGTGCCATAAAAGATTTTTTCCAGGGAAAGTTTGCTATGACTGAGAAGGAAGTGGACCGGTCAATTAGATAATGAAAAGAATGGACAACAAGTGGACAGCTGAAATGCCAAAGTGATTATTGAAACATCCAGAAGTCCTCCACTGTGTTAGGTAGTTTATGAAGGATTTATGAGAAGATGATGGATTGGAATCAGAGAGGAGAAGAGGACATGGAAGGGTGGCTGCTGATACCAGGGGGAGAAGGTGTACGCACCGGTGTGCTCGCAGGTCCACTGAAATACTGAAGCTTTCATTCCCACTTGGGTAATTTCATTTCTGCAGTAGCACTGAAGGGAATGTAATGATATCTTGATAACACTTGCATATGCCAATCAAGGACTGCTTATTAATGTGTTTCTAGATAAAATGTCTTTACTCTCGGCCATTTTTAAAGGTGGTGAAGATGTAAGGGGTTAAATATAAATATTGTCACATGAACCTCAAAAGGTGTGTTGGTATTTAGCCCCATTTGCTCTTTGGAATTCAATTCCTTCCTGTTGCCAAAAGAAAGTAGGGCTGATCTATTAGATCAGACTATATTCCTGTCTTCAAATCCTGGCAACAGGACGTTCTGTCCTCCAGATTTCATAGTTTGAGTTGGGTGTTGCAGGAAACTTGGCACCGGGGCTTTCTTTTCAAAATAATAAACAGAGATGTCGCCTTGGGTTTCATCCTGATGAGGCTTAGATGCTCCTGCACGGTGAAGGCTGATTCATAGGCAAGTGGGAACTAATAATAGTAAGTTTAAAAAAATACTCCTCTGTTTAAATTTGTCAAGGCAAGATTCCTGTCATGTTTTGCAGGACACGAGGGAATGTGTTCCTTTGATGGCACTGTAATGACATACTAATTTCTATTTCAGGCTTGGCATGGTTAAGCCGAGCTATGTCACCTATTGCCTTTATTCAATGAAAGTCAGAGTATTAGAGTAAGTAGAGCTTTGGACGTGGGATCAGGAAGACCTGAGGTTAAATCTTGCATCTGGAGCTGCTTAGCTGAGTTATGGGCAGGTCATTTCCCTCTTTGAACCTGAGTTTCCTAGTCTGTATAAAAAATGGGTATAATAATAACAGTGATAGATGTATAACTAGATTAATTTACTATTTCAGGGGGTAGGAAAAAATTTGGAACTAAAAATTTTAGAAAATGAATGTGAAAAATTGTTCCTTTATGTAATTTGTGAAAAATTAAATATGATACTGAAATTAAATAATAATAATAGTAGTACTTACTTCAAAGGATTATTGTAAGACTCAAATGAGATTATAACATAGACAAAACATTTCACAAACCAGAAAGTGTTATATAAGCAAGTTATCCCCCAAATCTCAGTTTTATGTTGCACTAAGACTTTGGGGACACCCTGTATAAAAAGAACTTATTTTCATTATGCTTATGTTATATATAGCTTGCCTTTGTGGTGTAGTGATTACTGGGCTTGGAGTTCAGAGGGCTAGGTTCAAGTTTTGATTTTGCCATTTGCCAGCTGGATACCTTTGGACAAATCATTTACCCTCTCAAATTGGAGTTGACTCATTTGTAAAATTTCTAAAAAAAAAAGCTCTTTTTTTTTAAACCCTTACCTTCCATTTTAGATTTTAGAGTTAATACTGTGTGTTGGCTCCTAGGCAGAAGAGTGGTAAGGGCTAGGCAATGGGGGTTAAGTGGCTTGCTGGGGGTCACATAGCTAGGAAGTGTCCAGGTCACATTTGAACTCAGGATCTCTCATCTCTGCACCTGGCTCTCAATCTACTGAGCCACCTACATGCCCCCTCACATTCCTTTTTTAAAAATTTAAATGTAATTTCAAAAAATGAAGGAATCTATTTTTCTACCTTCTGCCTCCCCCACTTTATTCTTGGTGGGGGGAAGAAAAAACAAAACATTTATAATGAATATGCATCAACAAGCAAAACAATTTTGCAAGTGGTCTACATCCAAATCATTTGTCTTGTTTTGTTCCCTTAATCTATCACCTCTCTTAAGTCTTTGGAAATGTTGATCTTTACAATATTGTGGTTATTGTATAAATTGTTCTCTTGGTCCTGCTTATTTCACTTTGCATCAGTTCATGCAAGTCTTCCTAGGTCATTCCTTAACTGAACCTTTAATCATTTCTATTAGAATAGCAGTATTCCATTGTATTAATATATCATGTTTAGTTCAACCATTTCCCTAAATGCAACAAAAATGCATTTGTTTTCTTTTATCATAATAGTAGGGAGAAGAGAAGTCGGGAATGCATTGCTTTTATAGAATCTGAACTTTAGAGTGAAAAGATGACCTTAGGAAAGTGATGGGCAAACGATTAGGAATAATGTTGCAGGGCAGGATAGAACATTTCAGGGGGCCACATCTGGCCCACCGGCTGTAGTTTGCCCATCACTGCTCTAGATAATAAATGGCTCCCTAACTTACAGGGTGATTGTAAGGGCAGAATGAGATTAATATACACAAAGCATTTGGGAGTCCCCCAAAACTGCGATAATTGTGAGTTCTTTATATATATATATATATTTTTTTCTTTTTTTGTTCTCTTATAGGGAACTGAAACCAGACCTCCTATAGCCTCCAGAGTGTTCTGTGGCAGATATTTCCCCCAAGGTATGTTGGCTGTCACTGATGGATCTATACTGCAATCTGCTTTTGTATTTGTAGTTTTTTTCCCCTTGAATTGAAGAAAGATGAATGGCAAATTTTTTCTAAAAACGTAATGATTCAAAAATGTATAAATCTTAGTATCCCTGTTTTTCAAAAAAATGTTTAAATAGTTTGGCCAGTGGTATTTCTAGATATAATTTTTGGGGTGTGATTTTATGTGATTCAGTAACAGTTCTCAAACTACTTGATGTAGTAGATACTGTGTGTAGTCAAGAGAATTGTTCTTTCCCTCTTGATCCCAGTTTGTGACATGGAATATAAAGAAAACCAATTGCTTCTAGAATGAGGATCCAGAAAATTTTGCTTATCTTTTATACTACCAATGGAATCCTGGAGAGGCAGTATGATTTGTAGCTAGAGGGCCAGCCTTGAGGAGTCAGAAAGACCTAGATCGTTGTCTACTAATACTAGAGACTGACCCAAGATAAGTCACTTAATCTCAGTGTCTCAGAATCTGTAGAGAAGGATGGAATAGAGAGAGTTACTTTTGGCTGGGTCAATTTGATAAAGGGTGTAATATTAATGGGATTGGGTTTGCAGATTTAGTCTTGAAGAGTTGAAATAACTGAAATAACTGCATTTTAGTGATATTGGTGCAGATGGCAGTAGGTGCCATAAGTATTTTAAGACTTAAGTCATAAGCGTAGTTAATTAAGTATGTTTTTCTCCTTAAAAAAAAAAAACAGAACAAAGCAATTTTTATTAAAAGATTGGACTTAAATCATAAAGAATAAAATAGACAGCTCATAAGAGCAAGCTTTTAAAATAGGTATATGAGTGTCTGTGTGTGTCTGTGTGTATAAGACAGCTAGGTGACACAGTGGATAGTGTGGAGTCAGGAAGATCTGAGTTCAAATCCAGCCTCAGATACCTACTGGCTGTATGACCCTGAACAAGTCACTGAAAACTGTTTGCTTCCCTCATTTGTAAAATGAGCTGGAGAGGAAAATAGCAAACCACTTTCATATTTTTGCCAAGAAAACCCTAGATGGGGTCACAAAGAGATAGGCATGACCAAAATGACTGAACAACAACAAAATATGTATAGGTACAAGTTAGTACCTTTCTTATTAATCCTTAAATGTTTTCAACCACAGAACTTTATCTGCAAACTTTGATTATATTACTTATAAATCACCCTAAATTATATGTTGGGGTCAAATCTTTTCTGTTGCTGGTAGATGATTCTGGGAATTCAGGCCAGTTTGGTATCAAAAACCCTTTTTAGTATCTTCAACTTTTTGATTGCTCAGTAGCAAATTATTTCTCATAGTGGCTGGATATTGTATACTTGAGTTTTTTGACCGATTCTGTAACTACTTACTGCAGAGGTAATTTTCTATAGCTTGTCTCTTTTAAAAAAGAGTCTTTTGTTTCACATAGTGTAAGAAATAAAGATGACTATATGTAACAACTATCATGATTTAGGTTTATAGGATTTAGAGAGGAGGATACCGTGGAGATCATTTAGACTGGCTTTTCTCATTTTTCAGATAAGGAAGTTGAGGCTAGAAGAAATGAAATGCTTAATAGTTGGCATCAGATTTAATGTTCAATTTTACTCCACTGAGTCCAAGCCCCATTTCTACAGCACCAGGCTGTCCCCTTCTATTTGAAACCGCTCAGCCTCAAATTCCCATGACTGACTTTCTTTAATCAGACAAGAGTTATTTTTCGACTCTGCTTTTCAAGAAGAGATAAATAAACTTTTCTTCAGTTCTGGTGGCATAGTTGAGAATTTATTGGAATAGAAATCAGATGACCTAGGTCTTGGTCCCAGCTCTGCCACTATTTACTATGTGAGTTTAGGCAAGTCACTTCGAAGCCATAGTTTTTTTTAGCAGCGTTAATACAAGGGAGCTAGACTAATAATAATAGTTATGTGACCTTAGACAAGTCACTTAACCTTAGTTTCTTCATCCATTAAGATGAAGTGAAACATGATCTCTAGGGTTCATTTCAACTTGAAAAAATCTTAAAAATCTATGAAAATATTAGTGCCACCTTTCTGAGCTAAGGAGTTTGGCACCGACCATGTCTCCCCATTATGCTGCTATTGCAGGTGGCAGTGAACATCTCCATCTATTAAATTATCTCCTTCTTCCTCATTAGTTTGACAATGAATCTTAAGTAGGTAGTTGCAAGGAGTCTCAGGTTCTACAACAATGCAGGTGTAGTCAAAAGAAACCTTGTTGTGCAAATCTTGGCCAAAGTCATTTCCATTTCTTGGTCTTAGCCACTGATAATAGTCACTGCCAAAGCCCCACTTGGGGGTCATTTTGATATCTAATTGATATTCTGAGCCATCTTCAATAAAAACCAGAGTTTGAGATCCTGAAAAGCTGATTTTAATTTGAATTCTTTCCAAAAGGGGCACAGTAATAACTAAAACATACAAACACAAACTCCTCCATGCCCTATAGGATTTTTGCTATGATTGAACCATCAGTCCCCAAATTTCCTTATCACCAAAGCTATTTAATCAGTAGCTAAATGATCACCTATGAGATACATCAGGTCGAGGGCCACGCTAGGTAACCTCCAAGGACCCTTTGGTGCTCTGTGATCTAATGGCTAATCCTCTGGTGATGAAATTGAATACATTATAAAGGGTAATACATTTTTGGGACAAGGAAGAGGTAAACAGTATAAGTAAACCAACCCTATATCCAGGTAAGGTAGGGTCGAAAGAATCAGCTGCTTTTCTTCTCATCAATTTGGGAAAGCACTATGGAAGATGTTGAATTTTAGGAACCACTGAAAATGCAGAAAGCCAGCTGTTTACTGGGGTTGGGAGGAAGACAAAAAGGAAATGAATATTTCAGATGTTGTGGCACAACTTGGGTGTGAGAGTAAGATATGTTGACAAAGTAGCCTCCAAGCCTGAATCTATGTCTATGTACCTGAGATAAATGAAGATGGTAGGCTGGACATGGAGAGAGGAGACAATAGAATCAGAATTTTAGATCTGGAAAGGATGCTGAGGGATGATCGAGGCGGATGCCATCATTTTTTGGTTAATGAAACTGAGGTCCGGAGAAGTCACACAGCTCATTAGTGGCAATACCGAGAATGTAAGTTAAGTCCTGACAAAGACGATATCATCTGGGGACTCTGGTACTACTTCTCTTTGGGTCAGTATAGTGTATGAATCTGCCTTAGCAGACTACTTAGATTTGCAGGCCATATGCCTTCGACACTGAATTTACTGAGAACAAATTTTATCTCTCACTGAAATTTTGATGTACCTACATAATTAAACGCTCCTAGCACCATTTTTTAAACATTCCTCCCTAAATTATGTGTTTCCAAGCTGTTTCCTTTTCTTCTCCCCTGCCAATTTTGGTTTGAGTTTTGAGCTTTTCATTCTCTGGGACAGGTTGTTGTTTTTTTTTTTTTTTTTTTTTTTTTTTTTAAATAGCAGAGGACTTTTTGTACCCATAAGATAAGCACATTTTTTAAAAAATTGTGTATAAGACCTGTTTCTAGAAACATCTGGCAAGAATAAGGCATGCTTGAAAAACTATGGTTCTCAGAGATGACCCCTACCTCTTTATTAGCAGGGAGTCACAAAAGTAAACCTTTATTTCCTGCTGCTGACGCACAGAGATCCTTAACTGAAATGCTTTGCGTGGTTTCTGAAACCTGGAGGGAAACTTAAAGCATACGTAAAGGCCACCCGAAGTTTAGGGGAGATAGGGTTGCTTGAATTATTTACCCAGAATCATCCCAGGATATTTATGGTATGTTGGCCGGAGTCTCATTCCTTTTGAGCCTGTGGTAGAACTGGAGTCCTTAGTTCCCTCCCCCAAGCACACTAAAAACCACCTGAACCAATAATACTTAGACCCTCCCTGCATACCCCTGCCTCCCAGTGAGCAAAATCAGTGCTTGTCACTTTTCATAGGCACTTCCCCACAAAGTAATTTATTTCAGAATAGCACTGAATGGCAGTCTTTCTTTTTTTTAAAAGCAAAACAAAAACTTGTCCTAGAAGCATTACAAGCCATTTTATTTCAACCTGAATTAATTGGAATTTCCAGGGGATAGAGTATTCTAATTCACTGAATTTTCCAATTTTTATCAAACTTTTATTGTTAAAAAGTCATTCTAAAATAGTTATATTAAATAAATTATTTAAGTAATAATTTTTTAATTACTAAAATGTATTAATTTCCTGCCTTAGTAAATATAGTAAAGAAAATACATTTTAATCTTTCTTTCATAATTAAGGACCTTAGGGTTATTATTAGGTACATCAATTTCCATTACACTAAAGCTTTGGACAGAAATATACACAAATGAGTCAAATGAATATTGATCCTGGGGAAATACCCTATTATGGTTATTTTTTAAAAAATCTTACCTTCTGTTTTAGGATACTAAGAAGAAGTGTGGTAAGAGCTGGGCAATTGGGGTAAAGCTAGGAAGTATCTGAGGCCAGGTTTGAACTCAACTCTTCCTAACTTCCAATCCTGGTGCTCTATCCACTGCACTGTCTAACTGTCCTGACAATTATGTTCTAAAAGAAAATAAATCAACATAGGTATTAATAGTTACCATTTATACAGTGTTTACTATGTCCCAGGCACTACGCTAAGTACTTTATTATTTCATTTGATTGTCACAACAATCTTTTGAGGAAGATATTATTATTATTATTTGCATTTTATAAATAAGAAAACTGAGGCAAATAGCAGTTAAGCATCTGAGGCCAGATTTGAACTCATATCTTCCTAATTCTAGACGCAGCACTCTGTCCCTTACACTTCCTATTTGCCTCCAAACTTGGTTTATCTACATAATGTCAAGAGATTGGAAGGAACTTTGGTTCGATACTCTGTGAAGGATTTAAGGGAGGATATTGAAAATAATTTCATAGAATCAACAGACATGGATAGGTGCAATCCGTATCATTGAAGGGTTGCTCCTCATTGTTATAGTAAAATGATAAGAGCTTATATTCCTGCATTTTGTCTGATGAAATTCGCTTAGCTTCAATCTGTTTGAAATACTTTTTAGAAATCACAGACTTAATATTTCTGCACTGTACCTTTAGATGAGTTGGAATGACTGTGGAGGTGTCCCTTTCTATAGTTTAGGGGGGGTTTCATTTTTACAAAATGGGGGGGGGCAGGTAGGTGACTCAGTGGAGTGAGAGCCAGGTCCAGAGATGGGAGGTCCTGGGTTCAAATCTGGCCTCAGACACTTCCTAAGTGTGTGACCCTGGGCAAGTCACTTGACCCCCATTGCCTAGCCTTACCACTCTTCTGCCCTAGAACTAATTTACAGTATTGATTACAAAACAGAAGGTAAGGGTTTAAAAAAAATTAAAACAAAAAAATGAAATAAGGGTGAGGGAGGCACCTGGATGGCTCAGTGTATTGAGAGCCAGGCCTAGAAATTGGAGGTCCCAAGTTCAAATCTGGCCTCAGACATTTCCGAACTGTGCCATCCTGGGCAAGCCACTTAACCCTTATTGCTTAGCCCTTTACTACTCTTCTCCCTTAGAAGCAGTATATAGTATTTATTCTAAGATGGAAGGTAAGGATTTTTCAAAAAATGAGGGTAAGCTAGATAATGGGTGGGTTCTTTCTAGCTTTAATTTAATTTGAAATAATGTTTGTAAGACAGTCATTATAAAGCTTGGTACTATTATAAGAAAATCTGTATAGTAGAGTTTTACTTACTGTTAGAATCAAAACTAGTGTGGGTCAATCAGGATTTGTCCAAAAGTGCCAACACTTAAAAGACACTAAAGGCATTTAACTACTTTCAGTAGGTAGAAACAACTGAGTTTAGTGTTCTTAGTTAAAATCAGTGTGCTTTCTCCCCATCTCCCATACCTACTCTGTTACCTCTTTCTGGTTTGGCCATTGCAACAGTAGTGACTTGACCTCTTTTATCCCCAAATACCAGTGAGGGATTCCCTTTCTCATCTTGAATCATGGAATTCCTTTTTCATGGACTTCATGGGCAGGAAATGCTTTTCCTGCTTCCTTATATCTCATCTAAAATCCCTTCTGGTCTTAGACATGCTCATTTCCTTTTGCTAGAGAGGCAGCATTGTATAGAGAAAGAGTGCTTGGAATTAGAAGAGATATAGATTCAAACTCCAGTTATTCTTCAGTTGTGTCCACCTCTTTGTGGACAAAAGATTAGCTTTTTTTTTTTTTTTGTCATTTTTTAACCCCAGAACAAAATTAGAAAACATGCAAAAGAAATTCTCATCAATTGAGAACTGGATTATTTGGATTCATGCTTATTGAAATCTAGTCAAAGAAATCTATATCTGGACTTTATCAATCTCAGAAATTATCTAAAGTAAATCTCCTCATTTTCCAAGGAAGCTGAGGCCTGGGGAGATTAAGTGATATATCCAAACCTATACATAAATAATAATCAGGAGAGCTGGGATTTGAACCCAAATGTGAGATTTTGCTCTATAAATTTAGGGGACTTGGGAAGATCTTCAAGGTCTTTTCTAGCTCTAACAATCTGTGACTAAAAGAACAGTTGGTCACTCTGTTCCATAAATAATCCTTTGTACGTTCAAAAGCAGTTGTCTATCCTTGACCTTCTTTTCACTAGGTTATATGGCTCCAGGTTATTTAATCTCTTAATACTTTTATTTTCAAACTTTTAATCTGTTTTATTTGTTCCTTCTCTTTATATTTTCCATATTCTTTTTATTCTGCAGTCCCAGATAGAATTCAGCATCCTAGTATTTATTATAATTGAGTTCTATCAATAAAGATCTTATCAGGAGATTATAATAGCTATCTTTTCTGTTTGTGCATTCCTGGTCTGAATTTGGATATCTTTCAAATGAGTTGCTTTTTTATTTGTCCTTTCCAAATCTATTACTGTACTGAATTCACAAACTCTTTGTGGGTCATAAAATCCTCTTAATTGCATTAGAACGGCAGGCTAGGTGGCTCAGTGGATAGAGAGTTGGGCCTGGAGTTAGACTCTTCTCCCTGAATTCAAATCTGGCCTTAGATACTTACTAGTTATGTGACCCTGGGCAAATCACTTAACCCTGTTTGCCTCAGTTTCCTCATCTGTAAAATGAGCAAGAGAAGGAAATGTCAAACCACTCCAATATCTTTGGCCTCAGATACTTACTAGCTATGTGACCCTGGGCAAATCACTTAACCCTGTTTGCCTCAGTTTCCTCATCTGTAAAATGAGCAAGAGAAGGAAATGTCAAATCACTACAATATCTTTGCTAAGGAAACCCCAAAAGGAATCATGACGTTGGACATGATAGAAAAATGACTCAGCAATGATAACAGATGTAGCAGTAGCCTCCAATGACTCCCTCTTTCATCAGATTGAGTTTTCTTGGGCCCAGACTTGAAATCTTTTATTCTGATGCAGTAGAGCATTCATACAAGAGTATAAGAAAATGGTTGTTTCACTTAAAACAGTGGCATAGATGATGATGAGCCCAGCTCCCTGTGGAGGTCCATTGTCTACAAAGGCATGTTCAATGACTGAGTGAAGGAAACCTATGTAACTTCTTTTTGTCAAGTCTGAGGAGCTTTCAGGGAATAGGTAGGACAAGCCCTAGATGCTTCTTGGATAGTCTTTTCCTCTCCGGATGGCTTTCTATCTGAAAGAACCTGCGTCTGTTTCCCAGGTCATCCATCTCAAGGGAAGTTCCTTATCGGCTGTGACCAGCTGCTCTGTACTTAAATAAAGTGGTGACCTTCCACGATCCAATCCCTGCCCTCTCACTCCCAGTGACCTAGGCTGTCAGTGGTATGGAGGTTCCAAGGTTTGGCTCAGCTAATCTGGATGAAAGATGTCAAACTCCTGCTTCCCTTGGCTTCCAATTTCATGAAGGCACAGCTGTTCCCTAGAATCTTCTCCCATCCCCAGTCCTTGAGACTCTCACAGGTCACACAAGAGCGCAGTAACAGGTTTAACCACAGGGCATTGTCCTGAAAGCAAAATGGAAGGGCCTTTCCAATTCTGGTTTACAAACAAAAAGTAAACAGAAGAATCCAAAGAGCCTTCCTGCCTTGTGCCTATCCTATACTGGCTGGCGACCCCTGCTGCTTTTTGGTAGCTAGAGAGTGTGACTCTCTTGTTCTCTGGACCTTTTTAAAATCGGGAGGTCTTTAGGCTAGACCCTTGATCAATTAAGCTAATTATGCCTCCAGCTGAGACTCAAAATCTGTTCTATTTTGACTCAATAAAGCACTCAGAGTCTTAAGTATATGATCAAAGGGGTTGCTTTACTTGGACAGTACAAAGATGCACAATAAGCATTCTTCCACCTGGAGGGAAGCTCCTTATCAGCTTTTGCCAGCTGTGCAGTCTTTAACAGACTCTTCTCAGCTCACCACACCAGGAAACCTTACCACTGATCCCTGTGCTTCTGTCATTTTCTTGGCCCCTGGGAACCATGCACATCTTGCAATTGCCTAGCAGCGATTCAATATATGGTCCGGGCTTGATGTTCCAATGGCTAGCTTAGATTTCTCAGGACTCAGAAATCTAAAGGCTTCTCTTTGAAGGTTTGGGCATTCAGATGTTATTTTGAAGGTATAAAGGGTCCCCTAAATGGACTAAAGCTAATGGGAAGAATCATGGCAGAATGTAAAGAGTTTGGGCACTGGAGGGTAGAAGACATGCATTTGAGTCCATACTTCTTTGTATGACTCCAAGCAAATCTCTTCACCTCTCTCTCAGCCCTCGTTTCCTTCCCTATAAAATGATGAGGTTAGTTTAGGTGATCTCTGAGGTTCTTTCCAATGCTAATATTGTGAGATGAGTGTGTGGATTATCTTTAGGACTCTCCAGGTAGCCCCCCTCCTATAAATAGTGATTTTTAAAACATCATGGGCCAGAAAGATGGGACAGAACTCAATAGTGAATTACTATAAAAAATTTGCTGCCCCCGACTTTTCATTCCAGAATTGAGTCATTACTACTTACTGGCCATATAACTTTGGACAAGTTTTCTCATCTATAAGATTAGAGAAATGGACCAGATTTCCTCTAAGGTAGAAGTTTTAGTTTTATTTACAAAACTTAGTTTTCAAAGAAACTCATTGTGGAACTACCCAGGGGGAGGGAAGGAGTTAGCTTTCCATTTATCTCAATTGCAACTCAAATATCTGATAATAAAACAAATGCTAACTTTTGACATTATTGAGCACATCCAACTGACTAATTTACCATTACAATCATTGATATCACATCTTCAGGAATAGGTCTAGCTTCTCTGCCTTATGCTTCAGTGCCTCCAAAATCACTATTGAAAAAAGAACAAATGGGGGGCAGCTAGGTGGCTCAGTGGATTGAAAGCCAGAGATAGGAGGTCCTGGGTTCAAATCTGGTCTCAGATACTTCCTAGCTGTGTGACCCTGGGCAACTCACTTGACCCCTATCTATTGCCTATCCCTTACCACTTTTCTGCCTTGGAACTAATGCACAGTGTTGATTTTAAGACAGAAAGTAAGGGGTTTTTTTTTTTTAAAAAAAAAAAACAACAAAAGAGCTAATGTGCCAGGAAGAGATGAAATCCCTCCTTTAATGGTCAAGTTAAGTCAAGTCAACAAGCACTTATTCAGTGCCTACTGTGTGCCAGTGTAGTGCCACTACACTGAGAATATACACAGAAAAACAAACAAAAAAATAAATCGTCCCTGTTTTCAAGGAATTCATGGTCTAATGAGAGGGATGACATAACTATGTACAAATAAGGTATGTACAGGATAAATTGGAGATAATCAAAGTGGGGTGGGAGTGATGTGGCCAGATCTATACTTGAGAGAGATGGATTTGACAGCCAGAGGACAGACTGGACCAACACAGCCTAGCTTTAAAGCCTAACCTTTAAAGGCTAGTGGAAAGAGCATTGGACTTAGTGTCTGAACACATCTGGTTTTTAATCTTGGCTCCCACATTTACCAGCTGTGTCCTTGGGCAAATTGCAACCTCTTCATCTCAATTTTCCAGTCTGTAAAATGGAAGGAAGCATTTTGTTCTCTCTGCTCAGAATTATTGAGATTTTGATGAGATGTGTGTAGGAGAGCCCTTTGCTTATCTTAAAGTACTACATGATCATCAGCTGCTGTTTTTATTATCACCCTCATTGTTGTTATTGTTATCAAAGAGCAATATGCCGTGATGGGAAAAAATTAGATTTGAAGTCTGAAGACCCAGGTTTCAATCATGATTTTCCTCTTTGCTGTGGAAAGAGAGATGGAACTGCACAGGGAAAGAGAAGGAGCTAGCTTTCCATTTACCTCAGTCTTTGCTGTGGAAAGAGAGGTGGCTTCAGAGTCAGAATCCCTGTGTTCAAATCTTACCTTTGATTCTCATGACCCATACCTTATGATTCGTAAGAGTCTTAAGAACTTAGACAAATGCCTAGCCTTCCAAGGCCTCATTAAAGAAGAACGTTGGCCTTGATGGCCTCTACAGTCCTTATCAGCATCAGAGTATAATCCGTCCCCTGTCCTTGGGCAGGTCAGTCACTTCTCTGATGCATACTTTTTTCAACTGTACACCATGGGAATTGGACTAAAAAATAATAAAATTATTTTACTTTCCCTTCTACCTCTTAATCCTGTGGTCAGGCTGCCATCTCACTTTGTTCCCCTGCAAGGCATTCCTTGAGTTCATCGATATCCTCCCTCCCTTTCCTTCACCTACCACCCTTGTCAAATGAGCAGAGTAAACAGTGGAACTAGATTTTTGAACAATATTGCTCCTGTTTTCTGTGTAACCTGATGTGTCGCTGGATCCAGTCCCATGATTAAGTTTGCTTACACGAATACATCACATATTCGCTGAGATAGCTCATTCTTGGCAAACTTTGGGCTCAACCTGCATACTTCCCCCATCTATTGCCCATTTTCACTCTTCTATATGAGATCCAGAATGAGCTATGAAAGTTGGGGAAGGCTAATGAGAACTATAAGACACAGGTGATTCTCTATGACAGACCTCATTTCACCACAGAACAATGAACTCGTCTCGATTCTGCCAATAGAACCAACCAGCCATTGGCTAACCCAGGCTGCCATTGTTAGACCTCTTAGCCTGTCTTCCAGCAGCTTGATTCTTGGCTCGCCTTAACAGACCCCCTTTACACATGCACCTGTGTTTCATGCAAAAAGAATACCATGCCAGCTTATTCTCTGATCGACTGCCACCCACTACCATCTCTGTCAGTTCAAGAATATTGAATAAAAATGGATCCTGTGTGCAGAAAAAGCATACAAGGCATAGAATCTTTTCCAGTGGCTTGGGAAAGCCATTTGGAATTCTTTCTAATTGAATCAATCCAGAAGACTAGCCTGGGGAGCCAGATCACCATGTACATGACCCTACCCAGGTTCTCCTACCCAGCCTGGAAGGAGTATAGATGCTTCTGCAGTGGTGAAAAACTGGGTCAGGAATTGCTTGTGTACCAGGAATTGCCGCCAGTTCTATTTCCTCTAATACCTTTCCTGACCCACCATTTGTCTGTGTGCCCCAGCAGAGCTTGTCACAGGATACCTTTTTCATAGTTTATGTCTTTATGAAGGATAAACAAGTGGCAAAATAATCATATCAGCAGGCATTTATTAAATGACTGCTCTGTGCCATGCACAGGAGAATAAAAAGATAAAAGTAAAACAGTCCATTCTCTCTAGGAGCTTATTGTCTTGCCAACTCCTTCTGCCTTCTATTCATCTGTCTGTTCTCTTTCATTTATCTGTTGACCAGTTGTTGTTGTTCAGTCATTTTTCAGTTTCTTCCAAAGATACCGTAGCCATTGGGCATTTCCTTTTCCGGCTCATTTTATAGATGAGGAAATTGAGGCAAAGTTAAGTGACTTGCCTAGGGTCACACAGCTAGTAAGTGTCTGAGGCCAGATTTGAACTCATTCCAACTCCAGTACTCTATCCAGTGGTGTAATGAGGATTTGCTCCCCAGAACTCTAAATCCCAGCTTCCCATGTTCCCTGTCATAGTACGTGCTAACATAGGGAGGATATAAGTTTTGTGTGGCTCCATCCCTCTTTCTTTTCTCCCCTGATTGCTCTGGGAAAACAGGCTTTATGCTAGGCAGGAGAATCTACCCATGTGGGTTTACTTTTTGTTAGATAATTAGGTTTGAAATTCTATTTCTTTTAGTTTATTTTCTTTCTACTTCAAGTGATTATTAATAAACTTTATAAAATACAATACTTGGAGTTATTGGATATTCATTTAAATCTCACACAGTGAAGAACCTACCTGCCTTATATATTTTATTTTATCTATCTATCTATCTATCTATCTATCTATCTATCTATCTATCTATCTATCAGTCTGTCAATCTATCTATCCATCCATCTACATAATATATGCAAAATGGATAGCTGATAATTTTGGAGGGAAAGCTCTAGCATCTAGGAAGATCTGGAAAGCCCTCTTGTAGAAGGTGGTATTTAAATTGAGTCTTGAAGGAAAATAGTGATTCTGAAGGAGAGACATAAGGAGGGTGCAGTGCAAAATCATAGAGGTGGGAAATGGAGTGCTGTATATATGGAATAACAATACAACCAACTGGCTGAACTGAAATGTGTTTGGAGGGTAGATATGTGCAGTCAAAGAAAAGGTAGGCTGGAGCCAGGCTGTGATTAGAACAGATCTATAATTTTTATAGTGGTCTTTTCAGTAAGATTTTATATTGACAGGCTGCAGGTGGGGATCTTGGAGATAATCTTTCAAGTGTCAAGTCTGGGCAGCTAGGTGGTGCAGTAGATAGAGCACTGGGCCTGGAGTGAGGAAGACTCATCTTCATGAGTTCAAATCCAGCCTCAGACACTTAGTAACTGTGTAACCCTGGGCAAGTCACTTAACTCTGCCTCAGTTTCCTCATCTCTAAAATGAATTGGAAAAGGAAATGGCAAACCACTCCAGTATCTTTGCTAAGAAAACCCCAAATAAGGTCACAGAGAGTTGGACACGATGGAGCATCAATAACCTATATGATATAGCAGAAAGAGCATAGGGAGGGGAAAAAATAAAGAGCATTGGATTTAACTGGGGGTGAGAGTACTTATAACTAAGGATTGATTGTATTTTCTGTCTGGGCAACAGTATAGTAAAAAAGAACCCTGTCCCAGTACCTGATCTTCCACTGACAAGCTAATTATGCTACCTACAAAAGTACTTGGCAAATTATATAAGCCCCACAGTATTGTGGTTGAGAATCAGTTGCAGAAAGGCAGCTGAGAGCCTTCAAGAAGCACCTCCAATCAACCAAACTTTTAAGCAATATTCTGAGTTTATGAATTAATCCAGAAAAAATATATGTAATTTAACTACAACACATACTTGATGTCGAAAATACTCACTTTCCTAATCCAAGGCTTATTAGATTTTAGCCAGCTACTTCTTCCCCCAGCCTCAGTTTCTTTATCTGTATAATGAGGCAGATGGGATCAATGAACTTAAGGCTCGTCAGCCCTAACCTTCTGTGATCCCCTACGATGAAAGAGATGGAGTGGATAATCTCCAAGGCTCCCCCATCAGTGCTAACCTTCTGTGATCAGCTCCATTGCTGCCACTAAATTTATTTTCCTTGCCAAGGAATTTATGGAGCACTGACTTGGTCAGCTTTTGCCTTCTTCAGCAGCTGGTTTCACTCTGACTGTTAAGGACTGTGCTCAGTTAAAATCACCAGGGCAGGGTTTCCCCCTCTGGCACCCCTCAAGAAAAGACTTCTGCTTCTCTGTATTAAATGAGTAAATGCCTACTGTTGAGGGCTCTGAAGAAAGAGCTTTCCTCTGCTAAACAGCTTACTTACTTAGTCTATACATTCCTGTTCCCTCCAGATCTCCCTCAGTTTGCTGGATTTTCAGCCTTGGATTAGGAAAGTGAGTATATTCCATAACAAACGTGTGCATCTTTTGTAGTTAAATGATGGGTTGTTTTTTTCTTGGACTAATTCATAATCTCAGAATTTTACTTGTGGGTTTGGGCATCTGGAGATGCTTTAAGTTTCTCAGCCACCTTTCTATGATTGGTGGCACAAAAATGTGGAGCTTTTAGAAATTTGTCAAGTACCTTTGCATGTAGTACAATTTGAGATTAATGAATAAATAGGCGTTTCTTAAACACTCTTTGTCAGGCACTAGGTGTGCTATTAAATTAATGCTAATCTCTTACATGATATCTTGGATCAAAAGTGAGTGGGAGCTCTGAGAGTAGAAGGTTTTTATATTTTGAGTTCTGGGGAAGCGTTGATTTACTAATTTTAGTTTCACCGGTTTCCTTTATTTGTACTGGGTATTTTACTTTTTGCATCAGAAACCAATTACTGCAGAGGAAGTCTTACATTTTTGTGTTTTTGCTATTAAATAAAAAGGAGAAAATGTTTATAATTATAAGCTTTTAAAACTGGTTCTGCTTCAGAAAGGGAACATATTTGTGGAAGCCGACAAAATAGCAAAGCTTCCTCTAGAATGTAAAGGGCTGGACGAAGACCTATGGAATTATGTTTTGTGAAAGATTCTTGTTATTGTTGTATATATTTTAAAAACAGACACCACAACACACACACACACATACATACACTCCTCCCACATAAATACCGCACCCCCATACACACAATTACACACACCCCTTCCCTTCTTTCCTATTCCATCCACATCCTCCTTTCTGTATCCATTCTTTATTCTTACCACCCTTCTCTAGAGCCAGCTTGAAACAGTTTCTGTTTGGAATTTATGGAAAATCTGTGTTTCTTTTAGATCTACAAAGATTTGAACAGTATCTCACACATAGTCAGTGCTCAAAAGATATTTCTTGAATGAATGAATGAATGAATGAGTGAATGAATATTCAGGAGTGCCATGAATTGTGATCAAAGCCATCCACCAATGATTCTGTAATTAAGACTGAAAATTTGTGCTTTTCAAATTGATTACCTATATGCTCACATAAGGGTACATGGCATAGTGGATGGAGATGCAGCCTTGAAAAAAAGCTGACAAGAACTGGGTTTGGTCTCATCTGTAACATATACAGGCTGAGTGATCCTGGACAAGTCATTTATGGGTACCTTTGAGTGTCCTGCCACAATTCTCTATAAGGCTTTAAATGGCAGAGAAGCTGCTGAGCTATCCTGACTAGGAGGGAGTTCCCTGAATTGAGAACTTGTAAACCATTGAAATGATAGCATTATCCTTATCCTTATGTGCTTATATATAAAATAGCTAAGAAGCAGCTGTTAACTTGGGATCCATGATTTATTTTAAAAACATTTTTGGTAACTGTAGTTCAACTTTTGTAATTAGATATACTTTATTTTATGCATTTAAAAACTTGATTCAGAGAAGGGCTCTACAGGCTTCACCAGATTGTCTAAAAGGCCCATGTTGCCAAAAAAAGTCAAGATCTGGTGAATCTTAGAAAGGATTTTCACATTCCCCTACTCCTGTTTGTTTTTGTGTTTTTTTTTTTGGGGGGGGGGGGAGGTGGGCTTTCAGTAGGTGTTTTTTGTTTGTTTGTTTTGTTTTGTTTTACAGATGAGGAGCCTGGGGCTTTAAGAGGTGAAATGACTTGCTCAAGTTCACATAGCTTGTTTGGTAGTCAGGATTTGAATTCTGGCCTTTGGATTATTGGCTCCGTGCTTTTTGAACTTGTATTGGTGAGCAATCTTAGCCTTTTTGTCTTTGAATTTCTATTGCTTTTCTGGATTTTAGAAACTTTGTAGTCAGAAGTCATGCTTCTATATTTTCTTTAAAATGTGCCTTGGAACAGTGGATGTTTTCATATCATTGATAGCCTTCGCACATGGTCTTTGACTCTAAGGAGAAGAGATTTCCAGAGGATTTCTAGAGATTTAGACATGCATCGCATGTAATCTCTTAACTTTTTTTCAAATATATACAAATGTATGCATATTTCTAAATGTGTATATATCACTTATATGTAGCTATCAAATAAATGCCATATATATGGCAACACATATATATCAGATCCATGATTTCATCAGTGTGGGGAAATCAGACTGTGGAAACTTCCTGATAAACAACCCAAACTTGTAATATCTAAAAGATGTCTAGTCATTTGCACATAGTCTCACAGCTAGTATGCATCAGAGATAAGATTAAACTCAGGTCTTCAAGGAATGAATAAGCCCTTTGTTTGTGAGGTCATGTTGCCTCTCAAGATAAAGGATAAATGGTTATACTTGAACTAAAAAAAAATCTCCAAATTTATACTTGAATAAAAAAAACCTCCAAAAGTCATGAATGCAAGGTAGAGAAGATCTGGCTATGGAATAATTTCTATGGAAAAGATCTGGGGATTTTAGCAGACTGTAAGTTCAACATGAATCACCAGTGAAAAAGTTTATGTGATCTTGGGGCATATCCAAAGAGGCAGGGTTCAAGACTATGGCATGATAGTACTGATATACTCTGTCCTGGTCAGATTATATTTGAAGTATTTTGTTCAGAACATTCATAAATGAGGGAAAATCCAGAGGAGAACCACCGGCATAGTGAAGGCTTTCAGACCATACTGTATGAAAAAGGAATTGGGAAAGTTTAGACTGGAGAAGAGAAGTTCCTAGGAGAGCATGACAACTTTGTTCAAATATTTGATGGGCTGTTATATGGAACAAGGAGGATTTCTTTTGCTTGACTCCAAGAAGGCAAAAGTCACTTAGCAGATTAGAAAAAAATGGAATGCACAATGGAGAGTTTCTCCAAAAAAATGAAAAAGACTAAAACCCCCGGATCTTTTCCATAGAAATTATTCCATAGCCAGATCTTCTCTACCTTGCATTCATGACTTTTGGAGTTTTTTTTTTTTTATTCAAGAATAAAGTGAAAAAGAGATGAATAGGCTTAGAATATAAAAATACTGAAGTAGAAAAAAATCTGGCAGAAAAGAATCAAAAAGTGACAATGTCAAAAGAAATACATGATTATTATACAAGTGAAAGCTATTGATCTAGAGCATAAGATGAGCAGACTCAGTTTTTTTTTTAAACCCTTACCTTCTGTCTTGGAATCAATACTATGTAGTATTGGTTCTAAGGCAGAAGATAGTAAGGGCTAGACAATGGGGGTTTAGTGACTTGAGCAGGGTCACCCAGCTAGGAAGTATCTGAGGCCACTAGGACCTCCCATCTTTAGGCCTGGCTCTCAATCTGCTGAGCCACCTACCTGCCCTCCAGACTCACTTTCTAATAGAAAGATGAGGGACTCAGGGTTTAGTCCAAGACATATACACATAACACACATACACATGTATGCACTGAGTGTACATTTACATATAAGATATGTGTGTAAATAAATATACACATCTGTATACACATATATTTGTTGACACAGCCAATGCTGGAATTAATTTCACGTGAATATATATGTTTGTAACAGAGGTTTTGTTTTTCTTGCTTTCTTAATTGGAAGGGGGTGAGATAGGAAAGAGGATATATAAACTTAAAAATAATATTCAATTTAATTTAAAAAGAGAAGACAAGCGGAGACAATTTAAGGATCATAGCTCTTACATGAGTATCCATGGCTTTAACTTAGGGAAAAAAAATACAAGCAAACTGCCCAGAATTTCTGATTAATGAAAACAAAATCACAAAGAAAAGAATCTAGATTGTCTCCAGAAACAAACAAAATTGTCCTTAAAACCTCAAGATACCTAGTGGCTAAATTGAATAATTCTAATTACAAACAACAAATTATATACAGCCAGAAGAAAGGATTTCCTTTAAATATAAAGGAAATCAGAATAGCATAAAACTTTGTGCTATTTGCACCTACTCGAAACTATAGAAGTAAATGTAATGGCATACTATAAAAGAAGCAAAGGAACTCAGTCTGTAATCCAAAATGCCATATCCTGCAAACCTGAATCTCTGTGGCCCTAAGTAAGTCATTTACTTCTTTCAGCCTCATTTTCTCCATCTATAAAATGAAATAGTTGGACTTGATGCTCTAAAATCCAGTTTTGATCTGTATAATTTTATGATCCTTTCTGTTCATTGAAAAAAATGTGGAATGTTCAACAAAAAAGAGGCATTCTTGCACAAATAAACAAAACCCAGACATAAACAGAGCATTCAAATTGTATGCAATTCAAGTGATAGACAAGAGGTAAATAAATATAATTACCAAGAAAAGAATAAGTAGTGAAACAAAATTACCTCATATTTGGTGGTTATTTTAAAGAAAGAAAAAGACTGACTCATGGAATTAAAACAAAACAATAACAATAATGAGAGATACTGGAAGATCTAAAGACATAGATAGAAGTAAGGATATAAGTAGAATTTAAAAAAATAGGAGATATGTAGGTGGAGGAACAGAATTTAATTGCTATGGACAAAACTCTTCAATCTACTAATAGAGGAATCATTATATTTAGTGGGACAAGATTAAAAAGTGGGAAGGTATGTACATGGGAAGAGGGAATGGGTACGTATCAAGTCTATGGATGAATAGTGAAGGAATGATTACTACAGTTGTCTCTCAACAAGAAGGGAAGCTTCATGAAAATAGGGAAAGTGATAGAAGAGAAGAATTAAAACTGGGGAAATGAATGGGAGGTCCTCAGCCCAAGCCGGGGAGAAGTGAGAACCACCATGGTAGAAGAGGCATGTGCCTAGGATGAGAGATGGGCAACTCACAATTGGTTTAATCTGGAGTAGGAGAGAAGAGTTGGTGCATTGGGAAACTATTTTCTCTAAGAGAAAGATGTAGACATCATTCTGCTCCAGAAGAAGGAATATACAAGTTTCTAGAGGCAGCCAGAAGAGTGGTAGGGACACAGGCCTAGAGATGAATATGGGTGGAAAATGTATAGGGCAGGAGCTGGAATTCGACTGCATGATATGGGATATGGTAACTTCTGCCATGGGGCACTCCTAATATCTATGTCATTTCCTTTTTGAATTGCCACTTTTAAGAATAGGGAATAGCAGAAACACAGGAGCATGACAAGTTCTATAAAGGCAATAAACCATTGGTTGGAAGAGAAATCTAAAACCTGCATTTCAGAAGCTTTAAAGCCATGAGGAATGCAAAGAGATTAAATAAGGAATAAATAAAGCATAGACCATAAATCAGAGAATAACATTTTAGAAAAGAGAGGAAGGAAAGAGAATTAATGAAGAGAACAAAGCAAAGAAAAACTTCTTAGAAAAATGGAAAATTAACAAATACAAGAAATTACAGGAGAAAGGAAGAAGGGAAGTTTTGAACTAGCCACAGAAGTGAGATGGAGAAGAGAAAGAGCAAGAAACAGACAATTAGCTAAATAAAAGAAATAAAATTCAACAATTGAAATATCAAAATTAGAGAAAGGATTGATAAATTGGAATAAAGATAAAGGGAAATATTTGAAGAAAACATTAAATTAAATTAATTTAAGCAAAACTAATAAATATTGATGTAAAAGAGGATGCGAATTTAAAAATCTAAAATAAAAAGCAACAACAAACAACAAAAATGGAGGAAAACGCAAATCTAACTCATAACTTAGAATGCAAATAGCTTAAACAAAACAGTAAAACAAGAGTAGCAAAGTGGACAAGAAAAGAAAATTCCACAATCTATTATTTATAAGAAACATTAGAGAATCATGGAAAAGAAGGAGATACTAGAAGAAAATTGATTATACATGAGGATAATGGAAAAAAACAAGAATTGTAATGTTATCAGACAAAGTGAAAATCAAAATTCACAATATAAATAGAAATGAACAAGGAAGTGATATTATATTCACAAGAACCATAGGCAAGCAACAAACCAATATCAATAAATACTAAACATATATATATACATATGTATATATAGATATGTACCAAATGATACATAGGTATAGGGCATCTAGATAGTGCAGAGAACATAGCACTGGGCCTGGAGTCAAGAAGATCTGAGTTCAAATCCAGCCTCAGACACTTACAAGCTATATGAACCTGGGCAGGTTATTTAACCCCTATTTGCCTCAGTTTCTCATCAGCAAAATGGGGGCAGAGTAGAGAAAGAAATGGTAAACCACTCTAGTATCTTTGCCAAGAAAACCTCATGGACAAGTCCAAGGGGTCCTGAAGAGTCAGACGCAACTGAATGAGTGAATAACAAGCTTCATATGATATAATATCTGAATTTAGAAAGAATTAACTGATTTACAAAGGCATAGGTGGCAATATGACAGTAGTAAAAGACATTAATATTTCTTTCTCAGAGATGTACAGATCTAACAGAAAGAAAGACAAAAGAGAAAATATAGAACTGAACAAACCATTGAAGAATTTAGAGCTAAAAGATTTATGATGTCTTCTGATTGGTACCACTAAGGAATGTACAAGTTTCCTATCACCACATGGCATCTTTACATAAATAAATCTTTTATTAAAGTACACAGAAATTTTAAACACATGTAAAAAAGTAGAGATACTAAACTCATTCTTTATAGAGCATAATACACAACAAAAAGGCACATGCCCAAGTGGAGATTAAATGATGAAATCCTAATCAAGTGGATCAAAAAATAAATCACAGAAATAATTACTAACTTTGCAAAAAACATAATGATAATAAAACATGCCCAAACTTTAGCTAAACAGTTCCCACAGGGAAAAACATATTACTAAAAACATATATTAAAAATAGAAAATGAGAAAATTAATGAATTGAATATTTAGTTAAAAAATGAGAAAGTCACCAAATAAATTTAAACATAAGAGAGGATAGTTTTAGAGGAGAGAACTAAAACATAGATAATATAAAAGCAAAAAAGTATTGATAAATTTTTTTTAAACAGTTAAAGAGGGCAGCCAGGTGGCTCAGTGGATTGAGATACATGCCCAGATTTGGGAGGCTCAGTTCAAATGTGGCCTGAGACACTTCCTGGTTGTATGACCCTTGAAAAATCATTTAATCCTATTTACCTAGCCCTCAACACTCTTCTGCCTTGGAACCAATGCACATTGATTCTAAGAGAGAGGGTAAGGATTTTATTTCTTTTCTTTTTTTAAAGAGTTAAGAGGCTAGAGTTCCAATCCTGGATTTTCTTTTAGTTAACCATACGGTTTGGGCTAAGTTATTTAATTACTTTGAATCTTATTTTTATAATTTGTAAAATGAGGAGAGAGCATTAGAGAGCTTTTCAGACCCCTTCAAACTTTAACCTTCTGTAATTTCTCATGAGTGGGGGAATTTCCCTGGCAGATCTCACTAGTTCCCTTACCTTCCACAGCTTTACTTCCTGGAGCTCCCTCCTCTGATTCCCTTCCAATAGTTATGTTTCTATGGAAACCTTTATATAGCTATTTCTCTTGCTTTTCACTTCTGCTGCATGTAGAGAAAGAAAGCAGACAGTCTAAACACTAGTAAAGAAAATTATAGCCATTCCTTTAATTAGCTTGAAAAGCTTAGAATGAATAGATAGCCTGTGTCCTTAGCCTGAGAGAAGATTGCTGACTGCCAGTAGATAATCATTCCAGGAGTGTTTTGAACCTGAAAGTTGTGGGTTGATTTCCAGGAAGAACATTCAACTTGAAGCTAAGGATTTAAGGTAAGGTGATAAGGAAAAGTTAAGGATAAGTGAAAAAGGTATTGACATTCCTATTTGTGAATGCCATTGTTCTCCTTTGTTGAGCTCCAGAATTTTACAGGCTTCTGCTATGAGATCAATGGCTTCTCAAGAGACTGGTCTAGCAACCCATGTAGGAAAAACAAAGTGAATGAAGAAGTGAAGTGACCGGAAGAAAGCTATATTGGCCTTCCACTTAGTTCTTCAGTACATCATCAGTCCACATATCTTGAAGATAGGCACTGAATATGGACAAGGAACTAATCTTTAAATTGAATAAGAAAAGAAAAAGAGATTTAATTAGATCAGATTTGGGAAACTGTGCCACTTAAAGTGATCCCAATGGATACATAAACACCCAGAAATATATACATATAGACACACATACATATTTAGCAACAATATTCTCCTATTGACATTGTATGGACAATGGTAAAATACATAGACATTGGAATTGGATTTCAGTGTATTATCATCTTGCAAGAAGTGGTATAAAAGACTTAATAATCATGATAACCAGTGACAAGTATGCCAAAAAAATAGATGTTATAAATATAGATATTTGTAGAGTATGGGTCAGGTGTACTAGCACACCTTAAAGGAAGATTTCCATCAGACTTTCTCCTTCTCAGGGGAGTGCTGGTATACCCAGCCAATGTGCCTGGGTAGGGTCTCAACAGCCCAGGCGCTGGTATCCATGAAGTATTAAAATAATTAGAAAAAGGTCTGCCATATAGTGTGTGTCTCCTCTACCTAGAATTTATAGAAAGAGATGGATAAAAATTATTTTGGCTGAGAAGTCATGGATGGCTTATGATGCACCATAGTAGACAGAGTACCAACATCCACTAATCTACTAATGTACTTGGCACAAAGTTCGTGCTTCAGAAATGCTTTCAAACTAAATGACAGTTTGATATTAGCTTTTCTAAAAAAGAGTAGTTATTTTTTAAGAATAGCTTTAAAGGATGTTTTTAAAGAATGTGTGAAAAATTCATGATTATATGTACCCTTGTAGTTTTGAGCTGTCTAATATCATGGTTTCCTAGGAACAACCTGATTAAGCCCCCAACAGTTTTTGTAGGACAGCATTTCTACACCTTAAAGGTGTACAAATTCACATTATCCAAATGTGAGTTGTTCCATTTCTGAACTTATTATTCAATTAAATTAACTTCTTCTCATGGAATAGATATTAGTTTTACTGTTTTATTCCTGAAGGCAGAACTAGGATCAATGAGTGGACATTAGTAAAAGACAGTTTTGGTATCAATATAAGAAATCCCTAGAATTTAGAACTGTTTGAAAAGGAATTGGCCCTACTTTGAAAAGAAGTAAATTCTCTGTCATTAATGGTCTTAAAAAAGGAGTTAGAGGCATAGTTGTTGGGGATATTGTAGAGTTTTATAAATCAGGTAGAGTTTGAACTAGATTATCTTTAACATTTCTTCTGATTCTATAATTCTATGATCTTCAGTAAGTTGGGGAATTTCTCTAGCTGGCACTGGTCCTCCTGTTTCCTTCAGGCATTTTTAGAGCTTCCGTTGTTAAGACCTCTCAATGTATTTATCATGTTTCCCCTCAAATGTATATTAACTGCCATAGCACTTTCTTTGCTGCTATCTTGTCCTGTATTGTTCACCATCATTTAATTTGACTCTCAAATTAGACTTATAACTTAAAGCTCCTTGAGACAAATGGCCATGTCTTATGCTCTTTTGTATACCTCAAATAGTGGATATTGATAGTGGATTTGATTCATTTGGCTAACATAATTATCAAAGTATTACATTCAATACTAGAATCATTTATTGAGTGCTTGCTATGACTAAGACATCTTAACAGATGTTTGATAGAATAAGTGGTTCTTAACCTCAAGAGGTTTTTCAGTCTAGTAGATGGAGATATATTAAGGTATTTGTAATACAAGATAATATATAGTAAATGCTATACGAGGAGTACGTATGAAAAAATAACCATAAAAGTTCTCTTTCTTCTTGTCATTCCCTGTAGTCACTGAACAGTTTTCTGATCCAAGGTAAAGAGCTCAACACATTGACTTAATGAACGAGAACCCTATGTTATTTCTCTTTATATCATAATTAAGGGTATAGGATTACAGGATGGCATTTATATGGTCCAAGTTTAATCTCAGGAGCTTCTCATTTATCATTCTTTTGGCTCTGTACTTAAATCAGAATTTATTCCATCTTTGGTTCTCCATAATGCAAAGAAAAAAAGAAAAAGAAAATATCTCCCAGGCTAACAATATATAGACTACAAGACAGGCACGAAGTTCACCAGATTAGAAATGGAAGAGATTTGTTCTTCAGCTCACAAATAATAAAAATACCTCCTTCCCCTTGACAAAGGATTTTCATCCCTCCTTGAGGTATTCAGGGGGAGTCAGAGCTTCAGGACTATTGAGTTCCATATTGGGGGCTTACCTGGATTGTTATTGACTTTTGCTTTTGTTTTATTCTGAAATTAGGCTGCCAGCATTAGTGGCTGTGTGTGTTATGTGTGTGTATTTGGTAGCAGTCAATTTATTATTTGTGCCTAACATTCTGTATTAGCATTGCTCGATCTTAAGATAGACATTACAAGTGAGTACCAAAGAAAGGTGCTAGGCTAGAGGAACAGTGTACAATTGTGTGTTGGGTGTGAGTGTAAGTACTAAGGCTATCCCATTAGGGGAGATATGGGATTTTACATAGGATTGCTGATTGTGGCAGCTCCTATAGAATAAAGACTATCATTAAAAGAATTTCATTGTAGATTCTTTGGGAAAGAAGGGTTCTAAGATGCTGGGAAAGAGATATCAGAAAGGGCACAATTGAGCTGCTGCTTTGAGGAAACGAGCTGTCTGATGGGGTGTTGCCTTTTTAGGTTCTCAGAGAAATACCCAGAATTGAGGGTATGGGCCAGTGTTCCTGGAAGAATATTGCAATTTTTTTTAACTGGGGGAAAAATGAGAGAGAATGAGTGGCTAGATCTTTCAGCAAATTCCCCTTAACAAGGTTAAGTTCTTGTCACATTCAACTCCTTGTAACATGTATAACATTGGGGATTTGATGTCTCCTGGAGTATGTGTAAACTGGCCTTGCCCAGGGTACTTGTTGGCTCACTGACACAACATAAAAGATGATTGACCAAGCTGTGCCCTTGGATTTGGCACTTAAAGGAGAGCGAGATAATAATGAAACATTCTTCCAGCCTCATGACATAGAAATAATAGATTCTAGGAGCAGAATTAGATGCAGCTTCATACATGGTCAGTGTGTTGATTTGTTTTGCTGGGATGTACAAACGTGTTACAAAGGACAGCATCTAGGGGCAGAGAAGGTAGGAAAATGGCTAGTGGTTGATACCAAAAAAAAACACCCCACTTTTTTAAAATACACAAAAGAAAATGAAAATTAAACCATCCAGAGCAGCTGGATGGTACTGATGATTAATTGTTATATTTGGGGCAACAAATTGATCCAGTGGATACAGTGCTGAGCCTGGAGTCAGGAAGACCTGAGTTCAAATTCTGACCCTCACACTTATTAGCTGTATGACTATGGGTAGGTCATTTGACTTCTGTTTATCACAGTTTCCTTCTCTATAAAATGGGGATGATAATAATAGTACCTACATCCCAGATTGTTGTGAGGATCAAATGATATAATAATTGTAAAGTGCTTAGCATTGTGCCTGGCACATAGTAAGTTCTTACTAATATTACTTATTATGAATATTATTATCAAATAAAATTTTGGGGGGGATTTTTCACAGTTGCTGTGGGTCACAGTTTAGAATCCTTTTAAGGAATTCAGAACCATCCCTAAAATATCACTAAATCACTGTGATCCAGAGAAACAGAGACATCAAAATATAGGCTGATCCAGTTCCTCCTTGAAGCTTCTCTCTCTTCTTTTGCTTAGATGGCACATTATTTCACACCATACAAATAAAAAGAAATAGCTAGACTTTTGAAAACATCACCTCAAAGATTATCTTGAGGCAAATATTAAAAACATAAGCCTTTCATATCCTAGTATAAAAGGGAACACGAACAAATACCACAGTTTTATTATCCCATTAAATTAAATATATGTACTTAAAAACCCATCGCATGTGTATAACCCAGTGAAATTGCTTGTCAGTTCCAGAAGGGGGAAGGGAAGAAGACTGGGAAAAATAATGAATCATGTAACCACAGAAAAATATTCTAAATTTTAAAAAATCTTGAAAAATTATATTAAATACATTGCTAGTTTTGTCATACAAATAAATCAACTGCTTTAATAACATATTGTACATATCAAGGGTCAAAAGTTTCTTATATAAACTAATTGCTTTTTTGGTATATCAAAATGTTTGTATTTGTAGATGACCGAGTTTGTAATAAGAAAGGTTAAAAAAAATAAAACCCTAAGCAGCTAGACAGTGAATAGAAAGCCAGGTCTGGAGACAGGAGATCCTGGGTTCAAATCTGCACTCAGATACTTCTCAGTATTAATACTCAGATTGTGACCCTGGGCAAGTCACTTAACCTCCCATTGCCTAGCCTTTATTGTTCTTCTGTCTTAGAACCAATACTTAGAATTTATTCTAATACAGAAAGTAAGGGATTAAAAAAACAAACAAACAATAAGAAGATCTAGAGACAGATGGACTCTCTCTGTGACTTTGGGTAAGTCATTCTATTTCTCTGGTCTTAATTTTCCTCAACTCTATAATGTGAGGGTTTGAAATTGATGATCTTTAAGACCCATCTTCAGGTTCTAGCTCCAAGTTTCTGAAGCTATGATAGGCCAGATGTTTTCCTCAATGAGAGATGGAATGGCTAAAAAACAAACAAACAAACAAACAAACAAAAAGCCAAAACTAGTGAGATTCACTTAAGCTTTAGGCTGCTGGAGGTAACCCTATACCATCTTATGGGTCCTCCAGGGGACACAAGCATCAGGGAACTGGGGGGCTTCTGAGATGGAGTCATACTCTTGAGTGGACCACTCTAGGGCATTGGAGGAGTGTTCAGAGGACACCAAGTTGCTGGACTGGTCCTGCTAAAGAGAAGACGTGTTTCTCGGTCAAGTAGGAGCAAATGCTAAGAAGCAGTAATGGACAGAACCAAGATGTTAAGAAACAAACCTAGACCTTGCTGTTCACTAGTACCATGAGTTATATGGACTGTAGATCCTAGTTTAAAATAACTTGGCTCTAGGAATTATGAATGCTTTCAGCTCTTGAATTGTACCATAAATCTAGTAGACTATATAGTTCCCCAGGGAAGAAAGAGGCCCACTGGACAGTTTTTTGACTATTTATGGACTCAGGTGCAAATCCTTTACATTTTATGTTTGATAAAATAGAGTCTGTCATGTATTCAACATTTTGTTAGTGTTTGTGTGGAAACTGAGGGTCATTTTCCTTTTTTGATTCTGAGTCCAAGACATGAGCTAAATCCTGATGTTCACATGAGAAACCCTGAATTATCAGGAGCCAAAGAGAATGAGGATTGAGAAGCCCCCAAAGTTGAACCCATTCCAAGTAAACCCAGAGTTATGTTTCTGGACCAGAGCTTAAACTCTTCCTAAGCACATAGGAAATTCTCCAAAAGTGCACATCTAGTTTGGGGGCAATTTCTGGCAGTTATCTCTCTTCACATTAAGTTCACGGGTTGATTCTTTTCTTCTGTGTGTGTTCATTGAATGGAAAGAAGAAAAGAGATCTGTTGTGAACAAGGAGTTAATTAATATCTTTTGCACTGTTCTTTGGGAGTTATTTCATTTTTCAGCAAAATGTCTTGACATTAATCTTCAGGGGTTGGGGGCAGTCATCAATTCATGATTAGATTATAGTTGTTGGTTGGATGTGTTTAGTCTATATATTTGCAAAAGAGCCTGAGACCATTTCTTGAATGGAGCCTCTGTTCCTTCTTTTCTGAATGTATTGGATCTTTATTACAAATCTGTGAGCGGTACAAGACATGGCAATAAGCAGACTCCGGAATTTTGTGGTTAGAAAAAAAGAGGGAACCACGTACTATGGCTAAGGGCAAATGTCTTTTCTGTCACGTCTCAGAAGTAGGTGGCAGCAAGACATGGGTGATTAGCCTGGGAATTGGGGGTGGGAAGCCATGGTTCATTACAGAAAAGGGAAGCCAAGGATAGAATCCCAAGAAGATGCTGAGTTTCTTGGGCTGAAGTAGCAAGAAGGAATGTGGATGTGCTAGATACCAGGCTGAAGAACATGATGGGAATGCCAAAAGGCTAAACAGGATATCCAGGGAAGTAGACCATATGAGACAAGGACCCAGACACAAGCTGAGATCAGCTCCCAGGAGAACCATCGTATCAGGTACGTGTGAAGTTGAAGAAGACGAGAGAGTGAGACAAGATGCCAGAGTGATTCAGGCCCTTTTCAACTTGTCCCATGCAGGCTCCCTGTCCTCTTGCTGGGATTTGGGAACCTGATATTTTCCTGTCTCTACCAGAATCCCTTCCTACACGATCTCAGAGGTCTCCTAGCTCCTTGCTACCCTTCTTTCAGTTCTTAAGAGACAGACAAATCCTATTCAACAAGGTTCTCTTCTTATTTCAAGACGGTTTGCAAAACCTTTTGCAAAAAAAAAAAAAATTGAATCCTTAATGTGTTTAAAGCACCGTTTGAGGTACTGAAGTGCTTGGGGAGGACAACTGGGCATAGTTATAATTTTAAGAATCTCTTACTCTGGTTAGAAACCTTTTTGGTTGTTCTTGAATATTGTAAAATTGCAAGATAAGACTTTGCTTAGTCCCTTTTCTGGAGGGTTGGGGTGACTCCATTTCTATCAGTTTATGAATATGAATAGACAATGTAGCTGGGCCAGGACAGGTATGAAGCATCCACTGAATCCATCTGCTATCAGCCTTTCCAGTTTTTTGAATGAGTCCAAGAGCTAAGACCTGCCAGAAGGTAGAACTCAGTGGGAAGTATAGTAGGGGAGGCCAGATCTGAAATTGGAAAAGTAGTTCTCTATGCTAGGATTGGAGTGGGTGGAAGAAAGTTTGAGGAATTATAATGACAATAAGTGCCTACTTATATAGCACTTCAATATTAGCAAAGTGCTTTATGTATCTTCTTATATTTGATTTTCATGACAACTGTATTAAGTACTACAGTTATTCGTGTTCTCATTTTACCTTTTTTTAACCTATATTTTACCTCAGTTTCCTTATCTGTAAAATGGAGATAATAACAGCTTCTACCTCCTGGGGTTATTACAAGGATCAAATGAGATAATATTCATAAAGCACTTTGCAAACCCTAAAGTGCTATATATGATGTGATTATGTATTGTGTGTGTTTGCATAGCATATATATATATCTATGTAAATAAATGCTGTGATGGTGATGATGACTAGAAAAGACTCTAAGGCTCAGAGAATTTGTGTGACTTGCCTAGAGCCACACAGTTAGTAGGTGGCAGGAGGAATCTGAACACATTTCAATGATTCCACGATCACTGCTTTTTATCTTTAATATGCTTCCTCTTAGGACCCATGTGAAGGACTATAACTCTGGGATTCGAAAATGTGGTAACAACCACTCAAAGTCATTCTGATTGTTCATGAGTCTCTCCACTATGCTTACGGTAAATCAGAGTGCTTTGAGTGTTTTGGCAACTAGGTGACTTGGAGTCAGGAAGATTTGACTATAAATCCAGCCTTCAGTATTGCCCAGCTGGGTGGCCCTGGGCAAGTCACTTAACCTCTGTCTGCCTCAATTTTCTCATCTGTAAAATGGGAATAATTATAGCACCTACCTCCCAAGATTTTTATGAGAATCAAATGAGATAAAATTTGTAAAAATTTCCTGGAACACAGGAAGAATTTAATAAATACTTATTTCCTTCCCTTACCCCCTTCTTCAGAAGAGAGGCTACACATGAATTTAAGGTGGTGTTATCTTGAGCTTATTACATGTGTAGAAGGAAAACAAAGAAGATTCCCTTCCCCTCTTCACCCGAACATTCGCAAATGAATCTGGGATTATTTATGCTTTCCTAAATTTTCTAGGTTGTGTCTGTGGATGTTTTAAAAATCTTGAAATTGATCATATAGTTTTCTGTACTTTGGCAGTGAAAAGCACACTCAAAGATACATACCTACATATTCACACATATCTATCTATATACACACTTAAAAAAAATCAACCATTGACTATATTGAAAACTCCCAGTTAATAATGAATTTGAAATAAAACTTGAAGAGTTTGGTTCCTGAGAAGCTAGTGATCACAAGTGAAAATAATCCTGCAGTGTGGCATAGAAAAAGAAGTGATAATATTGTCACCTGGCAGCCCGCACCAGACTATTTTTAGTATAAATTTTACTTTAATTGAATTGAAAGCAAGTAAGAACTTGCTCTCCTTTTGGAAATCTGGCTCAACATAGAAGCCGTGGGGGTTTTTTCCCCCCTCAGAAGATTTTTTTCCCCTTCCTCCTTATAAGGACCTGCACTGGAGTAGTTTGGCTTCATTAAACAAGAGCCATTAATAATGACTAATGTAAGAATTCCACTCTTGGAGACTTTGACCGAGGGCCTAGAATGTTTTGCCCCTTGCTGCTTGACATTCTGCCTGGGGCTGCCGTGATATAAATGACAGACTCGTTAGTGAATCCTAGTTATGTTCCTACCACAATCTCTGGGAATTTCCTTTTAAAGTTTTAAAAATCTGCACCAATGTATATAAGGAATGTAGCACTTTGATTATAAAAATTCCCTCCCCCAACCACTGATCTCTCTCTCTCTCTCTCTCTCTCTCTTTCTCTCTCTCTCTCTCTCTCTTTCTCTCTCTCTCTCTTTATATATATATATATATATATATATATATATATATATATATATCCTCTCCTTCCTTCTCCTTCTTCATCCTCCACACATATACACATACCTATATATCCTCTCCTTCACCTTCCTCTTCCTCTTCCTCTCTTTCCATCCTTCCATCTATCAGTCTGTCTTAGGGGCAGCTATGTAGCACAGTGGATAGGGTGCCCAGTCTGGAACCTGGAGGTCCTGGGTTCAAATCTGGCCTCAGTCATTTCCTAGCTGTGAGACCCTGAGCAATTCACTTAACCCAAATAACCTAACCTTTGCTACTCTTCTATCTTAGAATAGATATTAAGACAGAAGGTAAAGATTTTTTTTAATCTGTCTATCATCTCCCTCTCCTTTTTCCTTTTCCTTTTTTCCTCTCTCCCTTGGTCAATGAAGTATTTGGACTCTTATCATCCACACAGTAGCATGACACCCTCTTCATGAACAAGTACAACACAGGGAAACACAGGGACACAGAAGCCATCTAGTAACCGGTTTTTCTAGAACTACATTGCTATACCACACTCTTCTGTTTCCATTCCCTTCCTCTGGAGGACATAGTCAAGCCATTCCTGAAATGGTAGCCCAGCAGCTCCTGCCTCAGGACCATTGGTAATAACCATGGACTTTCTTCTGCTGAATCTTCAGCCTTGCTGCTTGGAGCAATAACACCACCATGGGCGTAGGACAGTTGGGAAACTACTGGATTCAGGAATATGGAGATCTATGGTATCTCCCCTCTGGAGAACTCAGAATGGAATTCTTTCCTCCAAAGTAGATGGCAATTTATTTAAGACCCAATTGATAATTCTCAGGGAGTTTCCTGAAGTACATAGTGGTTTCGTGACTTGTCAAAGGTCACATGTTGAATAGGTGTGGGAAACAGGATTTGAATCTAGACCTTCTTGACTCTAAGCCCTGAACTTTATCCACTATGCCAGGCTGCCTCTGTAATTATGGAATAATGTAATAGCATCATACCTGTATAATCTTTACCATTACAAATCACTTGTCATACATATCTTTTGAGCCTCACAACAAGCCTCTCAGGCAGGGTACCATAAGTACGATTATCATATTAAAAATGAGCCAATCGACCTAGAAAGGTTCAGTAGTTAGTCTAAGGTTCCTCAAGAGGAGTAGAGAAAGTTGAGAGAGATTAATTTAAGTCTTTAAATTTCATTATTAGGGTTTTAGAGAGTCAGTCTAAGCTAGTGTAGGGCACAGCAAAATATGAAATCCAGCCCTCAGCCTGTTTTTTTGTGTTGGCCTCCAGCTAAGAATGGGTTTTTACCTTTTTCTTTTTAATGCAATAAAACTTATTGAAAAAACGTAAATATCACATTTAGTTCTAGGATCATATGAAAGTGGGCAATGGGCAGAGGTTGGAGACTCCTGAAGAGTGAGGAATCGCTGGAAGGTTTTAGGAGGAAGCTAGCATGTCCAGTAGAGTGCTGTACTTTGGGTAAGGAAGGCATCGGGTTGAATACCACCTCTGACATTTAAACTTGTGAGCATGATCCTTAGTTTTCTCATCTGTAAAATGGAAATAATACTACCTAGCCTAGCTCACAGGTTTTTTTGTAAGGCTTACATTAGAAAGATCATGGGATCTCAGAACTAAGGTTGGAAACAACCTCAGAGTATATCTAATTCAGGGCAGCTAGTTGGCACAGTGAATAGAGTTTTGAGCCTGAATTCAGGATGATTAATCTTCTTGAGTTCAAATCTGGCCTCAGACACTTTGACCTTGGGCAAATCACTTTACCCTGTTTCCCTGTTTCCTCATCTGTAAAATGAGCTGGCAAAGGAAATGGCAAACCACTTAAGTATCTTTGTCAAGAAAACCCCAAATAGAATTATGAAAAGTTGGATGTGACTGAAAAATGGCTGAACAACCACAAACCAATCTTATAGAATTATTGCAAGGAGATTGATTTGTAAAACTTAAAACATGCTATCAGTATGATCTATTATTTGTTAATGGTTATCAGTAGGACAAGAGAGAGTGGTAGTCCTATTCTAATGTCTAATCATAGTATGGAAAGTACTTGGGATTCCCAAAAGCTATATTATTGGATCACAAAATCATAGATTTGGAGTCATAAAGTCTAAATTTAACTAGAAATTTAGATCTTGGAGGTCATGGAATTACTGAATTTGAGAGTTGGCAGGACCTTAGCAGCTATCTGTCTAAACTATACCCAAAAGGAATCTTCTCTATAACATCTCTGACAAATGGTCTGTCAGCCTCTTTCTGATGACTCCCTCCAAGGAAGGAGATCCTGTGAACTTCTTGAGTCCCTCCATTTTGCTTTTGGACAGTTTTAATTGTCATCTAGTTTGTTTTACAGATGAGGAAACTGAGACCCAAAGAAGTAGAGGGTGACTTCTACAGAGCAGTAAATGGTAGAACCTGGATTCAAACCCAGTTGTTTCAACTCTAGATCTGGCACTCTTTGCCCTGAACCATGGTGCCTCAATGTAATTTCTGGCAATTTTCACCAAACTAAAAAGGCTTTTGAGTATGGACCAGTGGTGAAATATTTTTGAGTTGTCTGAGGAACAGGTGAAATAAGTTCAGAGATCATCAATGCCAGGATGGCCATGGGCCGATGAACTTTTTCATGAAAGCAACACTTAAAGACTACTTTCTGTGTTGTAAAGGATTATACTCTAGGTCAGTGGAGCATATTGTAATGCCAGAAATCTGTCAAGTCTGCAATAAAACAATTGAGGCAAAGCTCTGAGCCCATAACTATTTATTAGAGTGACCTGACCCCCTCCAACAAATAGTATCCCAGACCTTCCTCATGATCTGTGACCCCTATTTTCTCCAATATAGTTTTTATACCTTTTAGGGTCCAATCCAGTCTTCATGTGCATGGACAGTCATTGGTGAATTCCAAACTCTTGGTATACCCTAAATCATGTTGCTACCACACAACAAGGTGGGCATATGACAACTAGCTCATCTGTACTCCATCCTTATGACCACAGTCCATCTACACCTCATCCTTATGACACCTACTTTAACAACAGGCTCTGGGTTCTCTTAGCAATGGACCTTGAGCTGATATGGTCAAGTGAGGTTGCTAGATCTTGAGTCCAGCCTCTTGTCTAGGCCCACCTAGAATGGGTCACTGAGAAGGAAATGACACAGGATGGGGAGTTCTTAATATACATCCAGATTTTTCACTAAAGCTTGTGACATCTCTGTCATATTGTACCTAAATGTTCAGACCTAGAGTCAAGGACTACTTTCCCTAATCTTACAAGTCAAGCTACAAGTTATAAAGTTTAATATACGTTTATCATGAGAGGAGAGAACCTATTCGGCTGTAACTTCCATCTAATTACTCCCTTAAGTATATATGTTTATATACTTATAACTAATTACTGCTTTTAGATTAGTTGATTATCCTTAAAAGAGAGATCTGGGAATTAATCACTACCCATATGGAATCACATTAAACTGGATAATACTGATAAAATCATTGATCTAGGATGGGCAGGGGTCTACCAAAATAGGTTAGAGGTCATAGTATGTTCCATAGATGATGAAATTACATGTCCTTGAAATATTGGCACATTTCAAAGTAACTCCCAAATTATGTGCTGATGGGATAAGAAAGGTAGTGATGCTGTTCACTGAGAAAGGAAGATGGTTCATAACTTTGAGGGGAAAGTGACATTTAATCTTAACTGTGTACAATTGTTTACCTATGTAGATTTTTAGGTAGATGAGGCTCTTTTTTGGCTTGAAAGAGATTGGAACAGATTTATAGAGGCAAGAGAAGTCATGGAGAACAGGAGAAGTCAAGAATGGGAAATGAGGACACACCACTCATACACTAGCTAACTAGAGACAGAGAAAAAAGTTCCTTGAGGACAGAAACTATTTTGGAGGGATATTTTTTCTCCAGTGAGGAGCATGATGTGACTTTCACAGGGTTACACAGCTAGTAAGTATCTGAGACAGTGTTGGAAATCGGTCTTCTTGATTTCAAGTGCAGTCCTCTGATCACTGCCATTAAGCTGCGAGGCTCTAAGGATGTTTGAGGAACAAAAAGGAGAAGTTAGTGGTTTTGTAATCAACAGGCAAGTCAAGAAGGATTGGATCAGGGAAGGCACTATAAAACTTGGCTATGTACATTGGAAATCTTTCTGAGAGTGATATGAGTTAATTGGTGCATTGGAAATCTTTCTGAGAGAGAGATGTGTTAATTGATTACAAAGGAAACCAGATTGGAGGGGATTCAGAAAGGAACTGGAGGAAGCAAAGGATGACCCTTTTGGATGTGTTTTCCTGTGTTTCCTTCCTAAGAAAAATCAGCCCTTTCACAACCTGTTGCTTTTGTTGAGGGCTATAAGCTCTTTGTCTCCTTAGTTGAGTAATCTGATTCCAAAATGCAGTCAATGAAGTTCTCAGTTTATCTGAGCTGCCCATTAAAGTAAATGTCAGTGGTTTTCTTTGTGTTTATTCTTCCAGTTTTCAGAGGAGCATTAAAGCTCTTGTTCCCTGAATTGATTTTGAAGCCTGTTCAATTATGTATCTAGAAATGTCTCTCTTATATTTCTTCAAAGGCACAGCAATAAAAAGTTGGAAGGAGAATGACTCCTAAGTAATGGGGAATCATGGGAAAAGGGGGTAATTTGCTTCATCGTCAGAAAATCACAAAGGCAGACAATCTATCCATTTTTGCTGGATCTGCCTTACTCAGTCTTTTGCAGCAGCCATCACTAGGGTGGGGTGATCAGGCCTTTACTCCCAGGCAATGAATTCTGAGAATGGCACCTGAGAATGGTGCCCATAGTTAAACTTCTGGCAGAGCTTAGTACCTAGTTAGCTTGACTCTTTATTGGTATTGGTTTTTAAGCCTTCAGTGACTAACTATGATAATTACATCATCAAATCTCTAAATATTGTGGCTACAATGCAGTGGCAAGGGTAATTAATCAAAGTCCAAATCACTGTTTTCTTTTTTTTTTTAAACCATTACCTTTCACCTTAGATTCAGTACTGTGCATTGGTTCCAAGGCAGAAGAGCAATGGAGGTTAAGTGACTTGTCCAGGGTCATAAGCTAGGTAATGTCTGATGCCACATTTGAACCCAGGACCTCCGGTCTCTAGTCTCTAGGCCTGGCAAATGAACCATCTACCTACCCCCACCTCCCCAGATCGCTTTAAGAATAAGGTCCATGAAGTGAAGGGTTTATAATTCTAAGGGAATGTAGCAAGACAAAAATAAGGAAAAGTCAAGGTCAGACTATGAAGGAAAGTCTAGAAGCCAGAGATGTATCCACAGAGAAAGAGGCAGAAAGCAAAGAAGAAGCTGTGAGGTATCAAAGGTCCAAACACTGAAACGGCCAGGAAACACTGGCTCAGAGAGACCTTGAGGAAGCAGCTGTACCTGGCCCTGACTCCACAGCTTGGCTCAGGCTCCAGGCTTAATCCTCATTCGTCCAACCAGCTTGCCTGCCTCTGTCCTGGGGCCCACATGCTGGAATATATATATAAAAGCAAGTTGTTAAATCATACTAATGCAGGACTACAGTGAAAGCCCATGTTTGCATCATCACCATTCATACTTTCCCACAATTTATGGCTTCATTCCCAAACCACCACATTTCTTTGGATAATGTCTTCAATCTCCCATTTTCACTTGCATGTAACCTCCATTTGCATTTGTTCTTTAGAAATGGTGGCCGAAGTTTTCACTGGGGACTTTTGCATGTGGGGTGGGAGGGTGTAGGTTGGTTGGAACTCCCTCTGGGATGAGTCTCCTTGGGGGAGGAAGCCTGCCCAGGTTACAGCAAGGTTTCTTTCCTGTTGAAGGAAGGGCAGGCTGGCAGTTGCTGGGATGAAAGGATACCCCAGGGTAAGGATATCCTTCTTCACCGAGGTGGGGATAGGGGGAGAAGACTTCACTTGGGATGTACCTGGAGACTGAAAAAAGAAGGAAGAGGGGGCAAAGCCCTGATCTTCTCCATCTTGCTTTGAATTTGTCCATAGAGCAGGAGAGATGTCAGGACCAAAAGCCAAATGAAGCCCACAGCTCTCCAGGATGGCCAGAACCAGGTTAAAGTATAATTGGAAAATTTTTTAACAAAATAAAGAAAAATAAAATACAACATAGATAATGTTAATGTGTGGTTTTCTAAGCCCATGTGCTACCTCAGGGATCCATTTCTCTGAGTTGCCACTGCAGCCTAGAGGATGAGCCAAAGCAATGTCTTGTTGTAGGCTATTCCTATGTGTATCTCTTTGGAAGGTACATGACTTTTATGGGCTGAAAACTGTTGTATAAGTAAGAGACACCAATCAGGGTGAATATAGCAGAGCTATTGTTGGTTGGTTTGTTTTTTTTTCCTCCTAGACTTGAATATCCTAGAGTCCTTCTCCTTCCCACAAGCTACTTAAGGATAAGTACTCCCAGACTCGTGATCTAATAACTCCATTTCCTTCTCTAGGAACAATTTCTATTTCAGTCTTTTGCATCATAACTGGACACAAATAACAGATCTTCCCAATACCACAAATCTACGATTTTGTGCCAGGACAATGTAACATTATTTTTCCCATTTGGAATTTTAATGATTTATAGTTTCTCAGTTAAGGACATAGATTTGGAGCTGAAAAGGATCTTAGAGGTCATCAAGTCCAACCTCCTCATTTTAGAAAAGAGAAAACCTGGGTTTCACAGAGCTACACAATGTGCCCAAGACTTGTGTTTAATTTCTTTCTTTCTACATTTAATGGATTCAAATTTAGCCTGGTTCATCTGTTTCCCCTTAATTCTTGTTCCTTTTCCAGCCTGACATTTGCTAATTGATGCCTTTTCTTGGCATCAAAGTACCCAAAGTAGATCCACTAGTGTGATAGTCAATGCAGAAGACTACTAAGTATTATAAGAGAAAGGGCTTGTGCAAGAATCACTAAGCACTTCATTTCCTTTTTTCATTTATTCAAGACTTGCTCAAAGTCACTGAACTAGTGTCAGTTACAGGTTTTGAGCCCAGGTCTCCTGACTCCAGTCCAAGACTTTATCCACTACACCAGTGTTGGTCCTCAGACATTCTAAAAAGCCAGTGTCCTTAACCTTTTTATTTTGTCTTAGATCTCTGTGGCAAGCCTAGCTAGACACCTTCTCAGAATGTTTTTAAATGCATAAGATAAAATTTATAGGATTACAAAGGAAACCAATTCTGTTGAAATATAGTTGATATTAAAACAAATGATTTCACAGCCCCTTTAAGAACTTCTGCTTTAGAGAGATGGAAGGGAAACTTAGCAGGGAACCTCCAGGTGAACATATTTAGCTTACCTGCTGGCCTTCATCCTTCTTGTTAGGAAGCATGCAGTTGGGGGAGAGCTAGCATGGGTCTGAGCTCTGTCCCTGGCTGAGCTACATCAGGGAGAGAGCCCAGTGCCCAAGTCAACAACAAACTCTTAATTAATTAAGAATCCATTTTTGCTAGGGGAATGTGGATATCTCTGGCTATTTGGTTACTTCACCCTTTGTCTTCAAGCCCCTTTTATCTTATCTTGTTCTGTAGGACTGTGGTTATTTTACATCTAGTTAGATATTCACAGACTGTTAGAGTTGGGACAGACCTTGTGAAGCATTTAGACCAATGCCCTCTCCTTTGGCTAGTGAGCAAAGAGAGGAATGGAATGTGAAAAATGAGGTCATGCTGTTTCCGACCAAATGCATTAGGATAATAGGATTGTAGACTGAGAGTTGGAAGAGGTCTATCCTCAAGGTTATCTAGTACAACAGCTTTTTTTTTTCAGATAAGGAAACTGAGGACCACAGAGGTTGGATGATTTACCCAGTGAGCATCACACAGGTAATTCAGGCTAGAGCTAGGATTTGCTATAGAACCTCTGACTCTAAATCCAATTATCCTTCCTCTCCCAGCTCCCCAATTTACTGTCCAATAGGGGGTTTATGCATTTCCGACAGTATGGATTATGCCTATGGAACACTATGACAGTACATCTGTACCTAGGCTATTGGGCCACCAAATGGCTGATGCTATTGAATTGTCTTTGGTAAATATTGTCATTTTCGGTCTTCTTAAAAACAGTTTGTATGAGAAATTCAAAAGAAGCTTCAATTTCTTAATCAAGGTTTTTATTATTAATGATTTTTTATGGTGAGTTCTCATCAGTGAAATCATCTGATATCCTCCAGAGCTATAAATTTAAAAATTTGTGTCATAGATGAGGCTTTAAATCTCCTTGTATATTTTACATATGACCTTCCCTTCAGTGTTCCTCAAGGCATCCATGCCCCTCACCCCTCTCTAGCTGCAGTCTGTTGGATATTACAACTTGCTTTGTCTTAACGTACATCTTCAGAACATTTCTAAAGCACCTACTATGTGCCAAACACTGCTACCACAAAGACCACAATAATAATAACAGTGGTAGCTAGCATATATAGAGTGCTTTTAGGTGTGAAAAGCACCTTACAAATATCATATCATTTTATCCTTATAACAACACTGGGAGATAATTTTTATTATTATGCCTGTTTTACTCCTGAGGAAACTGAAGCAAGCAGGGGGACACTGACTTGCTCAGAGTTACCTAACATATGAGGAAGGATTTGAACTTAAGTCTTCCTGACTTCTAAAGCCAGTTTTCTATCTACTCTGCCACCTGAGCTGTTGAAGATGAGGATGAAGTAGGCTCTCTCCCCTCAAGGAGCTTACATTCTAGTGGTAAGGAAGGAACAGGAGCATAAATAAGTAAATGAGAATTTTGTACAAGGCAAACCAAAAGTAATTTTGAGAAGGGCACTGGTGACTGGAAGGGGAGGCCTCTGTCAGGGGACATTTAAGTTATTCTTTTGTAAATTAGTATTTTCTCCTTGAATTAGTCTTCTTACTTAAACCTATAGCAAATGCCTTCTCTCTGCCCTTTCAGCTCTGGCGCTACAACTACAGTGACCTGTCAACGGTGGCTACTTCTTTTTCCTTCTTTGTCCACCTACTTGTTTGGTCCAGTTAGAAGAGTTTTCCAACAATGACTGTGTTTGCCACTAGGTCCCAGAACCAGAGCCCATATTGATTTGTTTGGGCTTATTCAGGCATGTCTTAGCTATTATTCTTAAAATAATATTTTCCTGAGATGGTCAAGAATCTTAGATGCCCATAACCCGTGTGGTATTCTTATTACCCTCAACATGGGTAACTATAACCAACAATCACTGAGTCATACATTTTCCCACAAGAGGGCACCATAGAGATTCTTAACTCTGGCAATATGGTGTGATAGAAAGTGTATTGAGTTTGGCGTCAGTAGACTGGGTTTGATCCTAGACCATGCACCAACCAGGTCTGGGATCTTTGGATCTTTGTATTGCCGAGCTTAGTTTTCCCCAAATGCAAATGGAACATTATGGAGGTTGTTTAGAAGAAGCATTTCATTAATGATTAAGTATAGGGGATGCAAATACAAATATGATGACAGTGCTGCTCTCAAGGAACCTACGCTTTAATAAAGGAAGACAACATAGAGAGAACGGTGGCCCAGGAGGATTGACTGGACTGAGAAGTCACAGGATGGTGAATGGAACCTTAGGACAACTGACTGACATGCTTGCCCTTTCCTGAATGGTAGCTTTGCTTTGATTACTGTTCCCAGATCTAGAGGTAGAAAAGGGTTGAGAAGGGGGTTAGAAGGGGGCCTGGTAAGCTGGCAGCATGGTGAGTTGAGGTCTGGCTAGTTATAGAAAACCAGGCAGGTGGCAGAGGAAGAAGCTTGGCATTAAGATCATTGGAAAGCAGCAGGGGAGAAGGAATAGCTGACTATTGGCTGCCTAAAAGATATCCCTGGGATCCTGGTGACCTTCAAGAGAGTGGTTTTAGGAGAATAAAGATGCTGATTTCCCCTTATAATATCTCTTGAATGTGCTTCTACTGCAGGCTCACATCAGCTCATGCCTAGACTACTGCAATAGCCTTTTGGGGTCTACCTGTCTCAAGGCTCCTCATTTCACTCCAATCCATTCAGCCACGAAAGTAATTTTCCTAAAGCGCAGGTCTGGTCATGCCCCCCTCCAACCTCCCAATACTCAATAAACTCCAGTGGCTCCCTGTTGCCTCCAGCATGGGATACAAAGTACTCTTTTTGGCATTCAGAGCCCTTTATAACCTTCCTCCCTTTCCAAGTTTCTTACACCTTACTCCCCACTTCCTTCTCTTTGATCCAGTGACACTGACCTCCAGAATGTTCCATGAATGACACCCCATCTTTCTTCTTTGGACATTTTCTTTGGCTTTCTCCCATGCATTGAAACGCTATCCCTCCTCCTTTCCAACTACTAAACCCCTATGCTTTCCTTTAAGTTCAAACTAAAATCTAACTTTCCATAGGAAGCTTTCCCTAATCCCTCCAGTGTGTTAACTCTGTAAATTATTTCCTATTTATCATATAAATTTGTGTGCATGTATATGTGTATGTAGAAATATATGTTTATTGGCATGTTATCTCTCCTATTAGATCATAAGTTCCTTGAGGGCAGGGACTGTCTTTGGCTTCTTTTTTTGTATTCCCAGTATTTAACATAGTGCCTAGTATATAGTAGGCACTTCATAAATGTTCATTGATTGGGGAGTAGAAGCCATGGTGAGGAAGGGTGTTAAAGAGGTAATGAATAATGAGGAAGTGGAGGCAGCTCCAAAATATTCATTTATGAAATTTGTTAACAAAAAGGAGCAACATAAGGCTGTATCTTGGAGGGTCTTTTATGTTCTGTGCAAAGTGTTGAAGCTCATCTAACAAAGTATGTTAGATCTAGATGTGTATCACAAAGGCCTCCCTACTATAGCTCCATAATATTTTCTTTTTTTCTTAAATTAGTAAGCCTTTATTTTTTCTTTCTCCAACCTCCTGCCCCCAAATGAAGAGAAAGGAAAAGAAAAAGCTCTTGTAGCGAATGTCCACAGTCAAGCAAAGCAAAATCCTTTCTTGGCCATGTACAAAAATGTATGTATCATTTTGCACCCTGAGACCATCACCTCTCTATCATGAGGTGGGTGACATACTTCATCTTTGGTTTTCTAGAATTATGGTTTCATTCTATTAAGCACAATTCTAAAGTCTTTCAAAATTGTTTTTTATAATGTTATTGTTCTATGTATTGTTCTTGCTAAGTGTCATCCCATTTTTGGACATTTTGCATTGACCAAATGAAGTCAAAGATGTAAAGAAAGACACACACACACACACACACACACACACACACACACACACACACACACACGAAAATATCCACAATACCATTTTTATAACAAAAAACCCTAGAAGCAGATCGGAAGATTGTTGATTTGGGAATAGTTGAACAAGTTATATCATATGAATGCCATAGAATATTATTGTAGGGGGCAGGTGGGTAGCTTACTGGATTGGAAGCCAGGCCTAGAGATGGGAGGTCCTAGGTTCAAATCCGGCCTCAGACACTTCCCAGCCGTGTGACCTTGGGCAAGTCACTTGACCCCCATTGCCGTGGTAAGCCACTCTTCTTCTCTGCCAATATACAGTATTGACTCCAAGGCAGAAAGTAAGGGTTTAAAAAAATTAAAAAATAAAAGAATATTATTGTAGTGGTTTAATTAAAACACTTTAAAAATTGCATAGAGGGAAGGGAGAGGAGGTACAGAAGGTGTCAAATAAACCAATTTATTACTACATGATTATGCATATGCAGTAAAAATCCATGGTTTCTCATACAGTTCTCTTCTCTGTTCTTCTTTATGTCTTGGAATTCTAGCAGTTGATGATTGAATAAAAACATTCAAACAAACAAAAATATATGTACCCCATTTTCCAAGTTCTGCTCTTCTATCATGATATTTCTCTAACTTAGGTCTTCCTTATGAGTACAATGATAGTTTCAGAGATTCAGAACTAGTAGAGATCATAGAGATTCAGCAATACACAGGGGTCCATAGACTGACAAAGGGGTGTATGATCCAAAAAAAACCCTTTTAAATCAGGTCGTCTTTAAGGTCTCTTCCCTCTCTAAATCTTATCCTACAAATGCACACGTCTTCATAGAAGTTCCTCGTGGATGTGCTCTCATACATGTTCTCCTGCTGCTGCAATTTGAATTATCACTCTGGTTGTATTTTTCTTTGTGTCTATATTTGGTGTATCTCTTCCTTCAGCCCAGATTATCTTGTTTATTCTAGAGACAGGCAGCTCCATGGTTAGGAAATAGCTTTAATACAGTAGTATTGTGTGGAAGAAAGAGCACTGGCCCAAGGCTCAGGGCGCCTGAACTATCGTCCAGGCTTGGTCACAGACTGACCGAGGGGCCTAGGAGCAAGTCCCAACTTGGTTTGAGATTCTGTTTTCTCATCTGTATAATGAGGGAGGAGGGAGTGAACAAGAGTTTGTAAACCAGACTGTTGTTGCATGCTATCTTGTTCGTGAATGTTGTGCAAAGGATTATGATAAAAATGGAGTGGCTTTCTAGTCCATGGTGTTCTCTTCAGATAAGCGGTTGTTTTCCCATAGCCCACTTAGCTATTGTTCCCCATATAAAAATAACCCGACCTAATATGCTGCATTCATGGTGTGTGACTTAATTGGAGAATGGTAATTACTATTTGGAGAGGCTGCTGCTGCAGGGTAGAGAGAGTGCTGGTCCTAGAGTCAAGAAGGCCTGACTGTTTCCATAACACTTGACATTTATTCGCTTTGTGTCTCTGAGCAGTCACTTAATTTGTCTCTGAATTTAGACTTTGAGACTCATCTATTTAGTCACAGACATATTGGTGGAGGGAGTTACTCTACCAGGACTTCCCCACATTGAGGAAATCTCAAATCTTTCGGGTAATTACCATTTTACAAAACTTCATTATCCCTGTAAAATTGAAATTATTAAAAAGTTTGTTGCTGCCTAGAGTGTGATTTTATGTAGTTTTAGTCCTTTCTCTCCCAAAAAATTATAGAGTAACATGGTTATAGTTTTCTAGGTTGATTCAGTGAACAAATACATTTTCATATGTAAGAATTCAGTATACAAGCACTTTGCTCATTGCTGTGCACATCCACACACACATCCACACCACACTTGGGTATTTTCTAAGGGAGGAGGTAAACCTCTACTGTTCCTACTTTGGTAGTGCAGATACTGTCTATACCAATTTACTTGCCTGTTTACTATGAACTCATTTAAAAGCTGGCAGAGTCGCTGCCGGAAATTTTCAGCATTGTTTTTTTCCCCTTTTCTTTAAGTATCAGCTAGCCATTCACTAGAGCTCTGGCAGATTTATGAATACCAAGATTTAGTCTATTTCAAGTGGTCATGTTTCCTCAAAGTCTAGCCTAGATTATTATTATTTTTTAAATGAATGGTATATTGTCTGATTGTTGCCCTTGCTGGCTTTAGTGGCCATTCTGTGACTTTCTCTTAGTAAAGAGCCTATTATATTGGCGATTTAAACATCATCTTTGACATTGTGTATCATGCCTCATGATTGTGAGCTTAGCAGAAATGATTAATCTCTAGGAAGCTGCAATATTACAGCCATTTTTTGACTAGTAACTGTGAGATGCACATTGCCTGGCACAGAAATCATGGGCTCACCATCTCACAAGCCAGAGAGATCCTAGATAGTGGTGAAGGTGGAGGGTGGCAAGAAGAGGAGGCTGTCTTCTATTACTGTTCAAGGACATTGACCCTGTGCAGCTGAAGTGGCCACACTATTCTGTTCATCTTGCTATTCTCCTTACTTGTTTTTACATATATTTCATAAATATATATTATGTTTATATATATTATGTTTATATATGTTTCATAAAATATGTTTATATATTTCATAAACATATTATGTTTATATATATTTACTATGTACATATATTTACTACATGTATATATTTACTATGTATACATATATACTTACTATGTTTTTATATACTTACCATGTGTATATATACTTACTATGTATACATATATATTTACAATGTACATACATATACTTACTATGTAGTCACTGCTTTGCTTATAGGATCGTAGAACTCACAGATAGAAGGGGACCTTCGAGTATCTGACTCATTATTTAGATGAAGAAAATGAGAGCCCTAAAAGTGAAATAATTTGCTCAGATTCATATAGGTAGGAAATAGCAATACCAGTTGATCCCCAAATGGTTCTAGGTGCCAACACTGCTATGTTCAGACAAAGGTTGCCTCATGGCATCCATTTTTGATAATGAGTATCCTTTGGGGGTCACTGTAGTATTGCAGAGAAGCTTGATTAAGAAATTCAAAACTTATTTGGGTATACTAAATTTGTGATTTACCAAGATACTCAAAAAGCGGTGCATTTGGGTTAATTGAATTTGCTAGTAAACCGAGCCATTGTAGTAGAGCCAAGATGGTGAAATAGGAAGAAGTATAGCCCAGCTACTCTGACACAGCTACACAAGGATCTAGAAAATGCAGCAGACCAAATCTCAATCAGGAAATCCAAGAAAAAAAAATCAGAGTGAATTGTTTTTTCCAGTGCAATGACTCCCTAGAGAGAAAGAGAGATCTATGGGCACCAGGCACCGAGTCTGGCCAGGGGTGTGCCACACAGAATTCTCCAGTGTTACAGGGGCTGAAAGAGGATGAGGCTATACAGTGAAGTAAGACTAGGTCTCACATCCATACTGGAATACTTCAACCTTGTGCAGAGTATGAGAGCAGATGTCAACTGGAAAGCCCTGTCATTTACTTCCCAGTTCTGGGTCACAGATCCAGTGCAGACTGAAGAGGGGACTTGTGCTTAGGGGTTAGACCACTTTATTAGAACTAAAAGATTTCAGGCTCCCAGTCTATACTTCTCTCCCAGAAGTGTGCAAAACCAGCATTAATATTAAGTCTGAAGTAAAGAAGTAACTGAGAATGATGAAATATAGAATCCCACCATAAGGAGCTACTGTAGTGACGAGGATGCCCAAGACACAAACTGAGAAGAGAAAATATCCAAAATATCTAAAAAGACTCAAAGAAAAACATGGCGTGGACACAGGTCTAATCAGAATTCTTGGAAAGGATAAAGTAAGAGATAATTTTTAAAAGAGCTAAGAAATTATTTAAAAGACCAAATGAAAGTCCTAGAAGAAAAAATTGAGAAAACAAATGAGAGTTATAAAAGAAAGATTTGGGATATTTATTAACTTTGAATAAGAGATACAAAACCTTATCTAAGGCAATAAAAAGCAAAAACAAAAACAAGAAATTCTTCAAAAATAAGAATTAAAAAATTGAAGCTAATAGTTTCATGAGGCAACACAAAGTATTAGAACTAAGTCAAAAGACTTAATTTTACAAATAGTTCAATCTATCCTCAAAACAATCCTGTGAGATGAGTGCTATTACTCACATTTTAGAGTTGAGGAAATTGAGGTAGATAGCAGTTGAATGACTTGCCCAGCAGGGTATCTGAAGCTGGAGTTTTATACTCAGGCATCCACCAGGCCATCTAACTGAGTAGAAGAAAATGTTATGTATCTCATTGTAAAAACCAACCTGGA